>NC_083765.1:54878125-55199625 GCF_963514075.1 Conger conger
CAGTAATACTGCTTTGTCCTCTGTCCTTTTTACATCTGATACTGGATGTGGCGCTATAAAGGGCTACATATCACAGGCAATGACACCCTTATAAATACAACAAGCTCCATAAGGTTTGGCACCGAGACATATTTCTTTCTTGATTTGGCTCTGTACTCCACAGCAGTTCACTCGTGGTTAAAGTGCACATTCTTTTATTTAAGAGTATTTTTATACACTTTGCTTTCACGATGTAGAAATTACAGAACCACCCCCCATATTTCAGGGCACCATAATGTTTGGGATATGTTATTGCAGTTAAAGGTGATGTTTATTCAGGTTCCCTGTATTCGATTTTGTCTAAAGATCTGAAACCATTCAGTGTGACAAATATGCAATAACAGAGGAAGTCAGGAAGACACTTTTTCTTGGCACTTCATAGCTTATACAAGAGCACTGGAACTGTTTTATTGTAATCCGCTTTGTTTTAATTCTCATTGACACATTGTTGAAAAAAACTTACTTTGTGCTGATGGTTTATATGTTGCTTAGCAACATTTTTGTCAATTGAATCCTGAAGAAACTAGGTGAGATTTTAACAGTATGATAACCAAAATGATGAGTTCCATAGCAACACGCAACTCAATATGTGATTAAGAGATACTCTCTTTGGGAAAAAAGGCAGAAATACCAGCCCTAAGCCTCCAGGTAGCAAAAAACTCCCTTGTGGGGAAAAACCCCAGTGCAAGAAAAAACAGTTGGTAACAGTTCACATGTTAAACTAGCAGGTAAAGTAGAAAGCCCAGATGAAGGGGTATAATGTAGAGGAGTGGTTTCTGCACACAGCCAGTGGAGAACCTTCTCAAGGTAAGACAGTGGGGATGATTACACTGATCCCATCAGAGGTTTCCATTACCTGCACTGAAATAATCCTGACCTCTCCCCAGCAAAAACAAACTGCCTCCACGGATTACGGTCTCCTTGGAGAGATCGTCTGAACCAGGGCGATGGGGGGGCACAGGGGACTGAGAGCTTAATCTAGTATTCGGTGTGGACCAAGACCCGGAACAACTCTGGAGCGAGGGGTAGTGCCAAAAGCCAGCTGGTGACAGTCAGGAAGCAAAGGATCAGTGCACTTTTGCCTCACTGTCGACAAACCTTATGTGGGCTCACTCAGAAACCTTGTCTGTTACTTTTACTTTTAGGAACAGTATCGTTTGCACGCGCAGCATTTCAGCTATACTGTACTTGTTGTATATTGGGGGAGGGCCAGCAATGTCTATTTCACTCTAATGGTTCCTCTGTAATTGAACAATTTTGCCAGGCCTCTGTAGTCATCTCCTGCCAGAGGGCTGTAGATGGACTAGATTAATACGTGGACATGAAACCTCCTGCAATAAGCACATGTTTCTGCTGGAGGCGGTATTGGTAGACCCGAGTAGAAAAGTAAATGTCCCAGTGTACTGCAATTGACAGTGTGCTACAGGACACTGTCTTTATGACGAGGTGTTAAACCAAGGTCCACGCATAGTGAGAGCGTGGCTGTTAACCCTGGTGTCGGGGTTAAATTCCCAAACTGGCTTCATCAGTCTGGCCCCCCTGTACGTTCCCAACCGGCTCCAGTCTCCAGGTCACAGCTGCAGAATGGAACATCTCAGTTGTCCTCCCCAGTTAAATAAAGGTTAATGAACGACACAGGATCGTGTTTGCCAATTTGCTCCAATAATCCGAGGTCTGATTAATGACAGCCTCTGTGTGTGTGTGTGTGTGTGTGTGTGTGTGTAGCAGCACGTCTGTTTCCTCTAATCCGGGCTGGGCCCGTCCTGGTTGAGATGGCAGGCAGTATGGGAATGGCAGCTGCGGTCTGAGTTCTGGGATTCGGGCCGGGTGGACGGTGGACCTGCGTTGCCCCTTAATTTTGCTCTGTCTCGGGCAAGCACAACTGGGTCTCCACGGGCACCGGACTCTAATGAGCAGGCCTGATGTAGGAAGCTCGTCTGTTGGGCAAGGGGACCAGATGTCTCCGTGGCGATCCTGCCTCCGCGGCCCACCCCGAATGCTCCGTCCATCTGCCGCAGAGGCATTAGTCAATGCTCATCCGCCAGGAGAGGCCGGGGAGCTTGTTTCGTTTAAGCAGTGCTGCTAAACTTCTGATCAGATTTCCCTTCACAGTGAGGGAAAAGAAACTGCAGTCATCCCGCAAAACAGCATCTTATAGTCCAAGGCCACACACACACACACACACCTTCTCTATAGCACTGCATGATAATATGTCAAATGGCCAGATTTCAGGACGGCTTTCTCTCAAGTCACAGACGAATTTGGCTCCGAATTTACCGTGGCTGACTCAGAGTTGAATCACACTGCTCTGAGACACCAGCAAATGCGTCAACGTGCAATATGGCCATGCCCATCTGGAGCGCAATTAAACTTGGTAAGGCGGAAAACTAAATTTAACCATGACTAAGGGGAAAATAAAGATGCTCTCTCTCTCTCTCTCTTTTGTAAACATATGGTATTTAGTGTATGATTGATAATCGTGAGATTTGCGATTTGGACAGACAACTGCAGTGGTACTAATGACACAGTAGGAGAGGAGATTTTTTTATTTATTCAGACTCACTGACTCACTGACATTAAAATGGTATTTTTCAAGAGGGACCTGGCCAAGATAAATTTGACATAAATTATGCAAAATGATTTGAAACAAGCAAAAGGCTGCTCCTCCTTTCTTGATCTGCAATAAAATGTTGTTTAATATGAATATACTTTTAAACACTGGCAGGACATCGGTCACTTGCTTTCTTCACTCCTACTCCCAATATTCAATTGCATCTGTACTACATCCTCTGCCTCAACGGGGATGGCCATGCACTAGCACGCTCACCCTCCAATGCTACATGCACTGTGCTGGAGGACGGTCTGAACCAGACACTGGTTAGCAGTAAAGCATTGCTTATACTACCTACACATTGCCCATCTGGCTGATGCAGCAATGCCAATTATGTGTAGCTCCAGTGAAACTGCACAATTACGAGCCTGGCTTGCATTTAATGCTGGCCGGAGGGTGTGGGGCGGATTACCCTAGATCTTTCCACTTAGGAACATGTGTGCTCCTTGGAAAAAATATTAGCATAGAGTCATGGGTTAGCAGGACTTTACCTTTCCATTTTCCTTCACGGATGGTTTCTCAGTCCCTCTCTCTTTATAAGCCCTGAATCCCAAGCTATTGTTATCCCTGAACTGTTAAAAATAGCGAGAGGTTTGCTGAAAGGCTGTACATTAAGCCTACATTACCAGGAAAGACGGGCAGGCACACCTGAGCAGCCTGACCACCACCTGCTCTCTGCCCAGACTCCATCCCGCCCTCCGTGTCTCCATGATGAATCGGGCCCATTGGCTGGTCACCCATCCCCTGAATCCAGCCTATATCACCTGGTGTCTCCCTTCCACACAACCACCACAGCAACAATGGCTGTGCAATAATAAATATCCCATTAATCACTGTCAGGGATGACATGGCACGACAACGTCGGTGGATGGACCAACTCCAGCCCCTGAACACCAGAGAAAGGGAGGGCCAGTGTCTCACACATCTAGACCAGGACATTGAGGTTATCAGCAAAAACAGCAACCCTCACCCAGCCATGATATAGCAATCACTGTTAACAAAAGTGAAGATTAGCATTCACTGAGATAGGAGGGGGGGGAGGGGGGTCTGGTTAATCTAGGGCAGATATGTCAACAGACAGTGAAGAGCGTGCAGTGTTGAGATAAGAATGTAATGGGAATGACAGCACCATTAGATGCTCTTCTCTCTAGGGGGAAGTGCTAGACACTAATTGAAAACCCCTGCAGGTGGAAATTACGCTCTCTCTCCACTCTAGGGCTGTTGGGCCGAGAGACAACTGGCCACACCTGCAATCGAACCACGTATCTGAAAGACATGAGACATTTTAAAATCATAACCACTGCTTATTCTCCACTTCTGTGAGAACTCATGATCCATAATCTCCCTCCCGTGGGAAGGGCGTATGCATATTTATATTTATAGATACAGGGCTTGTTCCCTCAGCCCTCTACTTTGCTCACATGGCTACCTCCAAATAATAAGAACCATGTTAGGCCTTCACTGAGCCTTGAGGGATTTGTGTAGGCTACACCAGGGGGTCTGAAACCCTGGTCCTGGAGAGCCATAGGGCTGCTGGTTTCTGTTTTTGCTCAGCATGTAATTGGGCAATTAAAGCAGTTTATAACACACAACTCACCTCTTGGGTCTGAACCGGTTACTGACTTCAAAGTGAAAACAAAGAGCTGCAGACCCTAAGCCTGCGCAGGATCCCTGCTGAAGATCCTTGGGCTATAACAATGAGAGCAGGTAGGGGCCCAAGAAAAAACGTATTCTCAAACTCATGTAACTCAACCTGCTGCACTTGTGGTTGCAGTGATCCAAAGTGTTTGTGGACAAACATTCATTATGATCCTCTTAAAATATGTATCCAAAGTATGTCTTTGATCACATTTTTTAAATGATTTTTGACATGATTTTTGTAGATTTTTAAATGATTTGGGGAGCATATCCACCATGTTGAAATCATACAGCAGTTGTTTCAAAAGGCATCCGAAAATAGCTCACTCTACACTCTATACTGTATTCGACTCTCAATGTCAGATTGTTTTACCAAACCCTTATTAATCTGTAATGCCTGAGGTTCAAATCTCATGTACTTAGATCACGATGATAGAATTTTATGAATCATTCATTTCTTATTAATGCAATATGATTATTTTCCCCTTCAGATAATTCCTATGTTGGGCAATGCGGTCAGTGGCCCACTTGATAATAATTTGATCATTTGCTAAATTGCTCACTTATTTTATTTGAATATGACATCTTTATCTGTATTGTGTGTCCTTCAATAACATTCACCACTTCTAGAAACCCTAAGTTTTATTACTGTTCGTAAACCCTGTTTGGCACTAGGATAGTGGACACACAATATGAACAGTAAACCATCCTAACATTATTGCAGCCACGGTATTTCAGGAGAATGCAATAGCACAAATGTCACTCCTGTTCTTCACAACTGAAACAGATCAAAATCTATATTTGCTTAAAAAAAAAAAACAAATAACAATAAATGTAATACTAAATTACTTTTTCATGATATCTTGAGTACTCCTAAGAGAATATGATATGCTGAAGGGCCATTTGGAAAGCATGTACAAAAACCCCAACTCATTAGCCCTAAGGGTATGATGCTGTAGACTGACGCTCAATATTGACATAATAAACCTTTTTAATGCCCAAGAATTTGACACATAGGCAACACATAAATATTCCTGACCCCAAAAAAAACACATTCCTTCAATCTGCAGCCCATGTCTAGTGAACGAGTTGAATGGCGACGCATCTGCAGGGCAAATCTGCCCTTTTCTATTCTGGCCTTTCTCATGCTGTTAATGTTCTTGTAAAACACCCATATGACCCTAAGTGAAACACGAACAGAAGTGTGGCCATTGGTTAGACCCCCTCTCCTGCCCTGGAACAGAATTAGTTGCCGGAAGGTTCTTGGATGCATAGTGCTTAATGTTACATCACTCAGATGAGATAAGGCTGACAAAGGTACACAGCGGTAGAAGTGAGAGACAGCAGAATCAAAGGGTTCATTAGCCTTTTGGATTTTAAAATGTCCCAGTAACCCAGAACACCGTGCTTTACAGCTGACTGTGGGCCCATTGTTTCTAGAAATATATTTGGATAGGAAATCAACGGGCAGGTACTGGCACCGCAGGTGGAATCAACAATAACATAAACCCAGCAGAAATGGCCAATAAAGGAGAACATTTAATTTGTCAATTGAAAAGAATGGTATCTAAATTCTCCAACAACAATATACAGAGTAATGTGACTACATGTGAAATAGATATGGAGCAGTGTGAGGGTGAGAAGCTCTTTTTGTTTTGTTTTGTTTTTTTAACATTGGCAGTTCAGTGATGCAAAAAGCATACATGCAATCAGACACTCTAACAGTCACAGTCTCCTCTGTAAGTGTTTCGTTCCCACCTGGCATAAAATGCAGTTCAGCTTTTTACATTGCAACAGGCTTGCTTCTGGTTGCAGTGAGGAACACTTCAGCAATGTTTTTACGTTTGTTTCTTTCTTCTTTTTTTTTACAACTTCTCAAACTACAACTTTCAAGCTATGTTGTAAATACTTATGTCCTCTTAAAAACATTTTAAGGATATATCTACAACCTCTGAAGACCATCGCAAATTATTTTGTCAAGCCGCTGAACGGACATAGAGAAAATGTTTCCCGCTTTGCACTTTCCTTCAAAGCACTTAGTCAAGGCTGTGCCTGTCAATGGAAATCTTTGATGATCCATCCTTTTTCTGTCATAGGAACAATTCTTAACACTACTATATATGTTACTCTACTGTCACATGTATAGTGCTTTCAAATTCTTTAGGACTAAGGTCTCTGAGCAAGGTAGTGGTTCACCACAAATCCTAGTCATGGGATATAAAATATCAAAGTCATGGGAAACCAGAAAACACTGGTTCACTTCATTAACCTGAGTAGGGCTAGGTGATTAAAATGTTTTTGTGATATACCAAATTGCGGAGGTTTTACGTTATAACGTTATAACAGTAATGGAAATGTGATATGGAAATGGTTTGGTTTTGCGAGGTCCGACAGAGTCCTGTTGTGCGTAAGGTTTGCATAAAGTCTGTCACGTCTAAAAGTGGCAGCCCAAATTTATTCCAGTACCTGCGACAGACACAGCGGAACGGGAGCAAAGTGTGACTCTCTGAGGTGCAGATGTGAGCTGCTGTCTCACTCCGCCTGCTAAAAGCCGAGAACGTTTGCTGTGTCATTTTTCAGTCTCCTCCCATGTGACATGAATGGTGCCCGGTGGAAAGAAATAGCAGATTCTGTGACTTTCTGTATCGTGAAATTTAGACACGCTCCTCATCCGCTCCCATCAAAAAACTTTCATTAAGACTGAGCACAAACGAGGCGGCAAGCCACACATATTTTGTGGAAGTAGCACTGCCCCGTTCACCTGTACAGCGTTGCACATGAAAGTCACAGAGCAGCGAGTATTGTGTTATTCCACCACCTCAGCCCTGTAACCCAGCCGACCCATGCAGCCGGACAGGAGGCTAACTGCACACGTCATTGAGATTGGACACTGCCAACAGTCTGATCTAGACATCCTACTTACTTGAAGGTAGATGTTGGAAAAAATATATATAAAAAAAAATAATAATCATAATAATAATAATAATAAGTAGTGGTTAAGGTGCATGCCTGGGACCCGCAAGGTTGGTGGTTCGATCCCCGGTGTAGCCACAATAACATCCGCACAGCCGTTGGGCCCTTGAGTAAGGCCCTTGACCCTGCATTGCTCCTGGGGAGGATTGTCTCCTGCTTAGTCTAATCAACTGTACGTCACTCTGGATAAGAGCATCTGCCAAATGCCATTAATGTAATGTAATAATAATAATAATAATAATAATAATAACAATTATAATAATAACAATAGAAACGTTTTAGTTTGTAACTTCATTGCTAGGCTGAATGGCCTGTTATGTTATACCATTTGAGCTGCTTCAATATTGTCCAGTGGTATATTTTAATGGAATATGTATAAAATTTACACTAAAGCTAGCATCTTTTAAAAATGTCTTGGCAAAATAAATACTAATAGCTCCATCAATACAACCAGCTTATTATATTCAAACTGTTTCTGTTGAGAGCGTTTTTCTGATGACATCAATAAGCAATAGCATACAGTTGCTGGCCCTTTGAAGATGCCTAGCACTATGTCTTTTTTATCATGGCTGTCATGTTTTATAACCATGTCTTGGCGCCAGGACATGGGTTTAAATTCAACTCAAGACGTGACTCGGTTATTTAGAAAATATAATACCTAGGCCTGTAATATTTAGGCTTGTACGGGTGATTCTGAATCTGGATATGTGCCACGTGAATCTGAATCTCATTTATATTTCTCGCTGCTAGACTAAGAGAGGTGAAAAAAAAGTTGAATAATCTATTTAAAAAGGTTAAACAGCAAGAACATCACCTGTTCCTAGAGTATGGTGACTAAATATGTGTGTTTTGCAGTAAAGAAATAAAACACCAACCATTTAACGTTTCAGTGTCGAAAGTCAAGTCTGATCAATACTATGTCCACACCATCAATTACTAGAGTAAATTACTGGTGCATCTGCATGTACTGGTGTCTTTAGTGCTCCTACAGTACAGCATGAGGCGAGATAAACAGAAACATAAAGGTCAGTGCAATTTTATTGATGTTCTTGTTCAAATTCTAGAAACAAAAATGAGGGGGAAAAGCCATATCAGTTATGGAACACAAACCAGAAGTGTGCAGAAATGACACTTTCACGTCGTCAGAGCGGTGTGATATGGTGCACGCAACGCGCGGTCCGATTACGCCGAAACGGCAGACGCGTTCTGACGCGTTCCTCAGTCTCAGCTGTTTCATACAGAGGCAGAGGTCAGACGCTGGGGCTGTCAGTCTCTGCTTATTCAGCCTGTGACTGGAGCTGTTTCAGCGCATACCTCGAGCCCTCCATCGGCTGCTGGACTGCTATAGAAGGAATCACACTCTAACCGCAGAATAAATCTGTCTGAAGCACAGTTTGTAAATGAGGAAGGATTGCTCTGTGATACCGTGCAGTTTCAACACGCTCTTCCACCAGTCCCATGTACTTAGAGAATTAGTTTAAATAGGTCATCCCTAATACAGAGTAAATGGCTGTGTGTTTCTCTCTCTCTCTTTCATCGTTATTTAAAAAAAAGATCGATATGAAGCAGTCAATGACCCGGAATATACGGGGCGATGGGGATTTTTTTAACATTCCTTCACTTTGCCGATTTCTATGCGCTTCAACTTACCCTCTCAATCAGTCGCCGAGTATCAAACCCAGGTCAGCCAAGGACAGCCAGCTCCCTCCCAAGACTAGTTATAAAAGTCTGCGGCACAGTAGCGAAGGCTTACTGGCTGAATTACCGCATGGTGCACAGCCATCATGCCCTTGAGGAAGGTAACCGGCGTGCATTGCTTTTCATATGCAGCTGTATGAATATATAATATGTCCATTAACGGCTGTGCAAGATACCCTGGGAAAAGGCATCGGCTGAGGAAATAAAGTCAATCCGTAGAGCTCAGAAGCTCATCAAAAATGGCATCAGGCTAGTCATACTTTCACCATCTTTATAAGGCCAGTCTTGAGTTACTGATCTGATTTAATGCATCGTGTGTGTGTCCTCACACCCACCACATATACCTAAAAATACCAAAGAAATGTCAATGAAATCAAAAGGTTGGCAAGGTTATCAGGCTTGTCGTCAGGGCGTGGGACAGAGGAACCAAGAGCAGACTCAGGGATCATGTGAAAAGGGCAGGCTTTATTAACAGAGGGCAGATCCAAAACGCAGTCTAGAAACAGGCAATGGTCGCAAACCAGGTAGGCAAACAGGCAGAGTTCAAAAACCAAGTAGACAGTCCAAACACAGGGAGTCCAAAGTCAAGCAAAATTTAAAAAACCAATACATAGAAAACCAGACAGCAACACGGGTTGGAAGATATAAGCTAGAACCGGGGTAGGGGCCAGAGTCACAGATTCACAGACAAACTAGCTCTGTACAAATGACAGGTATATATAGAACAGGGAACAAGGGCAAATCAGAATCAGGTGCGAACTGGGGAACAGATAACAATGGTCAGGTGAAACGAGTCAAGGACAGGAAGGAAGTCCATATAGGGAGTGAAGGGAGGAGACATCAATGAGGAGAGAGGGAAAACAAGGAGCGGATTACAAGCACAGAGAGAAAGAAACAATAGGAAAAAAGGGCATGGACGTGACCATTTTGACAGCAGTCATCAATGGCTATATGGGGGTTACCACAGAAAACTATACCACTGCTATACTACTTGTACATTTGCTACACTGCTATGTTACAGTAAACCAGTGTCACTTCTTTCTGTGGAAACACGATTTGATTTCAATTGGTAGTTAACTTGCTGTTTCCGATTAACTCAGCAAGCGGTGTTCATGAAGAAATAGAAATAAGACTGGTTTTTAAATATGAATCTAATTAAGTTTAGACACGAAGCTTTGTTTTCAAAGAGTGTTTCCCGGCACTGACTTGGTAGGAGATGGTGCGTGCTGGGTTTAGTTCTAACTGGGCTCAGGGGTGATTTTTTGTTTGTGTGAAATTTCAATTTTGTCTTCTAAGATGAGCAATTGCCTGCATTATGGGAGATGTATTTCAAGTTGTTGATAACATTTCGTATCATGCCTCATGAATCCTAATACTTAAGAACTTTAATTGCCACCTTACACTACGAGAGATAACTATTTTTTAGCAGTAGTGCAACATCAGCCTGCTAACTAGTGTTGAGGAAACTCCAGTCTTTCCTGGTGTGCCTGATATTTTCCCTTCGTATCATACTAACTTGAAAATATAGGCTAGCCCTTTCTTTAAAAATTGTTTTTATTTCAGCAAAGCTACTTTTTAAAGTATAATAATAATCTTAAGAATAGATTATGATGTAAATGTTGAAAAGTCTTTAGTTATTATTAGCCTAAAATGATTCATTTGTTCACTGAGGGACAGATAACTGCAAGCAGAATTGGGCCACAAATAACCTAGTTACAAAATTCTTGGATACTAATGGAATGCAATGATACGGCCTAAAAAAAGTAAAATGTTTAAATAGAAGAATTTTCAGGCAGTTTTAAAAATAAATGATTTGATATACAGTATAGATCTATGTTGTTTGCACTCAATGTTTAAAGGATGTTTTATTGTAGAAGTTATCCCTCGATTTTGACCTTACCTGTACCAGTCCTACTGACAAAAGAAAATTAATTTACTGCCCTGAGATACTGTTGCCCACCAGGCCCAGGATGCAGACACCATTTTGAAGAAGCTCAACTTTCAGTTGGTAAGGAAATAGAGTTCAAAGCAGATTAATTCATTTCAGCTACTCTAATAGAACCGTTAAATTATAGATGTCATCCCAAAGCATACGCAGAATTCCTATCACAGCTGTCCAAGGATTATAAGCCAAAAAGCAGGGAGGTCTCCCAGATGCAAACCTGATTTCTCACAGAGCATCAGGGCACCTATCACCATGCTAATTAGGCAGAGATGCAATATAGCATAATAAACAGAAAGAAACTCAACTTCAAAACGGAACAAAATTATCCAATTTCCATATTCATATAGGCCTCACTGCGTAGGCTATATGGGTAAAGTTGGACGCCTAGTTGAGAAGACAGACACGACTGCCTCTGCGGCTCCAGTTTGCTGGATTTTTCTCCCTCCGACGGCAGCGCAGAACAAAAGACACCCTTCTGCTCCGGTAATTCATTTATCTCCGAGCCGCGCCAGAGCACGTTTCGGAATGAATCATATAGACGCTTACTTAAACAGATTAGCTCCTTCATGGTGTATTATTCATCAACTTTTCTTAAACTGAGCTCAGCCTTGCTTATAATATCGCTTGTCATTTCACTCCAATTGACTTGAGAGCAACTACATTTTCATGAATAATATAAAGGCTGATAAATAATACAAAGGGCCGGGGCTCTGGGGCGCGGTTGTGCCAGGCAGCCCGGAGAAGGACCCTTTGGCCAGGTCTCCAGGTGAGCGCGGCTCTCTCCCCTCCAGGGTGGCAGTGTCATTCATTAATTAGGCGGGTTAAGGCCGGGCTGGGCTGGCTTCCAGGGAGGCGTTTGGCAGCGGCGGGCGCTGAAATGAGGTGCAAACAGCGAGCGCTGTGGAACAGAAGGCAGCGTGCCGTCAGAGGGGCCCTCGGCCGGCGGGGGGAACGAGCCAAGCCGGTGTGAACAGGGGCCGGCTCCGGGTTCGCCCGCTAACAGGTGGCGCCGGGCGGTCGGGCGCAGCTCCATCTCCCGGTTCTGTGGCGTACCCTCCTGTCTGAGGTCCTCCAGAAGGCCGGAGTGAGCGAGGAGGGGTTGCCTGGGAGTTAATGATCCACGTGAATATTCCCACGCAGGTGTGCGGCGGCTACGAGGGATTAGAGGAGGCGTTACCGTGGGCACGGCCCGTCTGTCGGCCGCCTGGCCGGTCGCCGTTCCGGGTCGCACGGACCCCCGGTGTGCCGGCTGCCGTGTTTCCGTGCCGCTGGCAGGGGAGTGCGCCCGCGTGTATCTCATCTCCAACCGGAGAGGTGGTAATTGAAAATAAGTATGCGCTTATTGAAATGTCACGCTGCGTTTACCCGCGGTAATCTAGACGCGACGGCTCACAGATGTCCGTCCCGCGGAACGGACGCCCCGCGGCACCGGCTCCCTTTGTGACAGCCGCGATAAGAGCGCCGATAACCGACTCCTCGCCGCACGCTTCCCGTCTCCATGGAGACGCCGGCCAAGGCGGGGTTCAGGGTTAGCGGGCTCTCGGATACCGATCAAAGGCCCGGAACGCCGCGGAGGTCTGGGATGGGAAAAGGGCTGGGGACGCACTCTGCTCAGAGCCACTCCTTAAGCCCCGGGCCCCTCTTATCTGCAGTGTGGAGGCAGAAGCTGCTTAAATCTGCAGGTGTCCACACAAGATTTTACAGGGGGGGCTTTTAAAATAGAGCCGTGCCACAAACCAATTGTGCCAGGTCAAGTGCCCAAGACCGCAAGAGCTGACACCTGCACCCCATTTCCATTATAGAACTATTTCCAGGTTTGTCTTCAATGGCATTCGCCTAACACAATGACCACAGACAGCGAATGTGCTGTATAAACATCGACTTATTTAACACGGTTATCGAAGCGAAGCGTGAAACGGTCTCAGTGCCCTGCGGTGCCTGGAGCGCTGGCGATGGCTTCCTTTTCCGAAGCTTGTCCTTCTCTTCTTCAACTTTTTTCTCGAAGAGCTTTTCCTGTAATCTCTTTTCCGTCACACAACCGAATTCAATTTCAGAGTGATTAGTCTCTCCAGACACAGGGCTTCCGCAGGGGCGGCTAATGCACACAAATGTCCTTCCTCTCCAACCCCCTGCGATACAGAGACATCAGACTGGAGCTTGTAGAATCCATATTAGCTGCGCTGAGTCCTGCGTCGCCGCCGTCGCGCTAGCATTAGTCATTGGCCATTACACAGCTTATTCACCAGAGACGTTGTTGTCCGTTACTAATGGACTGACTGGAGGACAGCTTTGCAGATGCGGTCAGACAGCTAGGGCCTGCTTCGCTGAGTGCTTTATCGGCCCTGCGGCGTACAGAGCACTGTTTACGGGGTGTATTGTATAATTTAATGAGACACCCAGTGATGTAGTAACGCGGGGAAGAGGGGGGGGGGGGGTTGGTTCGTTTAATGAGGGGCCGAGGTGTCCGGGCTCTGGGGCCCCGGCCGGCCTGCAGTGGAGAGGGCCAGGCTGCCGCGCTTCTTTAAACCTGCGGATGTTTACAAGCGCAGACGTGGGGGAGCGAGGCATCCATGCGCACCACACGGCTTGATTTGAGTCTGTCGAGCTGTCAGAGAGGAACAGCCCCGGAGCCTCTAAATGCGAAGGAGGAGCAAAAACAACAGAGGCAGTGTCGCAAAATTTGGAAGCAAAGGCTGATTCTTTCATTTCATTTTTGCGAATAATGGATGGTCATCGAGGAAACATAGTAATATAGGTAACCGTAGTAATAATAATAGCTGCATGCAGAAATTAAAGGCATACTATGCAGGTTATTTACCTTGTACCTAGTATTATGAAATAACCACGCGTCTATGTGCAATCTCTTTGTACAGTTTCGCCAAATTCATGGTCCTTTACCTGTACTTTTTATTCTAAAATGTTTTTGGGACGTTTCTGGGTGTGATGCTCTTTTTCTGTGTGTGGAGGAGTGGGTATGGAGCCTGAGGGGTGAGATAAGGTTTTGGTGGTGCGTTTGTAGCTAGGTAGCTGCTGCAATAGCGGAGGTGAAGAGGCAAAGTACAGCAAAGTGAAACCACAAGCCAACAGGGTTCGTTCAAAAACCAGAGTCAACCTTGCAATTGCAACAGCTATGGTAAAACGGAGATAAAAAGATAACGGAGGTGAGTCGGCAGGGTTGAGGACAGAGGAGAAGACTTCTTTGATTGTAAAAAGGTTACAAAAATCCTGCTTAGCATGCCTTCAAGGGGGCCAATCATTGGGATAAACCAAAATAAGAATCTATACTGTACTGTACAGTCATACAAATTAACTCAGGCAAATTCTAAAGATAAAGTGAAAACAGAAAGGACCTTTAACTGGACTCAAAATCGTAGAGTTGAAGTTTGAACATTTACCAGCCTTTGCCACCATTCAGCGCCTTCTACAACAGTTAAATAGAGTTGACAGGTTGACGTTCAAGCACTAACGGCAATATAGTTTGAGGCCCAACTGAGCACAAAATAAGTGTCAAAAAACTGACATCGTGGACATGTTTCACAAAGCTTAACAGTTTTACACACCTTAAAGACTGCACTCAAAGCCGGAACCTTGGGGTTTGAAGGTGCAGCATGCTGGAATACACAACCAAGCAATATCTGAATATTTATTTTGGGATTATGTTATTTTTTCTTTTTTAAAGCAGAAACTTTGAATTCTTTGGTTAGAGACAGTTCTGAAGGATATGTGAAAATCAGGCCTAGAGGAATGGAAAAATACTGAATAGCCAATGCATTAAAGTCTCAAGGCACCTGACAATAGGGAGCATATGCACCAGCAGCATTTGGCCCCTTGAACATAATAAGGTGGACATTGTCATTATTTTTATTTTATTTTCACTATCAGCAGATGTTCTTATCCACAGAGCCTGTAAGCTCTTACAGCAATGTTAGGTTAAATATTTTTTCAGCGGGGATTGTGCTGCACAAATTGAGTTTCAGCAGCTTGCTCAGGGGAAAGCCGGCAGTGCTTAATCTGAGGATCGCTCCGGAAGCCCTCCGGTCGCGCACCCAGTGCCCTCGCTCAGCAGCCTTTGTGAAATCAGAGATAAGACCGGGCCGCGGACAGAACAGAGCGGCTCCTGAAAGCTCGGAGGATCCCGCTCTTCAGAAACACAAACTGCTGCCACTGCAGGACGGCTGTCCCCCTGCTCAGTGCCTGAGACCGTACGCGGATTAAATGAACACAGAGGCCTGCTTCACTGGCTGACAGCTCTGCTCAACCCGCTTCTCTGGGCCAAAAGCAATTATAACATCAAGAAATGCCATTTTGTGTTGTTGGGGTGCACTGTCTTCCGTTTGTTCGGGTTGTATCAAAAGGACTATATATTGGTGTTTACCTTTGCACTCGGGTTTTGGGGTCTGTCACTCAAACCTGTGTAGTCGATTGAAAAAAAACGGAATAAAAACATAGGGATACCCAACACTGCCCTCTGTTGGTCACAGCCTGCCGCAGCCTAGTTCCGCGGGGTTCTGTTGGCAGTCTGGCTTAGCGCGGCAGGGAACCGCGATCCATCTCAATCGCAGACGCGGCGCGACGGTGTTTGCCCTGCGCACAGTTGCTGGGTATTAATATTGATGCGCCGCACAGCGTTGGGGGCTGTCAGAGTGCGTTCGGATGAACACGGCGGCGTGCAGAGCTAAGCGTGCGGCACATGGGCGGGCCCGCCGTCGCCGTGACAACATCGCCCAACATCGCGCTTCTTTCCAGGGACTCGGCCCCGGCCAGCCTCGTCGCAGTTTGACTGCTCCGCACTGCATTGTGGGAACCCCGCGGCATCCCCCCGCTTTATTTGAACAAATCTGGAGCACGAGCGCCAGGACACACAGACGTATTCCGTCACGCCGAACCGGACACCCACCTCACACGTCCATGACGAGAAACACCGACCCCGTTATGCGAAATCAGTTCTTTCACGTCGCCAGCCACTGTTCCGTTTTGACACGTTATATACAACAAATTCATTATGCGTCTCCCTGTTTCCAGCAGATGGTATGGAGAGCGTTGACATTGTCTCCGACAACAGATCCCGACGAGGGAATTCGTAACAGCCGCCAGCCGCCGCTGCAATAGCCTGCTAGCCGAGCGCCGTCGTGGGCCCAACGTGGGTGTCCTTTTAATCAACGGCACGGAGGGATGAGACTGCACGGATCTATCCATTACGCTCCCCCATTGCTGGGTGCTTTATGGAAGTGAAGGGGGGATTAATCATCCCCGCCATTACAAAGGTGTCACCCCTGATCGTCTATTTCTTACGGTGCAAATTAGGAGGCGGCAGCCACTGAAATCACCAATAGTGAAAAGTGTGTGTCTGGGGGGCAAAGAAAGGGAGGGATTTTCATGACAGAGAGATGAATATAAAATCCACTCTGAAGGATATTAAAACACCTCCTCTGGGTGGATTATGAGGAAGTCTGTAGGGCTGAGGATTTTAATAACAATAAAACATTGCTTTGAGTATTCATAATAAAAGCAGCGGGGTATATTGTCTGCCGCTTCCTTCATTCGGAGAGTTATTATTTCTTTCTCGTGCGGGTTTTCTGTCCCGGGTCTATGAATCAAAATCTCTGGAAGTTTATCTTCTCCGCTGTGATAATGCACTTAATCTGGGAGCCTGTGAGCTATCCAACGAAACA
The DNA here is from genome assembly GCF_963514075.1 of Conger conger. Taxonomy (NCBI): domain Eukaryota; kingdom Metazoa; phylum Chordata; class Actinopteri; order Anguilliformes; family Congridae; genus Conger; species Conger conger. Next base: position 54,894,702 of record NC_083765.1, read on the forward strand.
CCCTGCACTTTGCGTAGTTAACGTTAATTCCATTTTTGACACTAATCACACTTTCATTCCATGTCGGTGTGCCATTCCGTAGTTAAGCAGTGAAACTGAGGAATCACCTTTAATCGTAAGTGCGCTACAGTACGCTTGTAAGTTTTGCTGGTCTATCGATGCTTTGGTAGTATCTGAGCTACGATCACTACACATTTTTTACTATCAGCACGCTGAAACAGAGCACCCTACTATTTAACGCTTCTTCTCCATCTCACTCTGTTTATCTCTTTACCCCATGTCTCATTTCACACAGAACAGTGATCTCCAACCCTGGTCCTAGCGAGCCACAGGGCTGGTTTCTGTTCTTACTCTACATTAATTAATCAAATAGAGCAGTTGATTATTCCCCGTTGAGGTCAGAACTGTAGAATCTCTCCCCACCTTCAAGCGCAAACTGAAGATGCACCTCTTCAAGCAGCGCCTCTCCCCGTCCCTCCCTACCTCCCTGTGAACCTTAATTGTTGTCTTTGTGATTTACTTTGTGTATCGGTATTTTTAGGTGGCTAGGTAAGCAGTGTTTGGATAGTTAAGTTTGGTCACGTTTGCTTTGTTGTTTGTTTGTTTGTTTGTTTATTTGTTAGTTTAAAAAAAAAAAAAATAATAATAATAATAATAATAATAATAATAATTCAAATAGGCCCTGGTCCTTATCTTTGTTGTACAGGTAGCAGTGAAATTGTACTTCCCTCTAGGGTCTTTCAGCGCACTTATCCCTGGTTATGGGTATGCACTTTGTTGTACGTCGCTCTGGATAAGAGCGTCTACCAAATGCCATTAATGTAATGTAATGTAATGTAATGATTATACAGTTAGCTCACCTCACCTAGTTACTTGGGTCTGAAATGGGTGCTGATATTAAGGTAAGAACAAAAACCAGCAGACCCAGTAGCTCTCCAGGACCTAACACTTCCGTAGACAGACATGGAAACCTATGAAATCTCTGCAGTGGGATTTTCCTGTATGATCCTGACAGTGAATACACTAATGGCCTGTTCAGTAGGGAGATGTTTGGTTTGAAGTCTCTGGCATTGTGCTATTGAACTTGCCCCTGTCATAGCTTCACCATTCATGAATCAGGGCAGGCTTCCCCACAGCGTTAGGAGGCAAAGCCCCACTCAAAGAATGCATTTGACCTTTAATCTTTATACACATTCTCCCAAACATTAAATCTCTGATTGTGTCTCCTTAGTTACCGAAGCTACTCACACCTGCTGACCATTAGACCATAGTCATTTGCCCTGCATATTAAACATACCAAATGCTACATTACGAATATAAAGCATTGAAGACTAATTACTTTTCCATTCTAAACACTTTAATTATTTAATGTGCATTATTGATTACTCATAATTGCAGATGATGCTGTACAATGTTGACCATTGGAGATATTCGGGTAGCCAAAAAAACAAGAAAATAGTTACAAGCACTGTTTAGACAGAAATTCCCTCTATATATTGCAGCATTAATGCATAAGTATAATGCATATTATTCAGGTTTTTTAGATCTGAAAACCCTATCCTCTTTCTAAATATCATACTGAGTAAATATTCTTGGAGTAAAATTCAACAGAGCATTTATAATGTAATACTATAATAAACTATAATATGGATATCTATGCTTTATTACACACCAGTATGTAAAGCATTACAATTGTAATGAATCATGTATTTTAGATTAAAGCCTCATTTTCAACATCATATTGAGTAATATGTATTAATGTTGGACTAAAATCTAACTAAATGTAAATTTACAATTTCTACACAAATATAAAGTTATCTGTGCTCTGGGAAGCATTCAAACCATGATCTGAAGTACTACCAAGGTAATAAAAGATTTTTTTCAAAACAGTTTTTGTATGCAAATTGTGTTGAGCGCATTAAACAGTGCTGTAATATGAAGCAGTGCAACAGACTGCACTGTCATGGTTCTACCCAGATCCTCTCTCCCGAGCCTCCAACACTAAATTAAAAAGAGGGGAAAGTCTGTCAGTCTTTCAGCCCCATGAGAGTAGCTGATTAAGGAATATCGGACACACTCGCCACTTCCTGCTCCAAGCACTTAATCACACATCCTTTATATGCAGAAATACAGAGGGAAACAGACGGGAAATGAAAACAGAGAAACTATATTGCTACAAGCTCAAGGATGTGCTCACAATACCAATTTGTACAGCGAGTGCAGAAATAGCTGCACAGTTAAAGAGTGCTTTCTTTAAAGAGCAGCTGAAATGGAAGGTAGAGCAGCATTAGCTTCCGCGATATGACGTGTGCGCAAGTGAAACGATTCTTTCGGGGGGAATTTTTGGAGGGCGGGGAGTCTATTTGACTGGCGTTAATGAGGAGGGGGAAGCAGAGCCGTAGCCTATGGCTCTGCAGGGAAGAATATGCGCTGCATAACTGGCAGACATCTCATCTAAATACATGCCCACTGGTACACGATGACATCAAATATTATAAGCATTACAAATGTTTTTCAATTTTTTTGAATATGTACTTTAAGACATGTTTGTATGGTTAGGATGCATTGACTAAATTGAGGGAAAAAGTTCATTTTGATTTCAGCTTGTCTGTAACAACCCGGGACCAGGGATCCCCTATCCCAAACCATTCCTCTTCTCTGCTCATGTTTGGTGTGTATGCACTCTTAGGTTACTCTGTTACTGATGGAACCAGAATGAATATCTGAAAGTGTAGCTTTTGAGAGAGTGGCATCAGCCCCACTCCCACTCAACATGCTCTCTTCTTAAAAACCATTTGGTGCACTACTACTACTGTATGTGAAGCTTACAGCAAGGACACAATGCAGGGAGCCGTGCCCTCGCATGCTGAGGGATGAGGGAGTCATTCCCCGTGCAGTGTGGAGGTTATCCCACTGCACGTTAGAAATGACCGCCTGGCACAGTGCAGAAATATCCCACGATGCCGTGAGAAAATGGCCCCTTTCCCAGTGAGGAGGTGTTCCCTCTGCACAGTGAGGAAATCATGCCCTGTACGGGGAAATGATCCCTTTCCCAGGGGAGGGCCATTCCCTGCACTATGTGCAAATGATCCCTTGAATGAGAAGAAAATTATCTCTCCGCATGGTCTAAAAGTGTTCCTCGCCCAGCGAGGGAAGATTAGTGCTTGGAATAATCATTGCTGAAACGGCAGCAAGGCAGAGGCAGATATTGAGAATGTCTCCAATTGCCAATATGTGGATCCTGGAGAGAGAATGCGTGGAAAGGCCTGTTGCAGGATTCGTATGTTGCGCATACAGAGGAGATGGAGTCCAACGACTCCGCGTCAGCCAAGCTCCTGTGACAACCCAACCTTTCCCAGTCAAACGGCAGGAAATACAAACGGAAAGGCCTTGCCCGTGGGTGTTTCCGTCTATATTAATTCCATTTAACTAGTTTGCCTTGTTTTTTTGTTGTTTTTTTGCATGACAACATTGTCAGAAAAGTTGTTGTTTTTAAGGCTAATACACTATACCTTAATATTTAGCAAAGAATAATACCAACTAGCACTAAATGTTTTAAGAATGTTGAATGGCATGTTGCATACAAACTTATTTTCAACATCCCATGACAGTTACCAGTCATGAAAAACAATCATGGAGGATACATGTAAAACTCTTTTTAGTGGTTTGAATGAATAAAATCTTCAATTAACATTTTTTAACATAACAGACAAATTAACATTTGTCTATCCATGGTTGAAATTCATTTTCAACTTCAATAACAATAGCGTTTCCACACTGTACAAAGTCCACCACAGAACCTAAACTGTTATACACTTGTGGGAGAAAATTACATAAAAATAAAAAACACGATAAATTGCAAATGGGAATACATTCCAGTGAATTTCATTAGCCCCAGAGTGAAACATTATTGAGAAGAACAGGAAATTCAGCTTTAGATCAGCGAGAATGGCATGAAAATGCCAACCGTTATTGATACAGTATTAAAGCACTTCACCATGATTCTATCCCCCTTAGCCTCTGCTACACTGTATATCAATGCTTCATAGAAGCCTTATTCTGAGAGCGCACAGGAAGTGCAATAATGAGTTCTACCCTGCAGGTTTTCCACTACAATTAAGGTTAATTAGGCAGTGTACAGTGCTCGCTTGCATTCAATCTTCAATGGCTGTGGAGTTATTAGGCAGTTATTATTGTACAGCAGGAGTGGACCAGAACAGGGTATGTGATTGAGGTGACTTTCTGCAATCCTTCTCCATTTTGCTAGGCCAGATTTCTCACCCCATTCCCAGGTTCCTGCAGTTTTGAATCTTAGCCAGGCTGAACGCAGAGTTCAATTACATGTTCAGTCCAGAGCTAACCCAAAGACTTCATGTTCAATTCAAAAGGAGCTCTTGTTATGCAAAATATAAGTGGAAAAATACAAGTGGAAAAAACAGCAGATACAATTTATGAACTATGCGCTTCCTCTTGAACAAGGGAATGCGAATATTAGGTTTTGAATTTTATGAATATATGACACTTAATCTTCATTGAATGTAGTTTCTCAGCCTTGCGGTTTAAATTATCTCATAGTATCCCATGTCTTCAGATATAATTTCCTTCATATTTAAATCGAGGCAATTGAAAAAAATACCAGATATCTTTCAAATAATGCTCACCTTAGCAAGCAGAAATGGCATTGCCTGGAACAATTTTAAACCTCAGATGAAAAGTGTAGAGTGAGCCACCATGCTAATGTAATTTAAAGTAATGAGGCTGCCAAAAATATAGCAAGTATTAAATTGCTGTGCTTACACAACGCAATTATAGTAATCACAGTACGAAAGGATGCATCAGAAATATGAACTGTACACCTGAAGGCTATTCCACTCTCCTAGACTCTCCTTGAGTTCTTTTTCTAAGTGGGCCTTCTTTCTGAATATCTAAATATCAGGGATATTCAAAAAATAACCTGAATGTTTATGGAAAGTATGATTCAGACTTATTTCCTTATCACTCAAGAGAGCAACTCATATTACCTTGTAATGTAATGTGATCAGCATTGTGTGAGTTCTCCAGACCTGCTCTTGTGGGTATTCCGATGTACTGACAGGCCTTCCAAGACAGTCACCTCAGCCAAGCGTCGTAAGAGAACCTTAGGTGGAAAGCAGCCGATTTAGCCTGAGAAGCACCTGTCACAGAGAACGGGCTTTCCTGGGGAAAGAGTGTCGAGGATTGGAGGGTGTCCCGCACCAGACGCGAGGGAAGGGATACACACACACACACACACACACACACACCGTCCGCACACTGAACTCGACGGATAACACCTGTCATCTCGGGATTCCCAGGCCGCTGCAGAGACAGGTCTGAGGCGAACCCCATTACTCACGGGTGGAGCGAGGGGGAGTTGGGTGTAGAGGGCGGCCAATTTGCGATGATGCAATCGGCGCAATTCCGACCGAATGGAAGACGTATACCCGCAATATTATTTCAGGAACCCAGGGAAGCATGTCATTTATTCATTACCTCAGCAGCTCTGCTGTATATCGCATCTGAGGAGAGATAGCTGAGAGGCAGCAGGTATAATAGGGCCGTAAGTGCTTTCCATTAATACTTCCCTTGTCATTTACAACAGGGGTCCAAATGCTATCTTTAGTGTTGGGGGGGTGGGGGGGTGCTATCTTCAGCTGCTCGCCTTCAAAAGGCCACGCTGTCGACTGCTTCCACCGGCTCATGTTAGCACATCGACAAGTATGTCAATCATGCCTCTGGCTCTTCTTCTCGGAGAACTTCTTGCTCAGAGCTCAACTGTATCGTTCTGCTGCGGTCGGTCTCGGAGAGCTGGAGAAGGGCCAAAGACAGAGCAAAAGGAAAGATTCTCAATGGCCGAGGCATTCTTCATCCTTGGCCCTTAAATTTGGGTCCAACAAGGCCCTGACCATATCCAATTCCCACCCGAATTTGGAATGGCTAATCTGCAACCGCAGCTGCGTACACGTGCGAACCCCACTGCCAATTCAGGAGAGTGTACATATCCTGGGTTCTCCTCCAACACACACAATGTCGCGAGCTGGCGTCCATATGCATCATTGACTGCAATCCGTGGTCACCAAGTCGACCAGTAGGGGACCACTTGTGTTTCACAGCTGTGTACAGTCAAAGGAACCCTGAGGAAGCCCTGACCTGAGGAAGATCTAGACAGAATTTAAATGTTGTCCTAAATTATATGTTTGGAGTTGTAAAGTATGTCCAGTGAAAGCACCCCCCATATCTTTTAGGTATACAGCTACAACTCTGCAGTTATAAACAAGCAAAGGCATGCATCAGGAGGAGGGGTAGTGTGATGGACACAGGAATCCTGCTGGCCCTCCACATGTCTGAATAATAAACAGGCTTACAAGCTCCATGTCTCTGCAAAAAGAGGCCTTCTCTGGAGCTTACTTTTCAGGCAACATCAGACCTGCCAGCCAATGTGCATGATGAACCAAAGGCCCCGAGCTAGGGCTCAAAGCGGCTCGAATGTTATCACTGTCATGTGCAAGCCAATGGTGTAAGGGTGGTTCCACGTCAGATTACCATGGATACACAAAGACAATAATTAATAGCAGTGACTTCAACTTAAGTGACATCAAATCAGGAGGCTCCTCCCCTTGGCCATTTTGTATAGCACCAGATCCTGTGAATCAAGAAATCATAGTTACAGAAAAAACATGCTAATTTGGCAAATAGAAAATCTGGAACATATCATTACCCTGACAAATTTTTTCTCCACAAACCCAGGTTTTTTAGAGCGAATGCGCCCAAAATAAACCAGGAATAACAATGTGTTTTATCACATATCACCCTTTCCCCTGTAACTGTTCATGCCTGGCGGGCTGCCAGGCCAATGAGAACCCCCGCACAGCCGACAGGATCCTTTTTTAAATGTCAGAAATGACACCGAATTCCCCAGTCATTCGGGAATCAATAATCATTTGTGCTTGGGAGCCTGTTCAGAAATGTGAGTCAATCCTGGAGTTGTTGCCTGGGAAACGTGATGCGCAGAGAGAGCCATGGGCGTCGGAGTCCCTTCCTCCTGTTACCGCGGAGCGAGAGCACGACGGTGTGGGAAGCGTTAATGCTAAAGCAGACCGGCCGGAGACATCCTGGCCTTGTATCCTCACTGATTCTTCATCCAGGCTTCTCAAACTGAAACTTTTTGATACTAAATATTATCTTGCGGAACCGCTTGTCACTGTGTGTCTCTTATGTGCCCAGTGCATCCTATAACCTGACCTGTAAGGGCGGTTAGCACTGTCACCTCGCAAGACGGAGGTTCTGGGTTCGAATCCAGGCAGGCCAGATGCTCTCTGCTTAGAGTTTGCCTGTTCTCCCCGTGCTCACGTGAGTTTACTCCAGGGACTCTGGTTTCCTCCCACACTCAAATACATGCATGTAAGGTTCGGTGTGCTCCTGCCGTTGCCCTTGACCAAGGCACTGGGCTCAGAACAAGTTGGTCCACAGGCACTTCACTCTGGCTGCCCACTGCTCCTAAGCAGCTAGGATGAGTCAAATGCAGAGGACAAAATTACCCTACAGGGTTCAATAAAGTTTATTGTATAATATTGTATGATGTTACCATGTGTTCATTTTGATTTAATCATTTCATTTGATCGCATATATTGTTATTGAATGTTCAAGAAAATTTTCTGTCACTGAAGTAACATTGTTAAAGATGCAGTTTATGCAACTGTGGAGTTGTGCAGCATCTGATTTTTATGCAATAAATGCTACATGATAAGTCATCCTTGTGAACACTTGGTCTTATACAAAGCAAAAAAAAACTTTGAGCAGCAATATAAATAGCAGATTGCCCGCTCCATCAGCTAACCGAACATGGCCGCTCCAGCGCGGAAAAGTTATAGCGAAAACACACACACACATATATATATATATATATATATATATATATATATATATATATATACACATATTAAGTAGCCTTTGATTTCTCTGAAGGGCTGCTGTAACTTGCTGCAGTGAACTTGGCATGAACTCTGCAGTTTCACAGTGTTGCAGTGTGGCACCCAGGCCTGTCAAATTGTGGGCACCACCATATGCAGCACAGAACATCAACATCTGAGAATAACAAGTCTTATTTAAAAACAATAGGCTACAGTATAGCTACATATAAATGTACTCTTCCTATTTTTCTAGAGATGTCCTATTTTCTATTTCTCTACATGCAGGTATTACTAAATACCTATACAAAGTTGAAAATCAGGGTGATAGCCAATTTAAAACTTGTAAGTGCCCAAAACCATTTTGAGTTGGACTTACAATGTTCTATCTGCATTAAAACATTATCCAAAATCACTAGCCATGAACTGAAAGAAATAGCTTACAGTTTCAGAGGAAGAAAGCTCAAAATAATTTACTGATTTGTCTGAAAGCAACACTCCATGTAAAGATTACTAGCACTCTTCTCATGAGGATGAGAGCTAAATTGACTGTAATCGGAGAAGGAGAAATAAATAAATCCAGCCAATTGATGTTTGGCCATCAGGCTAGCTACAGTAAGTGTAATCATTATTAATAATGAATTTAATTAATTATAGCTTTGCTTATACAGGTAGAAAGCAGAGAGGGTGCTTTAACAGATGAGAAGGTGGGGAGAAAGGCAGGGGATCAAACCCCCACCAGAGAGGGGGGAGGTGCAAGTGGTTCAAGAGTTAGCTACTCGGCAGACTCTACCACACGTATCACCACAAGCCTGTATTTCTAAGCTCTCAATGTCCGACCCTTCTCCTGCGGCCGAGAAGGGTGTTCAGAGCCGTTGCCCTTGCGGTGAGACTTCCTCGGCCACCGCGAGCAGGGGTGGAGTTGTCACTCCAACAAAACAAGCTTTCGGCCTCCCAGGCCTCTCAGGTTTCACACAGCGGGGAGCGTGACAGTATACTGGCTATCTCTATGCGGTATGCAGACCCCTTAATGCTGCGCTCATTTCCAGCGCCTGTCTCTAATGTGACTGGCGAGCCACAGCTTTCAGAGCCGTGCTGCCAATACCAAACTCCAAATTAGGAGATAAAACGCCCCTCTGTCCCTACCGCTCGTTTGCTAACGAACATGTGACTTGGGGAATGCGAGCAGTAGGACGAGGGTATGTGCACGCTTGCGAAACTAAGCTTTAAACAAGCAAGCTTTGAGCCAGACGCTGTGCCAGCGCAAGTGTGGTAATACGTAATTATGGCGATTATGCGCAGAACACACAGAGCCAAATCGCATGGCGCTCAGAGACCGTGGATGAAAAGGACAGGGGGCGGGTAAACGGCAGCTTCGTAGAGTAGATGCCCTTTGAAAGTGCAGATTCCCTGCTTTCAATGTGCTGGCTACATTCTAATTACAGAGGGCCTTTCAGCCTTCACTACATACTGCGAGTTAACATGGGCACACTGGGGTCTGTTCTTTTAAATAGAAAATGAGTTGTTGCATTTCCCTCACAATAGCCTGCCGTAGCGACACAGAAAAGTGTGGCAGCCAAGAGAACACGTGAATATCAAGTACATATACTATGCCTTTTACTTAAGGAAAATGTAAAAATGTGTAATAATATAATAAATGTAAATGTATTATATTATTAGTTAATACTATTCTAAATTACACCGAAATAAAGGTAGTAAACCCTTGATGTTACTGACCTAAATGAAGCTTAAGAAAAACCTGTTTATGAGTATCCACTTGAGGTGAATATGTAGCATTGCCACTGATGGAGTCAGTGACCTAGCTGGGAACACGCTACTTACTAGGGGTGTGAAAGGTTAAACGTTTAAATGGTTAACCGAAACTGTAGTACATATTTCCCAAAAATTGCTAACCAATAACGGATTCTTTTTTTCTGAAGTTGATATGGTAAGCTCAGTTTAATTACATAAATGCACTTTCACCACCAGTGCTAAAACAGAAAAATTGGTCAGAAGATTGAAAGAAAGATTCTGGCTGCGTAATAACTTTGTCCTAGGAAGCAGTCTTTGGCTATTTCAGGGGGTTAAGGATGCAAACACCACAGGGAATTGAATGCTGTAGTATTATAGTTATCAAATCATTTATTTGTGTTTTAAAGCGTATTTTCCAATCTATGGCATATTGTATGGCGTGTGTTTATTCACTGATATGCAAATTCAAACTACCAGCAAACTGAATGTAGCTATGCTGTTTAAAAACAAATAAAGCAATACATCATTGGACAAATGTTGCATGCAACATTACTAAGTAGGCAAGTTGAAAAATAATTACGTGTAACCACTGTTCATAATTTTATTCAATCCAACAATTTCTTTTTTTACTGAGTCTAACTTAATTAGCCTAATACTGCAATCACTATCCAGGATTTTTTTAGGTGGTCTATATATCTAATGTTGGCCAGAGCTAGCTTACCAGCATTTTCCAGGACTGTGTAGTTCCATAGTGTAGAGCTGTGTAGTTAACTTCTGTAACTATTTCTAAAATCAAATAGAATTATTGGCATAAAAAAATCCTTAGACCAGTAGCCTATCATATGCATCAGACATTGAAAGCGAAAATTCCCTGAACCACATTAATCCTGTCACCACAAAGATTGCCCAGCACCGTATAAAATCAAATGCATTGGCAAATTTTACAAAGACCAGCCAACTGTGGTATCATATTTTTATTTGTACACTTTTGGATTCCCTGGCTAAAATAGACCAGATTTATCGTGTCACCACCATGACACAGTGTTATCATGTTACTGCATATCATGTAAATATTAGACATTGACATGACCACGGAATTTTGAGTGCGCAACCCTGTCTGTAACAAAGTCAAAATAAATTTGTCAGTAGGCTGCTTTTTTCATAAATAAGATACGACCATTAGTGGTCGTAAGCAGTATCGTTTACATGGTTACCCGTTTTCAATATGGAATTTTGTAACCGTTTACAAAAACTGATGATTTATCACATCCAACGACAGATGCCTTTTCACTTAACCATGACGCCACACTGGGACCCTTTAATGGCAGGCATTTATATAGCGCCTTTATCCAAAGCGCTGTACAATTGATGCTTCTCATTCACCCACTCACACACCGACGGCGATTGGCTGCCATGCAAGGCCCCGACCAGCTCGTCAGGAGCATTTGGGGGATAAGTGTCTTGCTCAGGGACACTTCGACACCGCCCGGGCGGGGGATCAAACCGGCAACCCTCCGACTGCCAGACGACTGCTTTTACTGCCTGAGCCATGTCACCCCCATATACGCAGTGACACATCCAGTATTCTGACCCACCGCCTTCAGTTTCACAAGCCGCTACAACAGCACACCCAATCCCTGCTAATAAGCCAAATTAGATCCGCTCTCCCCTTCCCCCGACAGACTTCCGACTTCACTCAGCTAGCATCATTACACCGGCAGCAGCCACCAGTGCACCAGTGCATGCGATGCGTACTTAATCCAGCCCAATCATATTTACCGTCTCAAAGAGGCTACTTCCCCCGTTGGCTCGGCTACAAACCCATTTGACAAAAGGCCACCAGATGTCTCATTCCCTATGATTAACCAGGCATCCAGCAAAATATATGACATGCATCTCTAATATGCATTTTATTAGCGCCTCACACCTCTCCAAAATGTGGGTAATTCCTCTGTGTCAGGGGCAGCACAAACAGTGGCTTCAGAAAGTATTCAGTCCCCCTCACTTGCACTCTTTATTCTGTTATAGATTTCATTTTACATAAGTATTCAGACCCTTTGCTGTGGCACTCGGAATTGTGGTCAGGTACATCCTGCTTGCTTTAATTATTCTTGAGATGTGTCTACAACTTTATTGCAGTCCCCGTGCGGCAAATTTCATCGATTGGACATAGAAAGGCACACACCTGTGTATATAAGTTCCCACAACTCACACTGCATGTCAGGACAAAAACCAAGCCATAAATTCCAAGGAACTCTCTGTAGATCTCCGTGATAACATTGGGGCGAGGCATAGATCAAGGCAAGGCCAAACTGAGTAACCAGGCAAGAAAGGCCTTGGTCATGGAGGTGAAAGCTTCAGAAGTCTTCTGTTGGGATAGGAGAACCTGCCGGACGGATGACCATGTCAGCAGCACTCCATCAACCAGGCCTTTATGGTAGAGTGGCTAGACGGAAGCCACTTGATTAAAAGGCATATGACAGCCCGCTTGGAGTTTGCCAAACACCATTTTAAGTATTCTGAGAGCATGAAAAAGATTCTCTGGTCTTTGAGCAGAACTCCCAGCGCTATGTCTGGCCATCCATCACCTGGTTAATACCATCCCAAAGGTGAAGCAAAAGGTATGGAGTTACTTCACAGTGCCAGGGATATGGAGACTGGTCAGAATTGAGGGAAGACTGAATGCAGCCAATTTCAGAGAGGTGCATGTGACCTCAGGTTGGGGCACGAAAATGACCCTAAATACAGCCAAGACAATGCTGGAGTGGCTTCGGGATAAGACTCTGACAAGACAGTCCTCGAGTGGCCCAGCCAAAGCCCAAACCTCATACAACATCTGTGGAGAGAGCTGAAGATGGCAATTCACAGACAGTTCCCATCCAATCTGACGGAGCTTGAGAGGATCTTGAGAGGATCTGCCAGGAAGAAAGGGAGAAACTGCCCAAATCCAGATGTGCAAACCCTGTAGAGACTTAACCAAGAAGACTCAAAGCTGTGATTACTGCCAATGGGGCTTCTGCAAAGTATTTAATTAAGGGTATAGAACATGTATATAAATGAAAGATTTCAATTTTGGATTTTTAATAATTCTAAAAACATGTTTTCATACTTTGAATACTTTGTGAAGCCATTGTAAATATTACACAAATTACTGAATGTCACACTGTGAATCAAACCTCAAAGGCGACCACCTTTTCCCCATACATGTCAGATAGCCTTTTAAGAGACAACCACCTGTGACACAGGAATGAGGAATTTCGGGAATAATTCTAAACTGAATTGTAAATTCTAAATTACTCAAAGACCAGCAATACAAAGAGCCGACAACACTATGGAAATTGGCTAGCTGGAGCAAGCAGTTTGCTGTGAAGGGTACAGAGATTACTTGTATTTGCATATAGGTCATTATACGCCGTTGCCTTCCTTCCTGATGCTTTCATTTTCTCCCGTGTCAGCACAGTGCGAGGCCTGCCGTCGGTTCAGAAAACAAACCCCGTGCGAAAAAAATCCACAAATAGCCGCAAACCGCAACCTTCCGCTCCTGGGACCCGGAGACGAGGCCTGTCTGCCCCGCCCGGCCGAGGTTATTCACAGGGTCAAGCCGCGCCCGCACATAAATGACCCCCCTCTAAAGCAGGCCTGGGGGGGGGGGGGGGGCGTGTGATGGGGGACCCCACGAAATGGGGTGCAGGAGAGAGGCAGGAGACTGGACCTGGTTGGTCCAGAGGGAAAGGGCAGAAACGTTTGACAGCGGGGAGAGGCCTCTCCCCGTCTCTGGCTCCGCGTTGGAGCGCCGGGCCTGTAAATTACTGTGCTGTGCCCTGCCGCTGTCAGCTTCTCCTCCAGATAAATCTATCAGAGCAGCTTCCAGCTTTTTGGCACGTAATCGATCTGAAGCTACGCTCCTGTGCGGCTTGGCACGGAGGTGAAATACGATTGCCGAATCTGGCTCCCTGACATTGGGCCATGATTTAGGCTGCCCCTCTAATCCCCCTCCACCTTGCCAAGACCTTGAGAGGCGGTCCTAGACGACGCGGAATTGCCAGGATGAACTTCAGTCTCGCTGACAAACAGTACCGGGTCTGTGCCACCTAACGTAATTGAGGACTTAGCTTTTTTTTTGTTGAGATCTGATATAGAATATGGTCTCTTCCTTTATATGGGGATTTAGCTGTCTAGTCAGGCGAGCAGATGTGGAACCCCTCATTTGGGGCTCTATTCAGAGTGCCACTCGTTCCAGCATTGCATGGCTATCTGCTGTAAGGCTGTTATTCCCTTGAGGGAGATACTTAACCCGATTTGCTTCAGTGACACATCCAGCTGGATGAATAAATAATAGGTCACATGTAAGCCATGCAAATCACCCCGGGTATGGGTGTATTTCAAGCAGAAAAATAAGCGTAATGTGTGCAGTGAGTGTGTTCGTGTACAGCTTTCGCCACTGTCCACGTACAGTATCCTTCCTTTTCAGTGAATCACATGTGGAACAGTTTGGCAGATTGGGGGTGTTCAAGTCCAGGTTCAACACAGGGGTGGACACGGTCTCCAACCCTGGTCCTGGAGAACTACAATTGATTATGCAGTTAACTCACCTCACCTGGTTATCCGGATCTTAACAGGGTGCTAATTGTAAGGTGAAGAAAGGACCAGTGGTTCTCCAGGACCAGGGATGGAGACCTCTGCTCTAGACTGTAGTAGATAAATAATGGGCCCACATTGCAAGAACAGACTCGTCTTTCCTTCTTCTGCATTCTTATTTCAGAAGTGTATAGAAGTGCGCTCCAAACTCACAAATCTACAATGCGCAGGACAATTGATCTGTCTCATTCCCCCATTCATACACACACTCACACACCAACAGCGATTGGCTGCCATGCAAGGCACCAACCAACTCGTCAGGAGCATTTAGGGGTTAGATGTCTAGCTCAGGGACACACCATGGGCGGGATTGAACCGGCAACTCTCCGACTGTGAGACGCCTACTCTTACCGCCTGCTGCCCCCAATAACTATGTCCGATGCAAGCGACTGTGGACAGGACCGATTTAAGCCAGCGCTCAGTGAGTAAATTTAGCAGAGCGTTTGAGGAACATCAAGGCGTTTTCGCTCCAGCGAAAAGCAGCAAAACCCGACCGCAGCGCAGTACCTAAAGTGCGTTCGACCGGGGCTGGATAGCTTTCGCCGCATTTATCCGGTCACCGGAACGAGAGCTGCAGGAGTCAGACAGAGGGACAGGCTCCCCGTTGGAGTCGTCCACCTCCTCCATTACAGCGGCTGGTACACGGAGAGCAGCCGTACTCGCCGTACGATGCCCACCCCGTGCTCTCCCCTCCCCTCACGCCGCGTGCCGTCTGGCTGTGAAAAATACGCAGACCCGCTGTGCACTCCTCTCCTCTTCCCCCGGCGTCATCGGCTGGGGAATACTCCGCGGGGGCTGGGCCGTCGCTATCAGCGGGTCAGGCTCGCTCGCGCTTTAATCCGCCAATTACGCCCCGTCAGGGCTGCCGTAACTCACTTAACCCGCAAATCAAAAGCCCGCGCTTGCGTTTGTTTACTTATCCCGTCTCTGAAACCACCACGCCTCCTACTTCAGATTACGTGACTGCTCTGGTCCTTTCCTCCCCTGGCTCGAAGGCCTACTGTTTCCATGGCAATGAGATTAAAGAAACACTGTTGACATTTTGCTTATTCATGTTTTCGAACCTTACAGTTGGTTGCGAAGCGTTCTGCATTACAGTATGTATTTCTTGCTATGAGATGTGGCCACCAGTATTTTCAAAAGCACCCATTGCGCAAAAGTGCTCTCTTCTGAAAACAAGGAAATGTTTTCATTTTGAATTCTAAATGGTATTAAAAATCATCTCAGCTGTAATGCCACAAAGCTCAATTTTTTAAGTAGCCCTAACCATAAAAAAAGAGACTGGAAGCATCTTTAACTGATTTTGTTAAATTAATATAAATACGAATATCATTGCAGCCACAAGGCAAATATATCCATTCATGTACCCTATAATACCCTGTATTATATTATATTATTGCTTTAGAATACTCCTTTCCATTGTCCTACATCTGATGCCACCTTGCTGTAGGGGTATACACTACTTTAATATTGGATGTAACTACTGTAATTACGATTAAGTCTAGGTGTATGTCATGTAAAATATCGGTCACTGAACACTCACAGCAAAGTTCACAGAAAACTGAAAAAAGGGGCAGCAATTCAAGGAGTGAATTGTATATGTAAATAAATGTATTAAATTAATGAATAGATATCATGTGCAGCAGTGGGACACAGATAACACACAAATAACGTGTGCTACTGTAGCAACAGTGACAACTGCTTCAGTAAAAGAAATCAACAGGCAGTTGTTGTTAGGAATAAATACATTCAGTCCAAACAGGGCAGAGGTATAGAAATCTAAAATCCAAGAATACAGAATCCGAATAACCAGGCAGCGGTCCAAAATCAGAAATCCAAAAACAGAACAGAATGCACACAGGTACGGAAAACTGGAAAATGGAGGTTAGAACAGGTGTAAAACACCTTACACAAAGGAAACAGAACTGACAAACTAGAAGCCAAAGAACAAAATATACCAACAAATTAACTAAATGATAAACAGATGTGGGTGCTGGGGAACAGATGACGAAAGACAACAAGAAACAGCTGGAAGACAGGAAGGAAATGCATATGGAGTGGGGGGCGGAGACATGAAATGGGGAGAGAGGTAAAACAAGGACCGGAGTGAAAGCAGAGAATAGGAAATATAGGAAAAGGGGCACGGACGTGACAGAGGCACAAGGGTCCACTGGCTGAGAATAACTTTAAACAAACAAGTAAATCTTTGGCTTACACTATCTCTCAAAATATTTTTCCTTGACACTACGATCAGCAGAACATTAATCTTTTACCATATTCTTCATAGTCACGGACCGCTGGCCCTGTTCCTCCCCTGGTTCACGCCACACGTTAACACATCCTGGAGCTACAGATACATAACCATGCCTCTCTAAACGGTTTTCTATTTTCCCCTCATTTGACCTTCCTAACTGTATCAACTGTCCAACCCACCTGATTCTACCAATTAGCAGCTTGATGAGTTCTCTTGCTGTTGAATGAGGTGCTCTGTGTTACGGTTGGAGTGAAATCTGCAGGAACAGGGTTGGTGGCCCCTGCTGTAAAGCATCTTTGTGATCTTCTATAAAAAGTGCTATAAAAATGTAATTAAATTGAATATTCAGGCATAAAATTTACTTCCCTATTGCTTTTAACCTTCAGAGACCTTGGCATGTTTTGGCCGATTTAGTTTTAACTCATAACTTTAGTCTGCCTTTACCTTCACTATGAATCTATGGTTAATTTCAATAAAGTGAAATTCTTGTATTTTATAACACAGAACCAACACATAATATGTTCCAAGGTTTTTTATTCATATTTTTCTTCTAGGCATGATAAAAAAATCACACATCACAGAGCACATTACATTTCTATATAATTATAAGCAGACCCAAATTGGAAAACAAAACTGTGCCAAGAATTAAACTATATACAGCTAACAAACAAACTATAGACAACTACCTTAACTATACAAAAATATAAAGTATTTATTAGACTTATTTTTTAGACTTCTACTGCTGTAGCCTATCTACTTGGAGTTATGATGTGTTGTGTGTTCAGAGATGCTCTTCTGCATACCACTATTGTAATGTGTGGTTGTTTGTGTTACTGTCACCTTCCTGTCAGCTTTGACCAGTCTGGCCATTCTCCTCAGACATCTCTCATTTACAAGGCATTTCTGTCTGCAGAACTGCTGCTCACTGGATTTTTGTTTTTGTTTTTTCCACCATTCTTTTCAAACTCTAGAGACTACTGTGCTTGAAAATCCCAGGAGATCAGTCGTTTCTGGGATACTCAAACCACCCTGTCTGCCACCAACAATCATTCCATGGTCAAAGTCACTGAGATCAAATCTCCATCCTGATGGTTGATGTCGACATTATCTGAAGCTCCTGAACCGTATCTGCATGATTGTATAAATTGCACTGCTGCCACACAATTGGCTGATTAAATAATCACATTAATACGTAGGTGTAATAAAGTCAAAATGTTCCTCATAAAGTGCTCAGTGAGTGCATACTACTAAAAGGACCCTCTCTCCTCAAACTCCTTTCTTGACAGAGCCAAAGTGGGAGAATCTTTGTAGCTGAACTGTCCACATTCTCAATAGTGTATCTCCAGCTCTGATTGGTTTAGAACTGTGAATAGAGTGTCTACGGAAGGTTATGATTTTCTCAAAGAAACTCTCGGATTGGAAACTTCACGATGTTTCACTGACGTTGTCAGTGAAGACCGAAGCAGTGATAGATATTTCCGTATTTTTGGTATTATTGTAAACAATTTATTTATTTAAAAAATTGTGGGAGGTAATCATTGGCTTGGCGAGAATCATAGCTTTTAAATGCATATTGCGGGTGGAAAATGTGTGAAGAAACAATGGTGTTGTTAACGCTTCATTGGGAGAAGTGTTACATTGTCTGCCACTGTCCAGCTAGGTCTCAGATGGGTACTTAAATCAACCTAAAATATGTCAATCCTGGCATATGTATCATTATTGTTAGTTCTTTCAGGGAGCATTACAGGAGCCTGTTGAGACGCTAGCAACCTCAACTCCATCCATACTGAGTGGTAAATGCATGAGTGATGGATGGCTGCTTTTATGGTACATGTGAACGATTGCTGAATCAGCTAAGGCGCGAATCAGCTGCAGTAAAGTTTTAAGACTCAGGACTCAAGACATGCTACATTGAGTTTTGCTATGAACCCGAGAACATTTGGAAAAACCCCTGCAGGTGTATGGGGAAACACTGAAGAGCATTCATTTTGGCCCTTCACACAACGTTGTTGGAAACCGAGCATACTCAAATAGCATTACAGAAATAACATGTGGCCGTTTTTATTTCTTTAAAGTTTGTTTTGATACAATACTGTATATTGTACATTGCAAGGCCTGAGTCTTTGATGGAGCGCATGTTGTCACCGACAATGTTGCAGTAATGGGGGAAGGAGTGCTCAGCATCAACACTTCTGCCAGGGGCTGTCAAACATGACAGGGACAGGAGTCTTGATTTCCAATATCTGTCTGCTTTGTCGCACTTTGTTTCTCCCAGAATTCGGCAATATAGTTAAAATGCTTAGGCCTATACAAATCATACTGGAGGCTTCGTTGACAGTTACTATCTAAAACTGCCAAAGAAATCACCAAAAGCACTAAGGCAAACAGGGGTAATTGCAGAAATGGCAAAAAATTCAGGGAAAGTCATGGAACTGTCAAAAAAATCACGGAATCCATGACACGACCGCTAGTTCCGTGACAAGGAGCCAGCCATAATTATGATTAATATGGTTCCTTTCTACATCACGTTGATTAAAACAGTTTACTCTGCAGTTACACTGTACAGTTTATTAATAAGGCTCAAGAAACCTCTTGGAAGTAGAGACTGTGATTAATCAGTGAGTTCTAACAAATTATACACCAGATTATTATTTGACCTGGAGGAAAGTTCACGGGTCAGGGTGAGGAGTAAGCCACATTTCAGGCATGCATCACAAATAAAACAGCTTGTTCTATGGAGTAAAGTTGTTTTACATGTGGGCAGAAGGAGATGATGGAATCTTTTGTAAAACATGAATCGCCTCTCACAGCTTTCTGAGAGGCTATGAACTAGGCCCTACTACAAGCAACGTACCAATCAGTTCGCCTCAAGCCTTGTGTGACCTCTGCTCTCACAAACCAACAGCAAAATAATTTAAGTGGTGGGCGCTGAACACCACACTCGCCTCGCTCACCCATCATTACAGCATCTTACGTCAAAGATACCAAGCGTGTACTACCACTGCTTCTCAATGCTCCATCGTTAAAGCACATCACGGTCACGAGCATCTCGCAGTGGACACCGGTGAAGCAGCTGCATGCAGTATTTATCAAGCACTTGTTCTCCCTTTTCTGAAGGCTGAATCTCGCATTCACAACAAACAACAGCAACGGGGTAAAAGGACAATGCCTTCCGGACAGCTGCTACGTACACTCTTTAAACGAAGCGTTTCATGAACGGTACGCTCGCACGTCACAATAGTGAGCAGCTAATGAAGGGACAGGGCTATCAGCAGGATGAAACAACATGGAGAGATATCATTATATGCTGGTTTTCTCCTGCTTTCTTTGCAGGACTCATTATTTTACAGACATCCAGAGGCACGTGGCCATTATCCTAAGATAACGATCTCGTTACTTGCTGTTGTTTTGCAGTGTTCCACACAAGGGAGCGGGGCATGACGTGCTCAGAGTTATGGAGTTATATTTAGTAGCTCCCGAGCAGAGCTCATGAACGTGTGAACCGACATTCTCAACGGCGAACGTCACAATAGCGGTGATATTCAGTTTCTTCTCGAAACCTTGGTAACCTATTAGCAACGTGTTAAGAAAAACTGATGCGGTGCTTTTGAAGATTCTTTCTGGTTTGGTTGTTTCATTCTGAGCATGTAATAATAATCGCCATGCATTGAGAAAAGCACAGAATAAAAATGTATTGACATATCGAGTTGACCCAAGAGACTATATAATGAAGTCTGATGCATGCAGTTAAATGCAGAACTATTGGGACAGTGACACAATTTACAGTGCAGTCCGTTTCTGTGTTTTGGTGCTAAATTATTGGCAAGCTTGAGGGAAAATATAGAAATATTTTGGATATATATATTTCATGAGTGAATATAAGGAAATCAATGTTCTTGAAAGGTTCTGCAAGGAGGAAAGGTTCAAGATAACTCCAAACCGTATCAAACATTAGGCTACTGGCAAAGGCTCAGTGCCATTATCCTTGCCAGGGAAGGATGTATTAACCACAGGGGTGCCAATTGTAAAAAGTTTTGTTTTGGAAATAAATGTAGGCTATAATAAAAAATAAAAAAATAAAGGTTTGGCAGATTTCAGTGAATCATTAATATCAGTAATGATGTAATTCTTTTTCTTAAATCAGGGGTGGGTGGGGGGGGGGCAACCATTCTTGTGTGGACTAGCTTGGTATAAATGATGTGTTTAAGAAGCACTGACATATGACAGTGGGCATTACCCAATATGACTCAGACAACAATCCATTTGAGAAACCACATGGCCCAAGTAAAGTAATTGTATGGACTACAGTCTGTTGCTTACTGTTATGCATACACAGTACACAAAAAGGCCTTTCAACTTTTCTCCAAGACGAGTTCAACCATTGTTATTATGGATGGTCTTTACTATCACGCAGAAAGCACTGAGCTAGCTAATCTCAGAGTACATCAACAACCCTTTTTTAATGAACTTAAAAGTAGATATCATTACAGTAATATGCATTTGGCTTTCATAAATCTGAGCACATTACGGGAGAGATCCCTCGTGAGATTTGAGTTCTGGGCCGGTGTCACCAGAGTAGAGTTTTTTAGAGCATTGTTTCCCAAGCCCTTGATAAGCTGCATCAGATGTGCTTGAGGTGGAAAACATCAAATACCTGGACCGTCCGGGGGTATTCGAGGAGAGGTTTGGGAAGCGCAGTTCTAGAGAATGGCTTTGTCTGCCCTTTCCATGCGAGACACGCCAGCCGAACGGTGTTCCGCGCCCGTGATGTCAAGGAGCCACGCTGCATGAGAGGACTTCTCTGCGCTGTTTCCCATGGCAGGAGTGCTCCAGCCTGGCAGGGCTACAGATTTCATTACCGAGAGAGGGGTGCGCCGCGTGTCAGCAGACTCCCTCTGCTGGTTTTTATTTTCACTTCCAGACTTGAGATAAGAAGCGACAGGCCAGTCAGGCACACGTGTCACCGCATCCCCCATCACACTGCTCGGGTAGCTGTGCTCGGGGCTGCCGGCCTGGCCCCACATTAAACTGGGGTCTCCGCCGAAAGGGAGCTGTCCAAACGGGAGACACAACACACAGTCCTACTGCTCTGAATGCAAAATCATCTTAAAGAGCAATCAAGACAACACACAGTCCTACTGCTCTGAAAGCAAAATCATCTTGAAGAGCAATCAAACGGAGTCGAAAGTGACCGGAACAGACAGAAGTTCAGTCCAGACTGCTATTGTCACTGCAAGGCAAATATAGATGCTCGTGCTTCTCTGCTATCCTATAATGTAATGCGGTGCTGATTTTAATGCTGAGTTGGTAAAAAAAAAAATACCACCTACACTGTGGATTTTAACAGTTTTTGTCATTCATATTAGCAAAATAATTTTTCAGGTCCTGCAGCATTTTGGATTATGAAACTATCAAGTTATTGCACTGTATATGACATGTTTTACATAAATGTTGATACTTTTCTTCTTTTTTTTTTTTCACATCATTGCTGTACAATTTGCTGAGTTGAAGGGCTCAATTACCTCAGCGCGCTTTTAAAAACGCAAACGGCACTAATGTAACGACTCTCTTTTTCCCCTTCAGGTGCAAAGTTTCAAGTCATTCCCCGTCAGACCATGAGAAAGGTGAGCTCAATACCGCCTCCCTCGCGGTTGCCCGTTAAGTCCGCTTGGAAGACCGGCGGAGTCTGTCTCACTGTCGCCGTGACGATGTGCAATAAAGAGCTCCATCAGCTGGAGCGAGTCCAGTCGCCTCCTCAGTACTTTCACACTGCGTGTTACACATCCGCTCCGCCCTCGGGGGGAGTACCCAGCATGCACAGGGACTCATTTCCATGGTTAGCACGCTTCCAGAACTTTCCTTTCCTCCTGACCTTTGTTTGCTCTCATCTCTGCTGCGATAATCAATAGAGATGAAAGAGGTACATTACTTTTAATCCTCGCCGTGGGCGTCTGATCCACCCAACCGGCCTCTCTCTCTCTTCCTTACACGCTGTGGCCAGAGACAGAGGTTCATTTCCGCAAAGAAACCCCTACGGGACAGGAACTCGCTTCGCATGCCAATACGTTAAATATCAGAGGAGCCGTATTTGGCGAATTGCATCATTAATATCACGGTGAATGCCCACCTGTTCTTCAATGCATGTATGATCTACTATTTCATATCACGCTAAGGCTAATTAATTGAAATGTGAATTGAAGAGACATAAGGCAACTTCATGTGGTAATATGCCCTTCAGCATTTTCATGTAAAATGTCTTTAAATGCTTATTAGTTGTTTAACGGAATCACATGAGAAGGGTGGCACTTCAAAGGGAATTGTTTTACCAAGGGCAGACAAAAATGGTGAAATGGCTCCCTCCAGTGGTCCTGAATATCAGAAAAAATTTAGCTTGGTTCAGCATGGGGCTCTTCCAACCAATACAGTACAAAATACTCTGTGAAATATTCTGTGGTATTTAGAACAATGCATCATACTTTGGATCAAATTTTACAAGAATCAGTTTAATAAATGCTTAAGGATATTGTAAGAGAAATGTCCAAGTAATTGCATCTGTGTGTGTATGTAGCAGTCTCTGATATGGTAGATATATACATTTTGGTTTCTCCATACACTGAGGGTGGATTGTCTTCCCTTGTGCTTCAGGACTTGTGTGCGCGTGACCCGGAGGGAGTGAGGGTTCCCGCAGGCCCAGCTGAGAGGCTCCAGGGAGAGGTCCTGTCCAGCCCCATCCCGCCCATGCAGTTCCCTGCCTTCGACTGGCCGCCCCAGCGCCCCACCCCCGGCTCCCGGGAGCTGGACCTCCTGAGCCCAGCCCAGGTCACCAAGCGCCACCGAAAACTACTGCTGAAGAACCCGTCCGTCGTGCGGCTCCCTGTCAACTCCTCCTCGTCCTCCGCCTCCTCCTCCGCCCCGGACCGACGGTGGCGTCTCTCTCGGCTCCAGGAGGCCCGCAAGCGGCTGGTGGCGGAGGTGTGCGCCAAGTACAAGAGCAACATCAAGCGCGCGGTCACGCCCCACCACGTGTCGCGCATCTTCGTGGAGGACCGGCACAAGCTGCTGTACTGCGAGGTGCCCAAGGTGGGCTGCTCCAACTGGAAGAGGGTCCTGATGGTTCTGGGGGGCTCGGCCGCCTCCACCGGGGAGATCAAGCACGACGCGGCCCACTACGGCAACCACCTCAAGCGTCTGGACGCCTTCGACCGGCAGGGCATCGCCCAGCGGCTGCAGACCTACACCAAAGTGCTCTTCGTGCGCGAGCCCCTGGAAAGGCTGGTGTCCGCCTTCCGGGACAAGTTCGAGAACCCCAACTCCTACTACCACCCGGTGTTCGGGAAGCCCATCATCTCCAAGTACCGGGCCAACGCCTCGCAGGCGGCCCTCAGGACAGGCACGGGCGTGACCTTCAAGGAGTTCATGCAGTACCTGCTGGACGTGCACCGGCCCGTGGGCATGGACATCCACTGGGAGCACGTCAACCAGCTGTGCAGCCCCTGCCTGCTGGACTACGACTTCATCGGGAAGTTCGAGACCATGGAGGAGGAGGCCAACTTCCTCCTGAGGAGGACCGGAGCCCCCGGGAACCTCACCTTCCCCAGCTTCAAGGACCGGCACCCCCAGGCCGAACGCACCTCCGCCCACATCACCCAGCGGTACTTTGCACAGCTCAGCGCCTCCGAGAGGCAGCGGGCCTACGACTTCTACTACATGGACTATCTGATGTTTAACTACTCCAAGCCTTTTAAAGATCTGTACTGAGCCCTGTACTGTGCGGGGCTGTGCTTAAGGACCATGTGCTTGGTCTGGTTAAACTCCTCCTTCCCTTTTTGAAGGTTAAATGAAGTTGCCTGAAGGACAAAACAAGCAATACTTACTTCAGTAAAATCGCCTGCCCGGCCGCCGTAGCCGATTCTACACGTCAATCCCAGGCGTTATATTGATGATACTACAACAAAAGCTTTCCATTTATAAATAAAATGATCTCTTTGAAAAGTCTCTCTCAACATTGCTCAGCATCACTAAAATGTGAGACCTTTGAATTACAAGGTTCTGACATTTTTGACAAAGGTTTGTGACATAAATACATTGTTTATAGAGCACTGTTTTAGCCCGTTCACTTTGGTGTCTTTGAAGCCCAATATTTCAAAGCCACTCAGTACGCAGATAGAACCTTTCCAACAGCACAAATTAATAAATTAATACATTTCAGGAGACACAACTTGGTTTAGACACTGAACCTGAACCTTTCCAAATGCACAGTGTAGAGTGTGATTAGCAGAGCCCATAGTAGTATAACAGTATTCCCTCAATGAAATATAAAATATGGTGCAGCACCAGGCAGGCTGGTCCCTGTACACCCTTAGAGATCCCACCCACAATGCTCCCATGAACCACTGTACTGCTGTTCTAACACCAAACCAGTGTTTCTTCCTTTTTTGGGGAGGGGGGGGATCCTACTTAAAAATGTAACATACTTTCAGATGAATATATATTTTTATATGACTTTGTAATAATGAGCTGCAGCATAATCAAAGTTTTTTTTTTTCCCCTGTGGAGTGCTTTCGATTTACTGAAATAACATATTGTTCTATCAGTATCATTATTACGGTGCATGTATAAGCGCCTGGGCCTTTCTTGGCCTTCCTGGGGATTCATCGATCAGGAGACATCCAAAAAAGAGCTACTGTACATTTACCTGAAGTGCTGGTTTACACTAAGAAACGGATTAAACCCTGGGCAATGCTTAGCACTTTAGCTTAGCACGATGCTTAGCACGATGCTTAGCACGATTAGCCGAGCAGCGCATTGAGAGAGGGAGAGCCGGATGTCAGTGAAACCCCTGAAAAAGCTCCCATTATCACTGAAGTGGACCGAAAGCATGGACTGAGGTGCAGTACCTCCTTCTCTGGTTGAGCTACAGTATGTGTGGAAGATTTAGCAGAACTGACTCGCCCCATTGTAACTTCTGCTATTGATGACACATAATATGCAAGATTAGATCTAAGAGCAGTCTCCTGAAAAAAGTAAGATGAAAAAAGCACATGAAGTCCAAGGTGGGCCACAGGCAAGAAGGGTGGAGAGCAGTCAGTAAGTCCTGGGGCTCATTCCAATAGCTTATTTTTATCCTCCTATTTTCCTCCTGACCTGGAAATCGATTGAGGGCCACCATCTTTATGGACATTCCTACCCATTAAGTGTTCCTTCTAGTTGCTAGAAGTAGAAGTTTGGAACGCCTAATCTTGCCTTTGAGCCAGGAAACATGAGCACATCCTAAACGATCAACTTGTGGATCCACATTTTCTCGATTTCACCCTCTTATTTTCACAATTTACCCTTCACTTATTTTTCTAGCCTCTATTTCTAGCCTTCTGGGATTTGGAAAAGGAGCAAGGAAAAGAAAAAAGCTGTGAGAAATGTAATCCTTATTGCCCTTTGCAAGTCAAACTTATGAGTACGGTAGTAGGATTAGTGGGTCTGATATGGACATGCCTGATAGGTTAGGTGAAGCTGATAAGGTAGGTTATGAGACACATGAGGAAACTATATTGAAGATTATACTATACAAAATACTCCCCACTAGCTTCATTATCTGCAAGCATTAAATATAGCTGTTAACATATGTTAAAAAGTCATTCAACACGTGGACATATGTTGGGCTACATTTTTAAAAGGGGCAATATCATAATAAAGGTTTTGTCTCATTAAGCAGGTTCATGGGTTCATAAAGTTTGGGAACCCCTGAGATAGAAGAAGGTGGTTTGGTCTCATTGACTGTCAAAACAGACAGGAGACAAAAACAATGGCTGCACACTTAGATTCACCGAATATTTTATTTCACCAATGATAAATGATATAAACAATCCAAAAAAATATATTGCTCTACTTTAAATATATTTTTTGAAAGCAGAATTACCTTTATCCTCTACTACGAAAGAAAAAAATCATATAGATTATGTTTATATGACGTGTCAGCTTTGCAGCTCCAAAATAATCGATCTGTTGTTCTGAAGGTCTTAAATGTTCTGAATATGTGTTTGTAGTTGCTATGGCTAAATGAATAAAAGGTGAACGTGACAGTCATCCTGAAAATGAAGCACATGCTATTTTCCTCCGTCCCCTGAGGTTTCCGGATAATATATGGACATATGGGTATCATACTGATATATTCAAATGTATGCTGTAACAAGTGAATGTATAATTGTTTTTCTCGTCTGTGCACAAGTGTACATGAACATGAACTCAAACCCTTTGCCTTATTATACACTGCCACTTAACCAGTGTATTTCAGGAAGATGTTCATCAGGAGGGCAGCTTTGCTTCTGCCAAGTGCTTATGAATAAATGTTTTCAACCGTCTTTAGCCTTTTGTCCTTCTTTGGTCATGTTTGGTGCATAGAAAAAAAACTACCATCCCTGTAATGCATTCCGGATAAGCCACTCAGCCACATTAAAAAAAACTAGGAAGGTAAGAGAAAGTAGACTTTGGAAAATGCAATAACTTTCCAGAAATACAATAATGTTAAAGAAATGCAGTGCTTGCACAATATAAAACGACCTTATAACAGCACTCTTACGTACACTGTCCTGTAGTTTTAGAACATCCACTGGTATCTTGTTCAAAAACATATTGAGGAACTTGCCACCATTCTTCTGCAGACTTGCTTCAGGCTCTACAGGTAATCCCAGACATCATTGATCACGTTTTTTTTTTTTGTTTTTTTTTTTCACGTTCAATTACTTAATGTTATTTTATTTAAAAAAATGAAAAAAACATTTTTGGGAAAATCTATGTTTGGAAATCTCAAATTTGCTGTTTTCTACTGACACACTAATGCGAAAAACTAAAATAGAAACATCAAAGACAAAATGTATATTCAAAATATCTATGGTGCCTAAGACTTTTGCACAGGACTGTACAAATATATCATAAGTGTATCATAAGTGGTTAGCTTGTGTAATTCTTTACACAGTTAAATGTGAGCTATGGTCAAGGGAGACCCCAAGCCAAATGTTTCAAGCATATTTTGAAAGATGCCCAACTGATTTATTAATGATATATACGTATACTTATTTTACAGTGGAGCAGATAGCCCACCCTCGATTTGTACATTAATGAGGAGTGGACAGCCTTATTTTGCATTTTTGACTTTATTCAGACAGAGAGTAACCAATAGCGGAAAGGATCACAGCACAGAACAGGACCAATCCCCCAAACACATGGCGGCATTTTTAATTGGCATGATGGTCAGCTGCCCTATGGACTGCACAAAACATCTTGTTGAAAGGAACTTCATTTAAAGATTGTACAATTTGGCACACTGGAATCAATTGTAAAACTCTTTTAACAGTGCTACGCTTTTGGCCAGTCAATAACAGTCCATCAGATACTGGCTTTTTTCAAATGCACTGAGAGAAGAGCATTAGAGGGGAACACCTGGATTCAGTTGTTACATAAACCATTGACATAGTCATCCGGTGCAGGATGGAGATGTACAAACCTGTTGGAGCTGTTGGCATTCTGAAGGATAATAGGTGATCTGGTGCAGTGACATTACATTACATTTTATTTAGCAGACGTATCCAAGGCGACTTACAAAAGTGCATATCAAGGTCATATAACAAACAACCAAACATGCCGAACAAGCTACAACTCCTATCGGAAGGCCATGAACATGTGTCCAGTGCACAAGGTAGGATACCGCAGGTCAAACTACCATACCAAGACAACTACAACTTCAGGAACTATGGTACTGAGACAAATACAAAGTCAAAAGTCCTAGATTAAGGTATAAAATACAAGGGGTTGGAGAGTTAAGGTACAGCGTGAAGAGATGAGTCTTCAGACTGTGGTGGAAAATGGGCAGTGAGTGAGCAGTTCTTATGGGGATAGAGAGATCATTCAACCACTGGGGAGCTAGGGTGGAGAAGCTCTGCAGTCAGGACAAGCGAGAGCCATTTACTCAGCTGGCAGGACATCACAATACGTAATGACAACATGCAGCATGTGATGAGCCACACCTGCCCTGCCATAAATGAAAATGAAATACCTCCAGTAGTGTGGTCTGGCCACATTCTACCTTTAATAATATACTAAAATAATCACCAAATACAGCACAAAGAACAGCACCCTTTCTTAATAATTTGATGAGTGAAAAATTGTGTCACGTTTCATGCTTGTCACGTCATGTTTTATGTTTAGTTATTGTCTTAGTCATGTTATTGTCATGTCACGTATTATGTTAGTCTAGTCTCGCCATGTTTTTATGTTTTATTTCTTGTTACATTTCATTGCCATGTCATGTTTAGTTGTTACGATTTAATTGTTAGTCTTGTCATGTCACGTTATATAGTTTATTGTCATAATTTCACAAACTTGTTATGTCACGATTTATGTTGTTTCATGTTATGTTGTTCCGTTCATTGTTTAGCATACACTTTTTTTGTGTCTTTCTGCAAACCTTGCATTCATGCTTTTTCTCTCTCTCCCTTTCTGTCACTCACACTTGTTTCAATTTCCCTTGTCTTCTTACTAATCTACTTTAGATCAGGATTGGGTAATACTAACATTCTAACCATGTGTTCATGTTACTTTCTTGTGCATGTCATTTACTAATTTACTAACGCTAGGGCAGGATAGGTTTATTACTAACGATGACTAATTATCTTGTTAACTTGTCAATCCTCCACACCTGATTTCCATTCTCACGCTGCTCTCAAGATAATTGTCTGCACCTGTCTACATCTGCATATAAGCTCAGTTTCATGTCATGTCTTTGTGAAATTGTTGACTTCTGTTTTGTTGACCATTGCCTGCCTGTACCACAAACTTTGCCGGACTTTGGTCTTGACTCTTGCTCCATCATCGACCCCGTGCCTGCCTGCCTGCCTGCCGTCCATCTGCATTACTGCCCCGCTGACAGCTTTCCTGGTTACTGGACTTTTTGCATGGTTTACCGATGTTCAAGACTGCCCTCTCCCTCGGTCCTGTACTTTGGTTTTGGCTGGATTTCATGTGTATGAACTTTGCTTGTTTTTTTTTTACTACGCTCACTGGACATTCCCTGAATAAAGCCCTGACGGGGCTTTATTTCATCCCTTTTGTCTGAGTCGTGCATTTTGGGTCCAACCCCCCACGCACCAGTCTCAAATTGCCTGGTGCGGCTTCACCCTCCATATGCAGTACTCATACTCTGACACACATTTGTGCTTTTTGTGTTTGTGTTTCACCATAAACTGATCCATGCACACCACAAGCTTTATGCTGCCATGACTTGACCATCTGCCTTCTGCTTGTGTAAGCTAGCCTGTTGCCTTGTTGAGAGGTAGCAGCAGTTTTACTCAACTACTGCGGTGGTTTACAGTAACATACTGCCATCTAGTAGGCAGGCAAAATACTGCCATTTACTGTATATTTATTTGACTGCTCTGAAATGGCTGTTTTGTCCTGTGTTACCTATGTACATGTAAAATAAATTTAAAAAATTGAGAGCTGCCAATAAAGTCAACTCAAATTGCAAACAGCTGCCGAACTATGCAATGACTATCACTGATAAAATGTATTGCAAATAGTGAAAAAATGTTGAAAAAAAATATGAAAAATGAAGAAACAAATATTCCTCAGGAATAGCCTGCCAGAGGAGGTGACATTGGCAAAATCATACAGCAGAGAGAACTGTACTGGATCCACTGCATTGACAGCTACAGTAGGGGTGTGAATGTAGAATTTAACGAGGCTCATTTAATATTCTGAAGCCTCGTGTTCTGTTCAAAAGTCCAAAGCCAGGCAGAGATTAAAAAACAGGAAATCCAAAACAGAACCAAAAACAGAACCAATATCACAGGACAGGAAGAATCTGGTGCAGGATAAGACCAACTAGCAACAAGAACAGAAAAGGACAGGTTTAAATACAAAATTAACAAGCAAACAGGTGAAACAAATTTCAAGAGACAGGAAGGAAATACATACAAGGAGTGGAGGGCGGAGACACAGGTGAAAAAAATGAGCAGGCAGAACAGAATGGACTACAGAAAGAGAACAGGGATATAAGACACAAAATGCAAAGGAGATGTTAGGAAGAGGAGCAAGGAGTGAATACACAGAAAACACCACGGAAAAAAAGGCACGGACGGGACAGTGCTAAAGTTTTCTTTGTTGATGTACTGCTTCATCTTTGTTGTACCTGAGCATATTTGACTGATGTGCGGACACTCCCTTCACTGAATGGATTGTCTGTCGAGAAATGGCCAAGATCCCCTCACTCCAAAATGTTCACTAACCTCATGAAATACAATAGATGGCAATTCAGCACGGTTATCATCACAAAGGCAGGGTGCAGAAAGTAGCGGAAAGAGTGGTGTAAACACTTGTCACACATCAAAAATACATATGAAATGAAGTCTTGTTCTCTTGAGCAATGACATTAGCATGCAATTATCCCACTTTTGAGCATATAATACAGATCATTACTTGTGTTCCTTTCATACAGCCTTTTGGTGCTAATTTTTAACGAGGGTGTGGGTAATTCTGGAGGGCACTGACTCAAAGTCTTCTGTTATTCTAAGGGCCTATTTTCATTCATCTTAACAGCTCCTAACAGCCTATTTGCATTTCTTGTGACTTAAATTGTGACACTTAAATGCTGCTTTCCCTCAGTGCCAATTAAACAGCACACTGCAGAGACGCGTGGGTTCATTAGCTGTCACAGCGCAAATATCGCCGGCTCTTGGACACCCGGGGAGTAATATGACAGTATATCGGTTTTCTTCTCAAAGTCATGGGAGCTGTAACCACTGTAGACTATGTACCTGTCTGTACCCGTCTCACCATATTGTGTAAGCTTTTAAAGTGTTTCCATGGTCTTTTATGTGTAATTTGTGTGTATGTCATAATTCATTTTCCATCTCAGGCTTGCAGTTTAAAATTACCCTTTGGAATGTACTCAGGAAAGTTCTGCTTAGGTTCATACAGTATATGAATACAAACAAGCATTTTAGGATAATTATCACAGCATTCAAAGTGGGCGGTGTGGCACCCTAGGGTGCCATTACATCCCTCCAGGGGTGCCTCCAAATTGGGTTTCTTTTTGTTAAAATTTAAAAGGTATGATAAAACTGATAAGTCATACTGTGAATTCAAACTTCCATTCATAATGGAGCATTTGTGAGCGCCTACTGTCTGAACTTGGTCCTTAGCACGTTCAAGCTCTGTCATCACAGAATGATCTCCTCTCAGGACGTAAATATAGTGCGTTTGGTCAAATCCTACCAAAAAATATCACATTTTCTCTAGACTACCAACATCTGGTGGTTTGTGAATTACACCACAGAAAGTAAAATGAAATAATAAAACAGGAATTATTTTGGTGGCAATAAAAAGAAAGTTTTGTTTTCAAAAACTGAAAGAATTTTCAGTGTGATTCATAAAAAGGACTATCCATTTAATAAAGCCATTCGAGAATCATCTAATTTAGCTTACCTTGTAGATATCATCAAACAGAGATCAACGTCATCTGGGGCTTACTGGAATTAAACAAGAGGAGACCAGTGTTAAACTCAGGGAATATTTTACAGTGTATACAGGTAAAATACTATTAATGCATAATTATGGACATAATCAAAGATGCACAATAACACAACATAACCTGGAAATATTTTAGGTTGTCAAAATGAGTAATAAAATAGACATTGTCATTTACAGATTTATATATGGTGAATTATTTGAAAGTGCAACAATAAAATCCATCCATTTTAAGAATGACTTTGATCTCTTTACTCCTCTACATACAGTGGCTTCAGAAAGTATTCAGACCGCTTCACATTTTGTAGATTTAATTTAAAACGGGGGGGGGGGGGGGGGGGGGGTGGAATGTCATTTTTGCCCATCAATCTGCATTCAATAACCCATAACGACTATTTAAACATACAACACAAAGTGTGCAAAAAGTGAAGGGGTCTGAAGGGGTCTGAATACTTTCTGAAGCCACTCTACCTGTTCCCACCTGAAATGGCAATATTTCTACAGCCATTGAATTGGTAGATCTGCAAGCCCTGAAAGGCCAGCAGTGGAAATCTAAACAAGATTTAAAGTGGCATAATTCCTCAGTTCTCAGTTTTAAAAACATTTATTTTAGCCAAAGATAGTAATATGACACATCACATTTAGCAAATGTAGTGGGTATTCATTAAAGTTGAATACCCATATCATTCTCCCCTGTCCATTAAACAGTGTGTATTGCTCTGAGCTCTGTGTGCTAGTCCCTGTGAAGTTGCCTGGGTAAGGCGTCTCATATAATCAGTATAAGTACATAAGTATAATCATAAACATGTTGAATGACAAAGAGTTTGGTAAGCAGAAGTTGTATTTGACAAATGTAAAGCTATTTGCCTAATGTCCTTTAACATTACATTACTAACTGAAAATTGTATATATTCTACATTTACTCCAGCTAAAATAACAAAATACATTCATTCATTCATTCATTCATTCATTCATTCATTATCCTAACCCGCTTATCCTGAACAGGGTTGCAAGGGGACTGGAACCTATCCCAGCATACATTGGGCGAAAGGCAGGAATACACCCTGGACAGGTCGCCAGTCCATCGCAGGGCACACACACCATTCACTCACACACTCATACCTACGGGCAATTTAGACTCTCCAATCAGCCTAACCTGCATGTCTTTGGGCTGTGGGAGGAAACCGGAGTACCCGGAGGAAACCCACGCGAACACAGGGAGAACATGCAAACTCCACACAGAGAGGCCCCGGCCGACAGGGATTCGAACCCAGGACCTCCTTGCTGTGAGGCGGCAGTGCTACCCACTGCACCATCCATGCCGCCTACAAAATACATAATTACAATAATTGCATAATACACAATTATATCATTTCTATATTGCACGGCCAGAACATCCACAACAGCCCGCCGGCGCCCACACATACTGCGCACTACATGCATGTGCACACACACATTGTGCACACACACCTGCACCAGGCACACTGCTTACAGTACAAGAATAATATGTTCATCCTTGCAGGTGTTTTATCATGTTACTTTAATAAACACCAAAATAACACTAAAAATCTTCCTGCACAAAAAAGGATTCATGGGCATAAGCTTGTCGGAACCACTTTCACGTAGTACAATAAATTCTTCTAAAATCCTCCATGTGTTGTGTTTAACTGCTTCAGAGTAGTTAAAACGATCAAATCACCACACAACACTAAAAACATTTTAACATAATATTCCTTTAAGGGTGACTGAGGATGCTTTAATTATATTTCCGGACCCAACATGAGAATTTCTATTGTCTAAATGTGCATTATCACTGTGACAATGCTGCTGAAATACTCTCAAGCCATATTTTTTACTTCTGAACAGCATCATACACTGGCCAATGTCTACCACCCAAATTATCACCATTTCTTGGAAGTATACGATCATGCTCTGACAAAGGGCTACTAAACAAAATCACCGCACTACTTCAATTGCCATTAAAGTGAACAGTGACAGATTGTAAGAGCTTTTTTCCATTATGATATTAGTTCACGAGCAACTCATATGATATTATGATATTCCTTCTCTTAGCAACTGGCATGCACTTTCAGTGTACAGTTTAAAGATAGGTTGTTTATAGAGATGGATGTTATATGCAGCTGCCTACAGTACTCGTATGCCTGTTGAGACAGCACGTTCCCTGACAGCTCTTTCCATAAAATCCTTTCATTTACCAAAATTCTGCCTACGCTTTATCTGTTAAAAAATAACATTGCTGAAAGAGTTCCGTTTCAGTCAGTGTAAGTTCTACCTGTGTGTCAAGCCAACTGTCACAAGCCAACTGTTACAAAATATCCTAAGACTTTACTGCAGCTTTCCTATTCAGGTGTAAGACTGTAAAATAACCATAGGGTGGCAGCATTTGAGACATAAAAACAGAATCAGTTACTTCTAGTTACAATGAAAACTGTATTAAAACATGAATTTGGATGTCAGAATCTCCAGTACAACCATCTAAAATTTAATTTGTTGGCATTTAACATTTATTTATTTATTGTTATTTAACAGGACAAATTATTACCAGACATGATCTAACAGTTGAATGAAATGGCACTGTGTCTATATTATTCTGCATATGAGCTTGTGAATCTATTGTCTGTACTGTGTCATCAAAACTTTACACTCATTGCCAATCTACATAAGTTAGAATAATTAGATAATTTATATATTTTAATTTGGCAAATTAGGTTACCATTTAATCATTTCAGACTACAAACTGAGAAAGATACTCCTTTATTTATTTTGATTCATTTTGATCATTAATTTGATAGTAAATTTGGTTATATTCCCACTGCTGAAATCATATTTGAATCCTTAAATCATTGATCGGTAAATTAATTACGAGAAAGAGGTGGTCTCACATCTTCAGCTTGCTCTTAACAGCTACCAAACAGACACCAGACCTTAATTTTAAAGACATTTAAATTTTCATTTCAGATCCCAAATCATTAAGATCCTGAATATTTCAGCAATATTCAATAATTAAACATGAACATGCTTCTAAACTGTATCTGATATGTTTATATTGGAAAAAGTCTCTGCATATGCAGAAAATGAGCATGTAATATCACAAATCGTATCTGGGTACAGCACCTCCACGTTTTTTTAGGTTGTGAAAATATTATACTGTGACATTGTTGGGTCACAGACAAGCCCTGAAAATGTTTTCATGTATAATATTTTTTAATGTGATCTAGCTAGAAAAGCTACAAAAAAAAAAAATGTTTTGAACAAACTACAAAATTGTTAACACAGAAACTTACATATAGATATAATATTATCACTGTTCAACATTATAAAACGTTGTGATGTTGTGAAGAGATACAAAAACATTCTGTGACGCCGGTGTACTGAATTTGATTTGATTCCTGAAAAGGCAGAGAAAAGCGTGGTCTGAAATGCACGATGAAGCTGAGGGCCTGACTCTGCAGCAGAGCCTGCTGTGAGTGCATATCGCACCTGGAGCTAGGCTCTAATAGACCACCTGCTTCCACTGGAACATCGCACTGAGAGATCCACTGAACAAATGACTCCCCTGCTGGACTGAAGACCTGGCCAGGCAGTGGCACTTCAATAAGGGGGGGGATACACCACGGTGATATGGGGAAATCAACAGGGTGCCGGTTAACCCGCCTGTAGACTGGAAACCACTTAAAAACTGTCACTAGTCACAAAAGTGATCGGCAGAAAACTTTCAAGGCAGGGTGTAAGGTGTACAAGAAGTTCTCTACATACAGCAAATGCTCTTCTAAGCAAATAAATAATGTTATCTCTTAACCCTCCTATTATGTTTGGGGTCAATTTGAACCCATCTCTTAAAAACCAGTTAACCTTCTTTCATCTTGATAATGATTTTCTATTTTGGTTAGCTTAAATAGTAAACATGCAATAAACATAATGCTTTGTTTTCAAGTCTTGTACCAACATTGCATGCATTGTATGGGCTTATTTTTACCCTCTGTGACTGTATAAAATCTTAGAAAAAATACAACCGTTTTTATTTTTCAGATTTCTTTGTGGATGATTCTTTTCCATACAGGTGCCAAACTTTCACAACCTATACCTCAAGCTCGAAAATGAGATATTTCTCACAGATTTTTCATCGTTATGGATAAAAGGTTAGTCATTTTGGAAACATTAAGAAGGTGACACAAAGTGTCAAAATGTTTCTTTTGCAATAATTTTGCATTTATTTAAACTGTTGACCAAAATTGACCCCAAACATAAAAGCGGTCATGAACTCTCAACAAAAAAAAATAGGAGGGTTAAGAAGAACTACATTTAACAAAACAGGTGATCGGGGGTGGAGTAGAAAATAACAAGCCGTCT
The DNA here is from genome assembly GCF_963514075.1 of Conger conger. Lineage (NCBI taxonomy): Eukaryota > Metazoa > Chordata > Actinopteri > Anguilliformes > Congridae > Conger > Conger conger. The sequence continues at coordinate 54,931,158 of NC_083765.1, forward strand.
ATTATTTGTGGAAAATATAAGTTTGAACACAGCCAAGCAACTTCCAATCCTCAACCCCAATACATTTGAAAGTAAACAGACAACACACAGGCACACAACCCCGCAAGTACACGGGTTTAAGATTTTAAGTGCTTCTCCGTGTGGCAGACTTCTTCATCCAGCACCCGTCTTTCAACAGCTAAACAAGTTGCCCTGGATCAGGGAGATGAGCACACCACGAATGGTTTACATTTGGCCCAAGACATCCATCTCCTCCGTCCGACCTCCTGAAGAGTGTGAGTGACAGACTTGGCCTTGACTGGCTGCTGAAGATTTGGAGGGGGTGGGGGGGTGATTGGGGAGAATCAGTGGCAGCACTTGATGGGGAGGCTCGCATTGAGAAGACAATAGGCAGCCCAGGCCTATAACTTATACTGACACGCCAGACGCCAACGTCCAATTACCCAACTGTGGGAAAGCCCTTTGGCAAAGCCTCCCCCCTCTCCGAGATGGATGACCCTTTTTCACGGGACTGAATTAATACTGGGAGTCAAGCGAATTGCTTTTGGAACAATGCCTTTCCTGAGGACATGACCAGACTCAAAGTTATTTGAATGGGCCTGTAGGGATGCCCTGGGTGCCTCAGCAAATTTTGGGAGCACCAGCTGAATTCACCAACTTGGCGGGGGTGGGGGGGGGGCAGGTATTTCAGCAATGGGGATGATGAACACTCTCCACTGAGAAAAAGGTTTGACTGTGAGTCCAATCGAAGCCACTTTCAAGTTGTACAGTTTAAAAAATAAAAAACGATAACAGTCTAAGCTAAAGAAAATACATTGAGCTGAAATTATTCTGCTAAATCTTGGAATCGACACTTCTTTCCACACTGCTGTCCCCTAGATAAGTGCAGCCATTGCACTGAAGGATCACGTGTTGTGTGTGCAGATTTACGTAGCGATTATAGGCAGTCTGACGGTAGCCTTTTTTTTTTCTTTAACCCCTTAGGGGTTTTTTTGCATGAATTCCTTTTTTCACGGTGCAATTTCCCATCACTATGGTAACAGGATATACTGTTTGAAAGCATTAAAACTCAGTTCTATCTGTGTAACCTATATTATGATGCTATTGCTTTAGCATGGGGGGGACCTTGCCTTCTGTGCATTTTGGAAATTCACATATTACAAGAAATAAGGTCATGTGAGTTAAGAATAAGGGTCCAGCAAACCAAATGCAGAATAATAGTTTAAAAACTCAGAAATGTCAATCGAATGTCCATTGTTTATTTAGAATTTATCTGGAGGAATTATCATTGTTGTCAGTTTCGTCATTCTATAATTCTACAAAAGTACTTGAAAAAAAATCTACGTTTTGTATAGGCTCTCATGATGAGCCGAACCGACTATGAGCATGTTATTGAAGTGACAACTAAAAAGTATTTTAACAAATGACATTACGTTTCCAATGGTGTATATTTTCTTAGGCTTGCATAAAACAACACAGCACTTTTTCGCCTGCGTAACAAAATGAAACAAAAGAATGCGTAGCATTTTCAATACGCTGAGACTGTTATTTAAAATATTTTGTAAGATTTCATGCCAAAAATGGTTGACGTTTTACAACAAAATATTTTTGATTATTATACTAAATTACACTAAATAGAAGACTTCCTTTGGTGGACTTTCAAGGAATCTTTCATCTGAGTGAATATTTCTGAGGAGCACCGTGAAAACACAGTTGACTCCACAATACAGGGCATTTTCAGTGAACCTATTTTATATTGGTGAGCATGTAAATGCATTCTCAAAATATTCTATTATTACTCAGTATGCTTATCAAAAAGGAGCCCACCTGCTTTTGAATAAGAAATAGCATGTAGGGGGTGTCTCGGTGGCGCAGCCTGTAGAGCACTGACCGCATGCTCGTTGCGAGCTGTGGCGTCGGCGGTTCGAATCCGACCGTCTGACATTTGTCGCATGTCTTCCCCTCTCTCTCGCTCCCATTCTTCCTGTCTCTCTATACTGTATACTGTCCAATAAAGCTGAAAAAGGCCTAAAAAATATCTTAAAAAAAGAAATAGCATGTAAAATTGTGGAATGTGTTTGACTTGTGAATGTGGGTTGTGTATTTGACAAGAACTTCAATTAATGGACCTCAATGAATATATTAGTACACAGAATGTACCAAGATATTATTGTGATTATTGTACTTATTTCTCATGATCTTCTCAACCTGTTGCTGTCTGAGGATAGCTGCAAGGAAAGGGAGGTTAAGACAGAGAAGTAGAGAAAGGGTGACAAGGATCCTTTTCACAATAAAAAGTATATTATAGTTTAGTAAGCAAATTCAGTATTTTACACTTCATAAGACCTTTAATATAATTTAGTTTCCATGTGTCCTTTTTGGAAAATTGGATAGACATAGCTTAGAAAAAACAATTATGCCCAAATTTTTGGTGATATTGTCAGCATATCAAATTTGAAAGGGAATTCCGTCGTATTGCAACCACAGCTACAATAATCAGTATCCAGTCAAAACCAGAAAATCTTTTCAGTGAGAAAAAAAGATTCCACTTTCACTGTGTTTGAGCTTCTATAACTGTTTTAGTAATATTTGTCAACAGTAATAAATAATTCTGACAACAATTACCTATCAGAACAAACAAACCCCAAAGGGTTACCTATCAGCAGAGACCAGGGCTGCATTTCCCAAAGCCTTCTTAACGCTACGTTGTTCGCAAGTTGTACCTTAAGCTCTACCTTAACGTTTCAGCATGTTTCCCAAAACGTTCTTAGCTAAGTATACCTTCTGTAGGTCGTACTTTCGTAAGGTTGGTCAAGAATAAAATTGTACATTTCGCATGTTGCAATTAAGTGAACATGTTGCCTAATTGGCTTTTAATTATATTTTAAACTGACGATTTCCCACTCTCTGTCGGCTGGAACGATGTTTACCCATAGTTCTTTCATTGTTTTTAGTCCTAAAACTGGAAAATAATGTTTCTTTATTCAGCGCCACATCCTCAAACAATATTTCCATTTCATTTGCTGTGAAGCTGTGGGACCACGTATTTATTTCTTTTTTTCTGCCATAGCTGATGTTGTTTTCGTGTTGGTGCATTTTTGCTTGTTGGTGCACATTTATTGAAAACGTCAGCTAATCAGAGAAAATAGTGAATTACACCAGTAATGTGATGGTGCTTCTGGCAAATCAACCGATTGCAACCCTGAAGTAATTTAAGGCACCATGACAAAGGTATTAAAACAATGTAAATAAAACATGACATGTGTATGTATATGTATGAAGGTGTATTGCTAGGTGGCGTAGTCTGTTCAAGCTTGTGTTAAGAAAAGGAGTGATACTCAAGGGGTTAAATGATCAGCTATTCAGCATTCCTTATATATTTCTTTCCATTTTATTCAGACAAGGGGAAAGCAGAGAGGACCAAAAACAGACAATGACAACAGTACAGAAAGTCCCATCACTAGGAATCAGTTGCCATAGGGATAATCTTCTGTGTGCTGACAGTTGACTGCCCTGAGGTCTGCACCACACTGTTTCATCCTGCAGGAGCCCCCAAGGTTTCCCCTTCAATACACAGAGCTGCAGCCCTGCCAAAAATAGGAAAAAATATATATAATTGTTGAAAACAAATTTACTTCAATTTAGAAATCGATAGAAAACTCCCCCACATGGGGTTTGTATGTTCTCCCTGTGTGCGTGTAGGTTTGTTTCCTTCCACACCCATAAGACATGCATGTCAGATGAGGTATAATCCTGTATGGAAATTGCAGTGATTAATTGTTATCTCACAATTGGCTGGTTGGCTATGCACAGATGAGTGGATTTGTGTAAATAGTTTGAGATTTCCCTCAAAAAGGCAAATAACGAATGTACAGTGGTTGTGTGAATGCAGGATTCTGCCTTCGAAAAAAAGGGCCATAAATTTAGCAAATAAGTATAAGAGGATAAAATGGATGCAACATCGCAGCCAGCTGAACTTTAGGTGGCCGTCCGCAATCCAGCATAAGATGTCTTTCTGGTTAGCTGAAATGCATAATGAGACCTTTTGGATCGACGAAAGGAAAAGTTGTGTGCCATAAACAGGTGGTAGATACCATTGGATGACAGGCTTTGTGGATGCATGTAGAATGTCTTTGGTACCATTCACAGGAAAATCTAAAGGGCTGTCCAAAGATATAATATTCCACTTATCAGCTGTGACTGAGACTCAACATTACAAAACTTCCTCTCAGTCAGGTTGACCATGCGTCATGCCGTCTTGTAGAGTTCATTAAGATCCATAATTTTTGAAAGAATCGTGTAAGAATCCTGTCATATTATTGAATCATATAGTTTGCGCACTTCTAGAACTGAAAGACCAGTGACCGTCGTTAAAAGCAAGTTTTAGACTTTAGGCATCTGAAACTTGTAATGAATGGGAGGCATTAGCTGACTGAATTGCTTCAATGATGGAGAGGGAGGGCAGCCTCAGTGGAGCGACCCGCCCTGAAGCCAGACAAGGCAGTTGAGGTCATTCTATGAGAATGCAAGTTGGTTAGATGCCAGCACATTCCAATTTATTTTTATTTTTTCTTTATTTTTATTTTTCATTTATAATGCTTTAATCTGAACATGCTGAAGATTAAAGAACGTCTCTGGATATCTTTTGGCAAAAGGTTAGAGAACACATTTGGAGGGATTTCTGACTATTGCTCCAAGCAGAATCATTGATATCCTTGGGATACCCCCCTCCTCAGTTCAGACCACAGGTATTTCATGGGATTTAATTCTGGCCATTGCAGAACATGGTTGTTGTTTCTTCTTAACCATTTCTGTGTGGATTTTGATGCATGGTTGGAGTCATCATCCTGTGGGACAATCTATCAATGACTCAGCTTCTGGTGTCCTGGTACTTTGTACCATCAAAAGATTGTGCCATTGATCTTAAATCATGCCCCTGGACCTCTGGCAGCAAAACATAAATTACTCACCATCATAATTCACAGTATATATGAGGTGCTTCTCCTTGTATGCAGTCTTTCAATTTTTGTTGTTTTAACATAAATATTATTGCCAACAGAAAACGTTTCATACAACAACAACTGGAAACACCAGTTTGGCAATTTCTTGGTTCACTAAAGTACCACAGTACATTTTTACAATCAAAGTGATCTTTGAAAAGCTAAAATAATTGCTTGGTTAGTTATGATTAGGTCACTTTGCTTGGTACCCCCACATCACAAAACTGAGATCCTTAGCTATTGTTTTCTACTCTATTCTTTTTATTCTACTCTGTTTTGCTCTATTCTATTTGTTCTACTCTGTACTCTGCCGAGTTGGACAGACGGATTCGGACAGTTGGACAGACAGATTCGGACAATTGGACAGACTCTGTTCTATTTGATCTGTTCTACTCTGTTTGACGGAAAGAGTTGGACAGACAGTTGGACAGACAGACAGAGTCAGAGACCAGACAGGGACTGCTCTGTTCTATTTGCTCTACTCTTTTCTATTTGTTATAAGTGAGTATGACTGCATGGCGTGGTTTGTTCTTTAAGTCTTTTTTTTTTTAATACACCCACAAAATGTTATCTCTAAGGTACAGGCGTGAACCAGTGTAGCAGTTGGAACTACAGTTACTCCCCAGGATGAATGGCTTATACATGTGAACAGAAATGTTCTGTGTCTGCCACTCAGAAACCAGTGTTATAATTCATGTTAATATACAACAGGTACATTAAACACAGGATGAGTCAAACTGAGTCAAAGTCAGTTCATTCATTGTATTTGTGTTGCAATATGAATCCATCAAAGAAACCAACACAAAGAGACTGTAGAATGATTAACTGGTAGAAATAAGACACCCACAGTGTAACACACACATAGTGGAGACAGCCTAACTAATTGCTACTTAATGTGAAGAGCTATAACCCATGGCCAGAGTCAATGAGATGTCAGTTGAGCATGTCAGGCGTCCTGATGTGCCCAATGCTTCCGGTTACTGGCATTGGACATTATATTTAAAACCTCTGGCATTCACCAGATAATAATTCCAGATGATAATTCTGAGATAATTCTTATTTAATTAACTTATCAAACTATGAATAAATAAAACCAAGCAATGAGATTTATTTTATCTTTAGTTCTTTTTTTCTTAGAATTTCCTGGGCACTGCCATATTGGCGAAGGGTGTGTAGGGACTGTGACCTCACATGGTTGCTTGCCGTTGCTGTTTTACAAATGTCAGTTGGAAGTCAGTGAGACATTGAGACAGGCACTGTACAGAAAAATTTACCGAAGTATAGAGTGAAATGGCACATATTTAACCTTTCCAGTTTGAGCCTGAATATTCTTCAAGAAAAAAAATATGACACATTACATTACTACCATTGGGCAGACGCTCTTATCCAGAGTGATGTACAGTCGATTAGACTAAGCAGGAGACAACCCCCCCCTGGAACAATGCAGGGTTAAGGGCCTAGATCAAGGGCCCAACGGCTGTGCGGATCTTATTGTGGCTACACCGGGATTAGAACCACCGACCTCGCGTGTGCCAGTCTTTTACCTTAACCACTACGCTACAGACCGCCTGGCCCACTTATACAGATAGCAAATTAAACGCGACGCAAACTGACTCTTCCAGTGAATGCGGATTGGTGCCATTGTGCTTCTTGTTTGCCGATGCCAACAGAATCTGAAAGCATTTGTTGCCAGGAATTACTTTCCTTCAAACATAATTGGAGGTAAGTAAAGCTGTTATTTGAGGCTAAGTTATTGATATTGCCTTTATTCTGATGAAGAGCGACCCTGTTGGATTTGTCCTCATAAGCTTGTTTCATACCATCCTCAGAAAAGTGTGTTCAAAAACATTCTTACAGTGTGTGATTTTCTCTTTTTTGCTGATCGTACTTACAGTAGTGACATTACTACTTACAGTAGTTCACATGGAAACCCGCCTTTAGTAGACAATGTATATAAATGCTATATAAATGCCAACCATTTACCATTTACCATTTACAATGTATTCTTGGATTATTAAACTATATTGTAATTGTGATTTCATTACAGGTCTACCCTACATAACAAGCCAATATAAACAAAGTTTTTCAATCAAATCTAAGGTTACTTATCAAGTCTAAACATCACACAGTCAATTAACACATATTTCACATCTTTTTAGTTTTTGATATTTTAGTTTTAATATTTGATTCTCAGGCACGAGACTTCTGTTTCTGAGGAAATATGGTTGGCACACCTCCCAGCTTATTTTATTTCATTTATTATTTTTCCCAAGAGCTCGTTAGCAAGTCTTAGTCCATCGTCAAAGCGATCAGCAGTGTGCTGGCTGTACAGGCGAGCATCCTTTGGTAACGACGATAGTCCTACAGCTTTAACCCAGTCGTCTTTAAGTTTGGGGTCTTTCGGAAAACTGTGAAAGTTAGTCCTTGGCCTGCTTGAGGCAGCCAAAAGCTGCGCAATGACGCAATTTAAATCGTGAAACTTTTAGACATAAGTCAGCGTTTGTTTAATTTCTAGTTATGTAAATAGCTGCAGTCATGTGATGGCACACTCCCTAGGTGCTTTGCTGACTTGCAAATATGGCACCGTCCAGGAAATTCAAGACTGGATAAGTCCCCTAATTTCACAGTTAATAAAATGTAAAAAACGAAAGCTAAAAAAAATGTGTATTGCTTGAATTTATTTATTCAAAATCTGATAAGTAAATTAAGTAAATAAGTTAGTAATGTAAGAAAAAACCTCTGAATGTCAGAGGCTTCCTTTAAGACTGATTAACTCATATTAGGGTTAACAGAACAAAGGGAGCATTGCTGAACCTACAGTAATTCATTCTTCATTGATCCAACTGTAATTTTCTACAATGCATGATACTTTACAAGGATGTGCTGCATAGCTCCCAGTTTTTTTTATTCATTGTCTTGTGTTACATGGCTTTTTTTTATGTAATGTAATGTAAAAAAATGTCAAGAGTAAAATGTAATAGAAAGTCTACTTTTTCTAAAAATATGTGCGCTCTGCAAATCCCCCTAATCATGAGTACCTGATAGTAATGCAGTAGAAGTATCATTGATGCTATATTTACTGTATACGTATATACTGTATGTATACTGTAGTATCATATTCAGAGGGAAGTTCATAAACCAGATCAACCAAGAAGTTGATCATTCCTAACTGTTTCTCACTGTATCATTCTTTAGATTCTTTGTAATATTTGGTGTATTTTAGTGGAAATACGATATAATATAGAACAATGTCTCATAACTGGATACTGAAAACATTCAATCTTTGGGTTTTATGCTATGTTTATGCTATGATAACCAATATGTTTATAATGATGATATACTCAAGTTTTTCTTGACCATGTTGCTATTTATCAAAACTCAAGACTTGTTTTGTGATGACACCCTGATGTCAAACGTTGTGTTTTCAGTCTGTCATATAACCAACATGACAAAGTCTTATATACCACCTATAACATAAAGGCTTCATTATTTTTTAGTTTTTAGTTGATGTGTAAGTCTTTATTCAAGTCATTGATCCAAACCTAAACCAACCAATTAAGCAGCTACCTTCAATGTCATATTGAAATAACTCATATTGCGGTAACAGAGGCTAATATCAGTGTAATTCAACCTGGCAGAATAGACCAACACCAGTATCATCTGACCAGACTGAGTCTATCATTTTAATTATATAAAATCCGATCTTGTCACACCTACAGCTAAAATTAAAGTTTAATATCTAATGAGAAACCCCAGTCACACATTCTGCACATCAGATGGCAGAACACTGCTTGTTTTCCTTGTCGACTTTTTATAATGAAAATAAAAATAATGAGATTGCATTTGTGACAATTAGGATTTCGTCAGCTCAAAGCCCCGGCCCCAGGCTCTCAGCACTGAGGTGTCAGAGGAGCTCCCCTCTCGCCCGGGGCACTGGAGACGCTGTGAACACCCTTCCCCTGACACCCCCACTTCACACCATACCCCAAAGCCAGAGGCCCTCACCCCTGCCCCATTTCACACCATACCCCAAAGCCAGAGGCCCTCACCCCTACCACGTCAGGGGGGCTTGGTGTTGACAAAGCCACCGGCCCTCAGAACACGCATCACATTCAGCCTCTATTTGTAGTTGGTAGATGAGTTCACAACAAAGATGAAGCCTTTGTATTTTTATTTCTTCTCTTTTTTTCTGCTCGGGGCCATTTTGTAGCCTCAACACCACAACAACAACAAGAAGAAAGCCCTTGAGCAAATATATGTGTCACTTTGAAAAAAATGTACCGATTTGTTTTCTGAATATGTTTCCAAGCTATTTTATTTTAGAATGTAAAATAGCTGTCAATGTAAAAATAGGAAAAGCAAAAGAAAGAACCCTAATGAGGATGTAACTCATTAGGAACTATGGGTAATCCTCCGCACTCAAGGCACAATCGTTTGGCAAAATGGCTTGATGTGAATTTGGCAAAACTGTGAGATTTGAATCTACTGTCTGTCTCCTGCACTGACAGAGTGAATTCCAAGTCTAAGTGTGTACAGGGCCATATTAGTTTAACTTGAAAGCAGTACATCATGACTTATAAAATCAACACAAACAAGAAACACTCAAGCAGATCCCAGTAGTTTCCTGTGGGACCCATCCTTTAACTGTTACACAGCACCAGATAAAAATCTGGCACAGAAATAGTTTTTTTTATTCCCTCAACCATTAATTTAAAATACCGGCCATGCTACCTAAAAAAGTATTTTGGAACATGACAAGGTAGAGTCCCGATAGCTATTAATGTCAGACACTTCCCTTCCTCGTGTCTCACAGTTGTGTTACTGTCACGAGCAACACGCAGCTACACCATGGCATCACGGCATGTCTCTGGAGAGAAAGCTCTTGCTCTTCAGATTCTGTTGTTTGAGAACAACTTTGGTATTTAAATGAACCTCTTCCAAACAACCCTTTCCAACCACCGGCTTGCCAATGGAAGACTTTTCTGTCCTTTCGAGGGAGGAGGGCGTTCCAGAAAAAGCAGAGGGCCTCAAATTTTCCACTTTGAAACCTCCTCAGGCATTGATATTTAAATATATATTTTTTGTACATATATTCAAATACAATTGTGCAAATAGATACCTAATCAACAATCAACACTTGAGTTGTTTATCCATTTCACTTCCAAAACTATGTTAGCGCTCTGCATCTACAGAAATCAAATTTAAAATTTACGTTAAACTTGCTTGCTAGTGTTTTACATTTTAGGGAATCTACTGTATGTTTAAATGCCTATTTGTATGCATTACAAGTCAACACGTAAGAGAATTTTCTTGTTGTTTATGAAATGAACAAAATGCATCTCTGCTGCATTCTCTAGTGCCTAGAGAAATTAAACGTTGGTGCACTCATCCAAATGATTGAATATAAAATTAGGATGTTTTGGTGGAATAGCTGATTGTACTTTTTTTCACTTTGCAGTCCACCAGCTGACCTGCACAGTCCTTGCAAAAATGTTGACTTGTGCATGCACCCTACAGGTTTCCAATCAACCAGCTTCGCTCTTGTAAAAAGAGATGGGGGCTGCCGGCCGTAGCTGTTAAGATTCGATACCAGACAATGTTTCTCACTGAGAGCTAGCATTTTAGCAGGAGTTGCCCCACAGTCCTCCTTTGTTTGATGGTGCTAGCTTTACAAATGTAACTGCTCTACTTCAGTCTGCAACAGGTGGCACACAGTGAATTGTTCTGTACGTTCTAAGATGCTTCCGCTTTTGTTGGATGTGAACACTTAATTTAATGTTGTTCATATCATTCCCAAAACATCCATTATTTCTCTTTTGAGACAGTAAATCTGTATGATTTGGTAATTGTAAACAGACTGTATTTATATAGCACTTTACGATTGATGCCTCTAATTCATCCATTCAGACACTCACACACCAACGGGGATAGGCTGCCAGGCCAAGGTACTAGTCAGCTCGTCGGGAGCCATTGGGGGTTAGTTGTCTTGCTCAGACACTTCAACGCACCCAGGATGCGGGATCAAACCGGCAACCCTCCAGCTGCCAGACAACCGCGCTTACTGCCTGAGCTAATGTCGCCCCAGCCCCCTTTATAACAAGCCCAGCCTTATCAAATAGACACAATCAGCCGATTCACTATGAAATTACAGAACCACTAAAACATCCACTCCTATAAATACATCACACATTCAGAATTCCATTTACCGTACAGTGGCCTGTAAATGTATTCTTACCTGTGACAATAAATGGGGAAAGCTGAATTAGCAGAGGATGTGCAAGTGGGGTCTCTTTTGTATGAAAATGAAGAAGTAGAAATGTAATATTTCTAAAGCTGCAGAGTAAGCAGCATACCTGCTTCCATATGAATTGCATTGCACTGGCATGGCCACATTTACACACTCTTCTACTTCAAAATGTAATTCCACAGATGTAGAACTGCACCGCATTATAACAGAAGCTCCCAACACTTCCTTACAAAACAGTTCAAGTCAGAAAGTGAAATTTTCACATGGCTGCAATCAGAAAAAATTCAAGAAAACAAAAGTGTGTTGTGAGGAAAGCAGCTCACTAGACAAACTCTGTGTTCGGTATGAACTTTAGACTACATTTCAAGGTCTGGCAAGGCAAAAGTAGCAGTCTACATACAAGCTCAACAACAGTTGGAAAAGAACCTTCCAGTATTCCAGCATTCGAAGCATACAAGGAAATGGTTAAAGAAAAATAAAGGCAATTTTATGAACTGGTTATTGCAGTCTCCAGACCTCAGTTCAAGAGAAAATCTGTGGCTTCAAATTTGAAAGAGCTGAGGAAATCTACCAGAAGACATTTGCATGAGAAGGGCCTGAGTCTCAAAAGGCTAAAGAACCTGAGTAGGGACAAAACAGAGAGAATTTAGTCAGTAACAGATCATGCGATTATTAGCAAGGTATGCTGTGCTTCAGAACATTTTTGGTAGTATCACAAGTTAATTTGGCCCTTCATGCAAAAATAGTTAAATTAAAGTCTTAGTTAATTCATCTTTATGCTTCTTTTTTGTTACTTCTGTGGCCACTGTGCATAGAGAGGGATAATTATAATATGCATTGCTTTACAGTAACAGCAATCCCTCCAGTACGTATGAGTAATGCCGCCTCCGGTAGTTTCAGACTCATTGTATCGATCGACTGGGAAGTTAAACCGGTGTTCTGCGGTATTACCTTTATTAAGATAACTTGGGTACATCCAGCAGGGGGCACAATTGTGCATGACATCGTGTGTGACGGCAATGGAAAGAAAGTGAAGTTCATTGAAGTATCCATGAAGTCTGTTGTCCTAGAAACATCGTGCACAAAGTACTACAATCAACGGGAACTCTACAGACAGGATGAATTAAATTACACGCAGTAAACTACCCCTCTTTTGTGAATCCTTTTGGAACAATGTGCAGGAAATATGATTCTACTGTGCTCTAAACAACAAGGCAAGTTGATGGGGAAGGACGTAAGCAAATCATAAATGTGGACAGTGGATCTGGTTGAAGGAACATTAGTGACTCTACAAAACAGGAAGCCAGTATATATATGATTAGCAATCTACTGGCGAAGATAACTGTTCTACACCACCAGGTGTATACCACTTTACAAGAGCTGAATCTCAACACTGGTTCAGACACATACATGTTGTATCATTAGTAATATTGTTAGTTATAATAAAAAAAATTCCAGGCCACATTTTTTCCATGTATATTTTCATATTTCAGCAGAGAGTTGAGAGTTGACCTGCTACTGGAGCTGGACCGCCCACCCCCACGTCCCGTTATAGTTCTTTAATTAAAGGTGAATTTAACATTTGAAGTAATGGAATGGCCTTTTTGCTTACCACATAACAAATATCAAAATGTCATCTAATCAAACATAATGCTTACACAACACTGAATCCACAGGATGCCAAATTGGATGCATGCTGTAATTTTCTACTAACCGCCGCACTTGAAGTACATGACCATGTGCAAATTAATGTATCTGAAGAAAAATCTGTACGCCTGTGTGCATGACTATGAAACCCAAATCATTCCTGACTATTTGTGAAGACTGTTTATAGTGGTTTTTGATTTTATAATGCATTTTCCAAGGGTTAAGAGGCCATAATATAATAGCTGGCTATACAAAAATGGAAAATGAACACAGCACTGTACATAATTCTACTCTGTGATGCTTATAGCATCACTATTAATGATACCTGCATTTGGACCTTGGGGCAAAGTTAATATTCTTATAGTGTCATGCATTAATGCACACATCTCATTTACATATATGTGCTAGAGTCTTTGCAAATTGTGATTGATTTCTGGCCAGGTTCTCTTAATACATTTATACTTAATACTGGTATAATATCACAGCAGAATTTAGTGTAGCCTACTACTGATAGTTACAGTTAAGATCCCAGTTTTAACAACAAAATAACTAGTGCTTCAAACAGTCGGCTGTATAAGATGACATTACTATTTGAATTGGTTTACTATTTGCAACAGAGCAACAGAGTTTGCTAATGGTCCTAGTTTGAATGCATGATGAGTAATTATTAAATATTTCCTTCATAAAACAGAGACAATTTGTTGAATATTCAACTGAGAATCCTCCCACAGATACAATTCGAAGTTGTCCTGTATCATTAATCTGAATATATTTCAAAATCAGTAAGCCTTGCATCATATTTACTTCAAATATTATTCAATGGACAATTCACGTTATTTCATTTAAAAAATACTGTTTAGATGTAGGTAAATATCTAAATACAGGTAGGCCACCTAGATAGAATAAGACTTAGACATGGCAAATGTCAAATAGTCCAATACGATTGTTAATATTAGACGACAACAAAACAATGAACAAATGTCTCAATTTTACCGAAAATATTTATACGTTTTATTAACTTGGCCTATGCCAAGTGTGAAATCACTGCTGTGTACACACCTATACAAAACAAAAAGGTCAAGAATAGCAGATATTTAGTCTATGTTTGCAAATCCTCGGGCTGACCTACTTCGCAGTCTCTTCTCACTTCGCGCACACAGCTAAAATCCATAAATTAAGGAAATTAACTGATGGGGCCCCGGGCAACTTTGTAAGCTATTTAAATCTTTAAATTTACAACATCTTCTGCATACCTCTTGTAATTGAGCTAACTCCGGGGTTGTTACTGTAATGAGAAAAAAAATCAAGTCTTCCTTTCAGTTTGTACTCCCGAAGACAACAAATTTTACCCAGAGGGCTAAAATTCATCTCTCTCTCTCTCTCTCTCTGTTAAGGCAAAACGGGGGAGAGAAGAGATCCGGAGTGTTTACAATTTTGAATGACGGGACTTGCTTGTGTTTTTCTCTGTCCGATCTTGCCACATAAAATCCACACCCGTACGCAACAGAATGCAACCTGGCTAATCTCAAAGCTAACATAGCCTAATAACATTGTTACATTTAAATTCTTGGTCAATGGTTTCTCTTGCAACTATTCATCTTTCTATACACGGGTAGGCGCCAAACATCAAGAAACAAAACGCCGACATAACAATGAATGAATGTAGCCTAGGTGTGTAATTTTAGGCTCAATGCAACATCTCTTATTTTATAGTCATTGCACGAAAATAACTAAGCAGTAAGTAATAAATGAATAATCAGCTAGCCTATGTGAACACCTGAACTACGAATGGGGTGGCATGGGGCAGTTTGCGACAATATGTATATACTGTGATCAGCACTACATAATATAACATCATAAAAGCGCTAACAGATTTGGTAATTTTGCTCGACAGAAACAATCTTATTTATGCAAGTTTTAATTTTATTTTACCAGGATGAATATTTAGGGTAAAATATCTTCCGTGGGTTCGCAGCCTCCCTTCCTGCTTGCATGGGAAATCTTCACGGCAGACATCTCCATCTAGCCGTGTGCTATAATTGAAATGGCGCGTTTCGCTGGAGGCAGGTTGTGAGGGCGCTTTTTGCGATGGCAGAATGCATGTCGATAGACGTCATTTGGTTTTAATGGCCTACAGGAAATTTGGCGTTACAATACCAGACATTAGGAAGAGAGAGACAGGACAGGAAAAACTGCCGCATGAAAACTGTTTACGGAGATCTGCATATTGAATATCAGCATTTCTTATATAGACACTTTATCAACAAGTTACAGTGCGCTTCCATAATCACTCCGAGATGCGAGATGCGTGCACTGCGTTACTTATTTTGGGAAATTTATGCCTAGCCGAAAACGCCTGGGGAAATATTGCATCAGACGAAATGACAATGATTAAAATCTGTTTTTTTCTTCTCTAAATTTTTAGAGAAACGTAAAACTGGCCAGACACTGATCGTCAAACCGTTATACACCTCCAAACCAGAACTTAAAAACCGTTACATCGATTTAGTGTATTTTTATTTTTGGTCAGGAAATAAGAAATCAAAACTAATGATTCCGTCTAATCCTGATAATAAATTCGGCGAAACGAGGAAATATTCTCAGTTTTTCTGTTTTAAAACGAGCTATAGGGTGCGAGTAGGGTTGAGCTAATTGTAGCCTAATCCTTGCCCCAGAGGCGTTTGGAAAGCCTGGAGCAAGAATTCTTTTTTAGCTCTCCTCTGTTATTTCGAGACGGATTATTGCCTTTCTTCTTCTCATAAGAGACCAAGCAGTTTCATTTTAGCAAAAAGAAGGACAGGAAAAACCCGTGGCAGGAGTCAACCATCTGATATTAAAGTCTACAGAAATAAGCGCCGAGAAAAGGGAAAGAGATTTCTTCTACGTTCAAGGTAAGGACGCTGCTTGCTTCCTGTGTCGCTTTTGTGGAAAGTGTCTGCTCTGGATTAGTCAAGACAACACTAGCTATAGTTCTTTAAAGCCACAGCAACCCTTTTTAATTCAACGCACTGCTGTTAACATTCGGTAATTCTAATTTAGCCTACAGTTTTCGGATATTCTTTTTACTCTTCATCACAATGGAATAGACAGACTCGTGGAATGCTGGGGTAATGCATCGTTTCTTACTTAGTTTTACGAAACTTGCAGCATTAGAAAAGGATAGCGTAACACAACCTTCAACTGGGAATCCGCCTTGGAATTCTTCGGACTTCCTAAAATGTTTGAAACGGTAGGCTACGCAGGACCGTCTTGTACGTTGATAATTTTCCGCTCGAAATGTTACAAAGTCTGATGTCTTTGCATATTTCTTATTTTTCATTCATCAAGGAAGTAGTCACCGCACTGTTTGTTTAAGTAGGCTACGCTGTTCTCATTTTGTAGCTGACAGCAATGATATTTTTCCTGGCGATATTGCAGCACAGTTTGCGATTTTTGAATCATTGTAATAAATACTGTCATCAGAACCAAATTGCAAGTTTAACCTATGAATTGGATATGCTAATATGTCATATTTCTAATATCCATATTAGGTGTGTGTGCGCGCGCGTGTGTGCGTGAAAGACGCCATATTGTACAATTGGTAGTATTTACCCACTGGGCACCAATGTGTGTTTTAGGGAGAGCAAGAACTGAAAATACGCTTTGCTATTGCTGTGTTATTTGGACGGTATTGGTATGACATGTTTTGCATTAGACCAATATATAGCATTTATTTGTAAACTTTTATTAAAGCTGCAGAATCTTGAATTTATCCTAATTGTCGATTATACAGGATACATTACCTTTAGTGGCTTAATAGGTTTGATTGACCTTTATGGTTCAAATGTTTCTTGGTGTTATGCCCGGTTTAAGTTTAAGTTTAAGACAATATTAAAACAACATAAAAGTTTATGGAAGCCAGAGATGAATTAAGTCCACGTTCATTCCAAGATTTGACTACGTTATTGTCTTTTTTCCCGAAAAAAGAGTTGGCCTGGGAAGGCTATTCATTACTCGTTCTCACGTTTGAGCTACGGCGGAATACTGGTCCTCTAAGTTGGATTTTGGCAATAAGAAATACTGATAATACTGATATCAGGGATCTGTCATTAATGAGGAGTCAATTATTTCCCGTCTGGGTGTGTTTGGACTCCTGGGGACACGTGAATGGGAGAATAACCCGTCATACATGAGTAAAACCCAGACTCTTTCTTATGGACAATACTACCATTCTTTTTATGAATGTATGTATTTTAATAGTTTAAGTTGTTGCTACAATAACTCATGTTTAGTCCCTTTTCCATTTCACGACCCCCCCCCCCCCCCCCCCCCAATTCCAAACCCTCGGGCAGTTTGTCTTTATTTTCATGTAACCCTTCACCTCCTCTGCCCCTCCCTTAGCACCCCAGTCTGTTTCTTGTTCTTGCTCTGTGCGTTTGTGTGTGTGTGTGTGTGTGTGTGTGTGTGTGCGTGCGTGCGTGCAGTATATTCCCCAACATTAATATCAGTATTGGTTACCATGGCCTTTGGCTATATGAAGAGGTGGGATTGCTTCATACGCCCAAAAGTTCTTAAGTCTTTTGAAGTCTTTCTTTCACCGGTATCTGAAACATATCACCCACAGTGTGTATTAAATGAACAGTATTCCTGAAGGTTTCGTGCGCAGCGAGGCAGGCAACACCCTGGAAATATCTGTGGCCTTTCAGCATTCTCGGCCGCGGGCACCTCGCCTACGGCGATGGACTGAATGAAGCTTTGACAAGCGCCTTCTGTTTATACCTTTTATGGTTAAAATAATAGATTCGCAAATCGGCGACTACATAGAGGGAATAGGCAGCTCACTCGTACGCTGCTAACAAAGGAGATTTTTTAATCACTACAACCTCGGCAGATATGGAGACAATTTGATATAGCATATGTAAATGAGCGTTACTTTATTTCTCGATTGTGGTTTAGAGAAAAATGTCTAATTAACCTTTATGTTGATGATTTATCTACAAATGAGTACAGTATATTTCACAACTAAGATTGTTTTTGCTGGTGTTGATGTCATGTAAAGTGATATATTATTTTCGTGCTAGGTTTCATAAAAAATATCTAAGTAAAAATAATAACATGGTTGTTATAATGAGACGAATAGCCAAGATACTTAGGCCACGCATAACGTATAGACTTAAATTAAAGGTGGGGCACCACTGCGATTCGATTACAGCTGTATGTATCAAGTACAAAACGGACCACTTTGGTTATCACCTGTGACCCTGCGCATGGCTGGCTGCAGCATAATGTGTACTGCATCATGTCCAGGAGAAAGCAGGTGTGATGTTCTTTATTAAAGTCCATTCACTCCTTTGAGAATGTTCACTCTTCAAAGGAAGCTAAATTTGTTCATATTATTAATTGATAAAGGAAGCCTAAATCGATTTGGTCAAGTGTCTTCGAATGACAAATTGAACATGTTGCTTGAGATGGCCAAATTTACCGAGCAATAATGTGAATATAGGTAGTGTGCCTGAAAAGCACTGTTTTACTGCCCAAGCCATTCAGAATAGAAAGTAGAGGCAGAAGAGAAAACATGTAGTTTTCCTTTACTAGCCTGTTTCTTTAATCAGTTACTGTTCATTGTTTTTCACATTTCATATTAATTTATTTGAGTCACAGCTATTTCTATGCAGTGTTTGTCCTCTATTTAGGGATATAAACTTTACGAAAAACTTTTCATCAATAGTGAGGTATATTTCAAGCCCTTTATCAGACAATTCATTTAATATTACTGTGTCTTTTACCCCAAAATGGTACATCAAGCAAATGTTAACACTATGTATGGTGGTCAAGAAGCTCCTAAACAAAAAATAAATGATTGAATGAATCACCTCTAGTGATATTATGAAAAGGGGGGCAAATGCACTCAGTGTAGACATGCCAGTGATTTGTAAGCTAAATATGCAGCAGTGTAGATCTGGAACTGATCTTATGAGTTAGGATTGCGCATGCACTGAAGGGTTTGAGATGATTTGAGATCTTTGAGGTGGTGACCCTAGGGTAGTGTTTCTCAACTCCAATCCTTGGGACCCACTTGCCAGAAGGTTTTAGTTGTAACCAGGAACTCACACACCTGAGTTAACTAATCAATGGCATCTTTGGTGGTTTGTTTGGTTCAGTCATTATATCAGGTGTGTGAGTTCCTGGTTATGACAAAAACCTTCTGGCAAGTGGGTCCCGAGGACTGGAGTTAAGAAACACTGCTCGAGGGAACCTCTACATCTACATCCAGGGCTTATTGTTTCCTTTGCTTGTTCACAGGAAGGAAAAATCATGTCACGGCTGTCTTTGACCCGGTCTCCAGTGTCTCCTCTGATTACCCAAGGAATCCCTCTACCAGCTCAGCTGACCAAAGCCAACGCTCCTGTTCACATCGATGTCGGAGGACACATGTACACCAGCAGTCTGGCAACGCTCACCAAATATCCAGACTCAAGGTAAGGCTATGTACATGTTTTTAAATCCACAGCAGATGGCTTGATTTTGTGAAACCTCACCCTCGATGTAACGTGCTGTGATATCACCATAAGGCCAGGCAAGGATTCTTCATTCATGCCCCGAGTCACATCATCATCGTGCGTTTCCTAAAATTGGGGCATGCTGAGTCATAAACACTTTGATAAGGTTATTTACTTCAAAATATGGTTTTTGGTTCATTTTAGTTATGAGTGGCAAGCTGTGCTGGTCCTTAAGTAAAATAGGCTGTTTGATTTATTTGAACGTTTGTGAAATGGCGCATTGTGTATCAAATAGCTCTTTCCTTAAAATCCAGTGCCCAGTAAGACTCTTCCAAGTTTTATTTATCACCGTAAACATTATGGGAACATTATAAATACATTTATTTATTTATGTATAAATCTTACTGTATGATTAAATAATAAACAAAGGCTACTTGTTCACTTGTTGAAGTTTGCCCGGTGGATTTAGCTTATAATGATATTCTCCCACTGGATATATGAAAAGAACTATAAGACTGGGCAGTACTGTAACAACCAGTCAGCATCACACATCGTCGAAGGGAATGGTCTTCTTATTTAGGGTTCTAATATAATTGTTTTGTTTGGGTTACTTATAACCCAAAAAATTTCTGTATATTGTCTCAAGATTTCAGCCTTGTATTACAAGTGACAAAGCCCACAGAGAACTATCTGAAGTACTAGAAGGCAGTACTATCTGCAGTACAGTAAAAATGTCCAACCTATGCAAGTATTTCAGAGGCTGAATGGAGTAATATGGCTCCAATAATCATATAGTCTATGCATAATTTGACAATTTCTTTGATGACAATATGAATTTTAAACAATGTAACAATGTAATATAATGGTAACTGAAACTGCATGAAGCTAGATTATTATTTTTAGTTTATATATATGGTACTTCAGTCTATATAACCACACACATGCAATGCTTTTGTGCACTAAGTAAAAATTATTATTATCCGTTATAGATTATCATCCATTTCACAATTTAAGTTTAATAATTGTGGTGTTTGATGGAGTATACTATCCAACAATAGACATTTACTGTCGCTATTTTTGGCAAATATCTAATTAAATATCTCCGGAATGTGAGATAATAGTGCCTTATCACGATGCTGTCTGTGTAAATGCAGAATGACAATCTTTATGAATGAAATGAGATTGTGCCTGAATCATAGTACAGAGCAAAGCAAGGTATTGTTTGTCTGAGGTAACATAGCATAGCAGAGTAGATGTGTCTAAAAACAAAATAAAAAACAAGTAAAAGTAATTCTGATTGAGTGTCATACATTTATACCTGACCCACCCATTTCCCTGACCGATAAAAATATTTTAAAAGCCCTAAAATGTGACAGTGTGGTGTCAAGATTCAGTTTAAGCGCTGGTCTTACCGTGGATAATTTTAATTTGGTGATTTCTTTTAATAGATTGCTTGTTTAATTATGTAGAATGGGAAGAGAAACTTAGTCTACTAACTAATGTGAGGTCATTCATCTTCTTTCTTCTGCCCCATGTAAGGGGACAGGCATCATGAAACATTCATATCGGTCCGTGTAGCTGGTCCTTCAGAGGCGTCATCTTTGGGCTCCACTGACTGAAAGCTTGTGAGAAGTAGAGAGAATATTCTCTACTCACGGAAATTACTTACCGGCAGATTATTGGAAACCATGCAGAGGGAAAATGGTGTTGTTATGCAGCATTGGTAATAATATGCTTGGCCCTATGCAGGGATTCATACTTCAGCTGTTGTTATTTATAAACTACACGCTCATGTACACACGTCCACGTGCATGAGCATGTACGGGTACACCCAAACACATACACACAGAGACACACAAACACAGGCACTCACAGGGGCGTTCTGAATGTGGTGATTTAGTGGAAATCAATGTAGACCCGCGAGAGTGTCTCTCAGCTCAGCAGCAATCAGAACACTTGACCTCCCACATCTCTGGGTTTGATCTCAGTTTCGAAATGTTAGTTACAATTCAGGGACTCGGGTCTGATGGGCATGGGAGGGCTGCCCGACACCTGCTGCTTCCAAATCAGTTTCGTCCACGACGCTGTGGGAGTTTAGATAAGAACTTCTTCTGTCCTTCAAGCCTTCATCTCAGGAGACAGAACCTCCCACTAACCCTGAGAGAGGAGGGCGACACACCCAACTGGTTTACAGCCGACCCACCTGTTTGACAACACAAACAGAAAAAGTCACTGCTGTTTCTCATGACATACAGCACCAAGAAGAAATGTGTACTGTATAGAGGTTGAGCGATATACAGATATGTGCATATATATACATATATACGTATATTGTGTGTGTAGAGAGAGAGAAAGAGAAGCAAGGGTGGGTGGGGGATGGAGAAAGGGAAGAAAGGAAAGAAAAACAGGCAGCATTTTAATTGCTTTTTAAAAAAAAGTAGAGATGAAAAACAGAGATGGCCTGGAGCGGTATGGTGAAATTCTAGCTGGAAGAATTGCAAGACCATATGAGAAAGGACCACCCCAGGCACAACAGTGAGATGAGTATTGGTTTTTTATAAAGCATTTTGCATCGATTTCCAGACAGACAGAGAGCAAGAGAGAGAGAGAGAGAAAACAAGAGAAAGAGAGAGAGAGTAGCAAGGGGAAAGGGGAGAGAGGAGAGAACATCCTTGCACTGGTGTAATGTATGAGTTATTTTAGCCAACAGGAAAGGAGTTAGAAAGAGACCTGACTTCACCCGAGGTGATCCTCTTCACGCCTGATTAGGCCTTAAGACGTGCTTACAGAGGGAGGGACACCAACTTAAATTAGTTTCAGGGATCTACAGTACAAATTTGATGTCGCTGTGCACGTCAAACTTCCTGTCGTGGCTTTGTCTCTGTTATCATTTTGAATAACAGAAGGCTTCGGCATATGCCGTGAACCTGCGTGAACCTGACTCATGCAATCTTTGGCTGCGGTGTAAATGGATGTGCTGCTATTTAAAGATCTGGTGACATCAATGTGATGATATCGGTGAAGTCATCTCGTTGCGACAGATGTTTTTAGGAGCTCACAGAAGAAGGACACAGCCAGTGGAGACAAAACCTGAAATTTTCTTTCTGTCTGCTGAGAGGTGCCATGCTGTGTTGACACTGTCAAAAGGTTATACTTTGGAGATGGATAAACAGCTTGTGTTGAAGCTCAATGAAATTACATTGAATACATAATAAAATGGCACTGAATACATAATAATTGAAAATGTCAATCACGTGTTCCACATGATATATGTCCTTGAGGTACCATTTCCATTGTCAAATGTATTTGTTATAGCAGCTGTTGTTTTAATTGTAGATGCTCTGTTGTTAATAATACTACAATACTTATATAGATAGTACTTAAAATATAACACAGCAAAGGTAAATATAAAAATATATGTGGGCTTCATGATCAACCTGTTTTACAGTTTGTTATGTTTGAATTTCACAGACATTTCACTTCAGGAATAGCCTCATGTACATTGGTGCAATCATCACCATATGTTAGTATAACTAGCATAAACATTCTTCTGAACAAAGGGGGCTAATATTGGCTTTTTTAGGAAGCACTGGTCAAAAATGTGATGTTAAAATGGCTGACTTTTCTTTTGGTCGCACCAGCCTGCACACACAGACACAAAACCAGTTTGAAGGGAGAGATAAATTACAAAGACAAGGAGGTACATCACAAGACAACATCACAGGGAATGGCCATTGTCTAAACGTATCCGAGGGCAGTATCTGGATGCAGACGTTGAAGGATTCCAGACGTGGCTTCTGAGAAGCCTCATGGACTACATCACAGCATCCGGTCCTTTAATTGTGAGCACAATTGTGAGGGGTCAACTGAGGACACACTCAACATACGGGTCCTCACAACCAGCCTGTCCGGAATGCAAGGGGCCTCTGAAAATGTCATTCTGAATTTAGACAGACGGTATCGTGATAAGGCACTATTATCTCACATTCAGGAGGTATTTAATTACATATTTGTCAAAAGTGGCAACTGTAAATATCTAATGTTGGTTAGTATACTCAATCAAGCACCACAACTATGCTGTTGTGCAGCCATGTTTCTATATTAAAAAGGTGCTGGAAAGTAAGTGACATCATTCAGCTGATTAAAATATGCAAATTCAAACGGATCGCTGTCTGTTTTAATATTGGCATTGGCATCTTAATTCTATCATATATGCAGAAAATAATTTTGTTTTACTTTTTATAATCACATAAGAAAATAATTGTTTCCATTGTGGTCTTGCATATTTTGTACTTCCTTTGCTATTCATACTGTACATTTCTGAAACTAAGGGCCATGCAGAATATCATTGCAATTAAGATGCAAT
Source organism: Conger conger (assembly GCF_963514075.1). Lineage (NCBI taxonomy): Eukaryota > Metazoa > Chordata > Actinopteri > Anguilliformes > Congridae > Conger > Conger conger. The sequence goes on from NC_083765.1 coordinate 54,954,897, forward strand.
TTTCTCAGAGTAATATATTGAAGTAGTGTTGGTGATAAGGTTTCTTCTTACATTGCATTATGATTTTGGCCCTTGCTGTAATTAAAAATAATTGAACAAGTCACAGTTGAAACTCACATGTTGTTGTGTATCATAATTTTGTTTTATTGCCCTCACACAAAGCTGAAGGTATAAATTCATTGAAAATATCCTTAAACCAGATTTTTTCTGAACTCCAAAAGCATATTTGTTTACAATAGTTAAACATATAATGTGTATTCTTATCTTTTAAGTCGTTGAGTTTTCATTGGTCACCAGACACAAGTCTGAGCTTATGGTGGAACTGTTGTTGTTGTGGTACTTTTCAGTTATTATGGGGATTTTGATTTATGTGACACACATTGTTGCAGAGTAACAATCTTCACAAGTGTGCATTGTGGATGTGGTGCCAATATTTGTCTTTGACAATGTTTTTATTTATTAAGATGAAATGTATGAGCTGTTCATTTGCATGGATTAATGAATAAATAATTGTTAAATTAGTATTTTACCTTTATGTATAAGATAATACCTTTGCCCCATAAAGCAAATTCCAGAATACAAATTAAGGGTAAAATAAGGGTATTGTTAACATGCCTTTTAAACAAAAAATCTGGCTTTTCATTTCTAGAATCAGCCGGTTGTTCAATGGCACGGAGCCCATTGTGTTGGACAGCTTGAAGCAGCACTACTTCATCGATCGAGATGGGGAGATATTCCGGTACATTCTCAGCTTTCTAAGGACCAGCAAACTTCTCCTCCCTGATGACTTCAAGGTAAATGGTTTGTTTTCCATGAACGTGTAGAAAATATGCCAGTAACTTTCTTCATCATTGATCAGGATATTTCCGCTCTCCAATTTTTGCATTTTAGGATGGCATTATCAAAGGTTCAATAGAGTTGCACACAGTACTGATCAAAGTGGGTGACTATGATTTGATATGATTTAAAATACATTTTTCAAATGTAAGGAAAATTCTATAAAAAGTATATTGATCTGCCTGGACTGTACTGGGATTTACTTGCCGATGTTCTGGCAATGTTTTATTAAAATGACAGAAGAAAATACGTTGGATGGATTTCCAAACGGATTTCTCTTATTTATAAGATTCGTTAGAATCGTTTTCTGTAAAGAAAAAAAAAGCCAATCCTACCTGCGCAATATCCATGGATCTTAATGGTAATGTAAAAAGGTGCGTGGCGTACTGGGTGCACCCCTTGCTTGACTTCCGAAAATAGCAAATGACTGCGCTATGCAAAGTTGATTCCAGAAAATATGGCCCCAATTATCCAAAATGTGATGCATTTGCAAAGGAGCATTCATGCAGTTTAGGAAACAATAAGGAAGGTGGACTGGTGGGGTTAAAAATGTCCTACTTTTGTGTCATCCTCCTGATTAAGATGAACATAATATGCTATATATGATAGGCCTATCTAGATTAGCTGAAGCAATGTAATTAGTTCAAACGCAGATGTAATTGTTAAAACATATAACCTGTATTTTGACCTTGTCCAAGAATAATTACTCTTAGTAATTACCACATTTATCTTTTCCCCATGCAGTGCATTGGTTTTTTTGATAACTCTATGAGCTATCCACTCCTACGCATGCATATGTATTTCAATCATTTTACTTAGGAAGGTTTTTGGGGTCAAACCTCTGAAATTGGAGTGGAGAGGAGTAGCGTTCTTTTGATGGTACATTTAATGTCCTGTTATCCTGATCCTACAAGAGATAATAACATTAAATCCAGTTTGGATTGGCTATAGAATATTATATAAGGTGGAAGAAGAGAGTGCGTATTGAGTATTGCCCTCTCCTGCATTCAAAAGCCAAGAGCCATAGTTTCTCACCACAGGGGCACTGTCTGAAGAGGTTCTCTCAGGTAGCAGACTCTCCTTCTCTCTCTCCCTCCCTTCCTCCCTCTTTCCATCCCAGCTCATTGTGATATTGCCACATAGAGTGAGTGGTCCTCAGAGCTGGCCGGACTGTTGTGGAAGGGGAGGGGGTGGGTGAGGAGTCACGGCCGACTGGAGGGGCTGTGAACGGTGTGGTTAAAGGGACAGGGTTGAGATGTGCTTGACACACAGACAAGTATATAGACATGCACACATACACACACACACACACATGCATTCACATGCACGTACACATGTAAGCTCACACCCATACATTCACCCAGACACACACCCAAGTGCATATTCATACCTTTGCTGACACACTTTACCTGGGTGTGTGTGCGTGCATGGTTTGTATGTAGTATATACCATAAAATATACTCAGTGAGCACTTCATTTTTAGACTACTACTGCTGTAGCCTATCCACTTAGAGGTTTCATGCGTGGTGTGTTCAGAGATGCTCTTCTGCATACCACTGTTGTAATGTGTGGTTATTTGCGTTAATGTCTCCTTCCTGTCAGCTTTGTCTTAGTCTGACCCTTCTCCTCTGATGTCTCTCATCAACAAGGCATTTCAGCCCGCAGAACCACCACTCACTGGATGTTGTTTGTAAACTCCTGAGACTGTTGTGTGAAAATACCATGAGAGCAGCAGCCCGTCCGGCACCAACAATCCACGGTCAAAATCACTGAGGTCACATTTTTTCTCCATTCTGATGGTTGATGTAAACATTCATTTAAGCTCCTGACCCATATCTGCATTGCTGCCACACGATTGGCTGATTAGATAATCACATGAATAAGTAGGTGTTGAGGTGTTCCTAATAAAGTACTCAGTGAGTGTATGCATATATATACAGTACTGTGCAAAAAGCACCTGTATAACGTTCTGTACAGATAAGATTCTTTCAAAAATAATGAAAGGTCTTAAATAAACATACTATACATTTTACATTACATTTCAGTAATTTGGCAGAGTAGTTAAGAACTGAATCAAATCAATATTTTTTGTGACCACTTTGGTGTTAAAACTGCATCACTTCTCTGAGATAGCCAACGCTGTCCTGCAGTTCTATAAGACAATCAGCAGGGAGGTTGTTCCAAGCATGTTGGAGAACTTGCCACAGTTCTTCTGCAGACTTTTGTTGGCCCCTTGCTTCTGATCTCAGACAGCCTTGATCAAGTTTTTATGTAAAAAGTAGTCAATTGCTTAGAGAAATATATTAATTTTTTCAAATTAAATACAAAAATGTCTGTGTTAAATTTAATCTTTTGGAAATCTCAAATGTGTTCTTTTATACACACACAAAAAATAAATAAATGTATAATAAAGTCTAGGGTGCCTAAGACTTCTGCATAGTACTGTGTATATATATATTATATATATATATATATATATATATATATATATATATACGTACAGTATATTATATAACACATGTAAGCACACACAAACATACATTCTCACACACACACACACACACACACACACTGCACCCAGCTCTCAGGCTGCACTATACCTACTTGTTCTGTGGCTGCACCAGCTTCCAGCACATTCCTTTGCATGAACAAAGCACTAGCATTGAACTGATGAGATAAAGATAAAAGTAAGAATTTGCTGTGTGTATCATTCCCAGAGTGTCTCCTCAACACCTGAAAAAATGTACACGTCACCTATTCCACCTCAGGTGGTGTGATTTTTACACAGAGGTACCAACCCCCACACACACGTACACACAAACAAAATGACTTAAAATGCAGCGAGAAATGTGCCGAATCAAATCGGAATGCATTCCTCATAGACCACCGATTTGCTTACCTTTCAGTTTCCGTGAATATTAAAGGAATGCAAATACTGTCAGAGAGAATTGAGCACGTCTCTCCCTATCTGCACACTGTCGAGGCCTGTGGTCTCTGAAAGGCTTGTTTCTCCAGGGCTGGGGGTGCCGATGCTGTGTGTTTTTTTAAGTCAGTGAGGGTACAGTTCAAAAAGGTGGGAAAACTAGTTTTACTGTTCAACTTTACTGTTAATTTATCTTTAATACTTTATTACATAAGGGTTTTGTTTCACATCTACTAAACATAATTAATTGGTGCTGTGATTTGACTGTATCAGATGTGTTTTTCTGGAGAAGGTGGTCAGGGACCCCTACACTTCTGGAATTTCTTGGGGATGGACATTTTTTAATGCTCCTCTGACAATGAAAAATGAATGGCATTAATGTAAATATTAATGTAATTAATTTTATATTCTTCTTCTCCTTATTATTATATGTCATGTCCCTCCAGAGGGACTGGAACTTTATTTTATTTATTTAACAGGGACAGTGCACATGAATCAATATTTTCAGTTTCCACATCAATGTAAATGTGCCAGAGTGAGCTAATGAGCTCATTGTCATCTGCATGTCTGTGGACTTGACTCTTGTGCAGTGAATCTTCTTGAATCTTCCATGTCTTAGAGATGGGCAGTGTTATTCCACACAGGTAGAAATGAAGGTTGCAGGCAGAGCTTGCCTTGCATGAGAAAAGTTGGCACAGTCGTTATTTTGGAGGCGAGATTTCCATCAAATCCTCTCCCAGCGCTGGCAACAGGGTGGCCTTGGCTGAGCCGTTGGGCCCTGCTCTCTCTGTCTCTCCTAATCGTTTCAGCCACCGGGACTGTGCATATGGTTTACTGCACCGCCCCACAGACAGACCCCCCCCCCGTTAAAAATATACCCTGCCCTTGCTCCAGTCCCGAGAAGGATGCGCTTGGCTTTGATACGGGCGGGACCCCTGAGGGGGATCGTCTCCACACGCAGCAGCCTTACGAGAAACTGGAGGGGAGAGGATGACGAAACACCCCACTCTCACACGCAGCGATTCTAAATATTAGAACATAGAACATCTGCTGGAGATAAAACACGGCTCTTCTCCGGAACAACTTCAACAAGGGTGTCTGGGGTGGGGGGGGGGGGGGTTATACCAAGGCAGGGTGTAGTACAGGGGTGGTGCAGGTTAGGAAGGGGGTAGTGTCATTACTGCCATAGCATCTGCAGCAGCAGGTCATTTCACACGCTGAGAATGTTGTCCATATGTTGCTGAAAATTGCATGAATTTGTACTAAATGTTTTTTTAAATTTCACGTGTTTTGCTTGTAGCGATTTCCAATAGTTTATGTCGGCTATTGAAAATTGCTTGTTTAAATAAACGAATAGGGCCGTCAATTCAATATGCAACTTGCCATTAATCGCATGTGTTGCAGCAAATTACAAACTCAAGTCATCTATAACGTTTATTAAAGTATTGTCAATTTTCTTTAAATGGCTGGCACAAAGACAGCCCTTACTGAGCACAATGAATAACACCAAGCATTTGCCAAAACCTCATTGGAATTATGACTGGAAGAGAATGCTATGGTCAGATGAGACTAAAATTGAACGTTGGCCATACACACCAACATGTTTGGTGGCAAAATGGAATGCATACAAGGAGAAGCAGCTCATATCTACTGTCAAATATGGCGGTGGGTCATTGATGTTTTGGAGATGTTTTGCTGCCAGTGGCCCAGGGGTGCCATTTAACATCAATGGCACAATTAATTCAACAAAGTACCAGGAAATTTGGGCGGAATATCTGGTTGCCTCTGCTAGGAAGCTGAATCTTCTATATATATTTCAGCAAGTTGCTGAAACACCCTATAATAGCACTCCCTTTCATATTGCTTTTATACTTTTATACTACAAACTGTTTATCAAGTAATGGTTGTTAGCTAACAAAATAGGCTAGTTAAAATGAGTGAATCCCTCCAGCAGTAGCAATAACTTTATCATTTGTTGGGAATGTTACTATAGCAACGATAATGAACATTATTGCTGGTATTTCAAAATAGGATGCATTCATGCATCGATATTGATCTTAAGCATTTAAAACAGTGTCTGGGTATAATTATGCAAATATAAATGTTGCGCTGAAAATAATGCATTTTACAAGAAAGATTTTAAAAGCTGGGTAAATCTCAGCAATGCATACATCTAAATGGTCTAATGTAAAACTACATAGGCTAATTAATTAAAATTTAATCATATTTAGAATACCAATTCCATTGATTTGTGCCTTTTGAAGACGTTGATAAATTTGCCAGTAATGTTACTATTAGACAGGTAATGAAAAAAGCAACTTAACTTGGGACTCGACTTGACTTGACATAACTTGAGACTTGCTTGAGACTGGGTCTCAGTGACTTGAGACTTACTCGTGACTTGAATAAGAGGGACTTTGTCCCATGTCAGCTTATTGGGCTTCCCTGAACCAATCAGGGATGCAAGGCATATGCAACTTGTTGGCAGTACTGTGTATACTGATGGGCTAGCATCTGTTCACAAGCAAATCAAATGAATTCACTTGGCTGTCTTTTCACCTGTAGTCAGGGTTTTAGCCCTTGTAGGAGTTTGTGAATAGACCTACATCTGGTGACAATTTTATCAAACTGAAAACATATTTCCTTTAGATTCTGGCTCTTGAGTTTTAAATAGTGAGAAACTTCTCGTTTTAGAGCCTGAGGTGAGTGAAAGTTTGAGACCTGTTTGGGAAAGTGCCACCAGAATCACCCATAAAAAAATAAAAAAGAGGTTGTATATTTTCTTACATTATTCAGCTACGGAGCCTGGGGTCGAAATGACCCCACACAACATCTTTGTATACAAAGTTGGTGCAGGACTCTTGAAAGCATAGCATTATGTTTATTGTATATTTAGCCTACTGTTTAATCCCATCAAATGAGGAAAAGTCATACAGTAGATAAGGAAAAAATTAGGTGTACTGGTTTTTACAATGTCAAACAGATGTGTTCATAAACAAATTGAGCCCAAACATAATATTGGGGTAAATTTTGTGACAAAACTTCATTCTGTAGACCACATTTTATCCAGGGAGCTTTAGCTATACAAAATGGCATCCTACAATAACAATCCCTCATTTTACACTGTTAAAATATGAAAATAGCATGTCCGGAAGCCCAAAAAAGTCCTGTTACTGTATATGTATATTTCCTGTAGATGGGACATTACCTAGCATGCGTCAGATTAGCGATGGCTCCACACCCATAGTTCACTGCACCTCATGCTCCTTGTCCCATAAATCAGGCGTTCAGCGCGCTTGCTCTAGTCGGGCCCTGTTTCCCCCCCCCCCCCGTGCGCAGTGCTTTCTGGGCTAGCGCTCAGCATCGGTGCCATCTGGTCTTGTGGGAAATTAGAGGCAAAGAGTGACAGGGCAAATTACCCCCAGCGACTGCAGCCCCCGGGGGCAGAGCCAGGCAATCTGCACGCAGACGTTCCCAGCAGAGATGCGGGCCGCCTGGTCCGCAGGCCCGTGACAGCCACTGAGGAGTCGGCCTGACCGGTCCGGCCGCATGCATTCCTGGACGCCGTTGTCTCTTTACGTAATAACCGCCCGCGCGCGCGACAGCAGGAACGCATCGCCTCTGCTTTCGGCTCGGCTCTCCTGCGCTCTTACGGGTGGATCCTGCGGGGTGATGGGTGCCTTTTTTTGGGGGTTGTGTAGGTACAAGGTGCTGTGACCTGGGCACCCTGGGCTTAGTGGCGGCCATGACGGGTTTGTGTGGTGGATGTGTGCGTGATGCGAGGGCTAGGTTTTGTAGGCCTGGCGTGGCACACAGACGTCCTGAATGAAACACAAGGAAATGTACTGAACTGGCGAGTGATGAAAACCAATCAGACGGAAGTGCGTCTTCCTTCTGTGTGTGGCTCCAAAACCTTATACAGCATAAGTATAAAACCTTATATTATCATTAAGACTGTTCATCCTATTTTCATGGCAATGTAAGAGCAAATGGAATTGCTGGTTTTGTGTCCTGCACAAAGAATATATTTGTCACCTGTGCCAGGTTTGGGAGTTTTGTGGTCTACAGTAACCCATCAGCATGGGTTGGCCACCACAACAGGGGGCGTGACAATAAAAACATTTAGTGCTGTGCAAGTTCTTTGTGTATTTGGCAGAGCTAGGTCAATTTGTGAGAGAAACTTGGCAACTTGAAACTTAGCAGTGGCAGTGTGGATGGCCATGGAACTGGGTTTTTAACCCAGGTTCAGTTCCCAGCTAGGATGATGGAGCTGTACCCTTGAGCAAGGCACTTAACCTAAATTGCTTCAGCACATATCCAGCTGTGTAAATTAATGCAAAAGCTGCCCTGCTGAAAAAAACTGCTCAAGCTTGGTTTTGAAACAGCTGTTAGCTGGTTGACCAGTTAAGACCAGCTCCCAGCTCGACATAGTTTGACCAGCTTAAGCTATGTTTTGAAATGGCTGGTATCTGTTTGACCAGCTCGTACCCAGCTCAGACAAGCTACCAGTACTAGCTGGTTGACCAGCTCATTCCCAGCTTGACTATCTTTATGACTAGTGTGGCCATGCTGGTTGACCAGCTCATACCCAGCTAGACCAGCTCATTGATAGCAAACAAACAAAGAAACTAAAGCTAGTATATAAACGGGAAATATACTGTTCAGTCTCACCTTTGTTGAGGCTGGTAACAGAGCCTCTCCTAAAGCCCAAGCTCTTAGGCCATGACCAAATTATCAGTTGGCTGTTGCGCTAGGACACTGCTTCTAAAGAGAAAGAAATGGGGCCACCTGATTGGCAATAATGAAACCAACCCCCAGTTAGTTTATTACTATCAAACCAACAAACCATCCTTTGATCCTGCATTGTAGTTGTGCCCAATGTCAAAAAATGACCATAATTGAGTTGGCCACGCCCCAATTCACCAGTGCCTTGAGTTACCACATGGACAATTGTACCTTGACTATTAAAATAAGGCCCAATATATCCACCAATAATCAAGTCTTGCTAATTGAATTTCACTGTCATCTGGGTTTAATGGATGAGCACAGATTGTATCCGCTGTACATTGATGCACGGAACTGTCCGTGACAGGACCTGATTCACAGGACCTGGCATCATTAAACGCACTGACCTATTTTCGCCAACACGCCTAATGAGCTACTCTTCTGTGTATCCCAGGAGTTCAGCTTGATTGGGTCAGGGAATCATTTTACTTTTACCCAGATTAGCTAAAATAGGCTTTTTAATGGAAAATGTCCATTCTGAAACTCAGTTGGTATATGGCTCCATACAAAATTAAGCTTGATTGACTGGTGGTTTAAATGATTGATTGATATAAAGCAGCACCTTCTGTCAAAGTCCATAACCCCACATTGCTCCAGAGGGGTTTGTCCCCTGCTTAGCCTAATCAACTGTACATCACTTTGGATAATAGCGTCAGCTGTATATGACACCGTGTAACGTAATGTCCGTGACTCACCTCCGCCCACCCGTCCGTCTGCAGGACTTCCACCTCCTTTACGAGGAGGCGCGGTACTACCAGCTGGCGCCCATGATCAAGGAGCTGGAGCGCTGGAAGCAGGAGCGGGAGCAGAGGAAGCTGTCGCAGCCCTGCGACTGCCTGGTGGTGCGCGTCACGCCCGACCTGGGCGAGAGGATCGCGCTGAGCGGAGAGAAGGTCCTGATCGAGGAGATCTTCCCCGAGACCGGAGACGTCATGTGCAACTCGGTCAACGCCGGCTGGAACCAGGACCCCACCCACGTCATCCGCTTCCCGCTCAACGGGTACTGCAGACTCAACTCTGTGCAGGTAAGGGCAAGCCGCACTGGGGCCGGAGCCGTGACGCAAAAAAACTGTGAAAAAAAACCAGCTCAAGCTAAGTTTTCAAACAGCTGGCTGACCAGTTCAGACCAGCTCCCAACTGAACATGGTTTAGCTGGTTGACCAGTTCAGACCTGCTCCCAGCTTGGTTTGACCAGCTCAAGCTATGTTTTTAAACAGACATGCTACCAACACTAGCTGGTTGACTAGCTCATACCCAGCTAGACCAGCTTATGACCAGCTTGACCAGCTCAGTTTTCAAGCTTTTCAAGCTGGCATAGCTGGATTTTACTGCAGGAAAAATTTTGATTAGTTTGGTTTTAGTACCAGCTAGTGAGTGGCCAATACTGGTGCTAATTTCTTCTGGTTTCTTATTGGAAAACTTATTTTTGCTCTGCTTGGTTGGCTGCTGAAGACAAGCACTGATGTACACATTGAATCCATGTGTTTAAATGCTCCAAGTACCTGTTGTAGTAATGTAGATAGATCTCTTTCAATCAAAACACTGTGTGGAGAAATGTTTTTTTTGATAAGTAGTGTGACGTTTCCTGATTCTGATTCATATTAGAAGGTACACTGCCTAATTTCAGAGAGAAGACGGTACATTTAATCATTTGGCAAGATGCTATAGCTTGAGGGTGAGAGGATGAATGCTGGTGTAAGACAGGGTGTACTGGTAATACTATCTACATTGTTGTATCACAGCCAGTAAAGTGGCACATAAAATAAGTCATACTCATTGGTGATCGGTCAGGACCCATGTTGATAGTAGGATATATGGCCAAAATCTGGCAAAACAGCAGTCGGTGTGTTTCTCTGTGATGTCATGCAAGTTTAATGTGCACAGGCTTCACAATTCCCACAGAAAGTTTCACAGTAATGTAGTCCCCTTCGGTTTCCCCATTTTGATAGCTTTCCCACTAGTGTCCCCATATAGCAGAAAGACTGAGCTGTAACTAGCTCTGTCACACTCTGTTCACTGCTCATATAAGAGTGGACAGTGGGTCAGCTGACATGAGTAGCCTACCATAGACACTATTCCACAGATTATGTAGAGCTATTATGTAGTTCCAGCTCCAAAAAGGAGCTTAAATAATAAAGAGACAGGCCCAAGGACAGAGCTTCCATTGCCATGCTACAGTAGTCCTGAACGTTCATAAGATGTGTCACAGCATTTATACTTCCAGAGGTGGAGAGATGCAATGTTCAGTGCTAAGACTATGGAGCTGTCTGATTATCATAAATAATTTGTGACCATTTGGACCTCCTAACTGAATACGGCTGGTTAGAGCACATCTCCTCAGTGCCCACCACATCTACAGCCTCAGCCCACACCCAGAATCTTCAGTGTGCTCCTATTCTCCCAGGGCTGGATCAGGGGGAGAAAACATACATGGGGCATTGGTCATGTTTAGTGGAAAATGAAATGGAGAAATAGCAAAGAAAATGATATGCATAATTTATATTTCACTCCTTTTTTTAAGACGTGGCTCCCCTTTTAAAAAGACTCCAATATAAAACGACCGCCCGGAGGGATAGAAGCACATGTATTGCATTTTTTAAAAACGTACTTAGAATTTCTCAAACATCCTAAACTGGTTTATACTCCACTTTATGGATTTTTAAATGGCTTGCAATATAGCTAATTGGCCACATCAACTAACACAACATTTTTCCAGTCTGTTTATGATGGAGTTTGGTTGCGGCATGCTGCCGCCTGTTCCAGTTGAAGCAGCGACCATTTCACACTTTACTACCTGCCCTCCTACATTAATCCTCTTAAATCCCTCTTCATTATATATAAAATCTTCCCAGCAGATGTATGTAAAAGATGTTCCACTCCAAGGGTTGCATGTCAATTATTTTTTGCTGAGTAATGCATCAACACAGTTGGCTTCAAAAGAGCTGTCTGAAGATATGTCCCTTCCTTGGATGAAAGGGCAATACGAAAATGCAAGCCAATTGGTGTGTTTTTTCTTCTTGAGTAATGGCAGATATTTCCAGACAACATACTCCCTGCTATTTCCCATTGTTGCTGGAAAGCATGAAAAAGCTCTGGGAATAATCATGACCTCCCTCAGTCTAGTCTTTGGATGACTGCCCTGTCGTGCTCATTGCCCCACCCTGTAGAGAGAGAACAGGCAAACAGGAAGCACAAGGTATAGCAGGGAGGTGCCTATCATTGCCAATGTTGTAATACCAGTGAGGGTACAGTGAAAGTGTGACAAATCAAACTTTGCACAGAAAACAGCTAATGCCCTGTCGGTTATTCCCACACTTACTGTACAGCATGGCCTTCCATGCCATAGACCAAACCTAAGACAACTTTTAATAAGAAATATCCTTTATCGAACGCAGTTATGTAGAACATTTATTGTATGCCAAAACATTTTCAAGGACAGTTTCACTTTGAATACAAGAGATGCTGCTACACAAAATCACATGTGGACATACATAGATAGGTCATAGATCATTAGATAGATCATTGCATTTATAAAGTGCTTTTCTAGACACTAGGCTTTACAGTGATGAGGGGGAAACTCGCCTCAGCCACCATGTGTACCACCTACCTGGGTGAAGTACGGCTGCCATTTCGCAACAGAAATCTTAATTAGCTATGCTAATTCTACACGGAAGTAAAAAATGTAGTGTGAAAACCAGCCCGCTTTAAGATGAAAGTTTAAACTGTTAAAAAACGTAAACTCTCACAGGTGTTTGCCCACGGTTCCAAAGCAGGAGTCAACATGTCTGCTCCATACATCATTCTGATTGAGTACTGGGATCAGGCCAGACAATACTCTTGCTTTGTCACATTGACAGAACATAGTTTTGGGGATGCTAAGCGCTTTGGCCCCTGTCTAATATGTCAAGGACTTGAACAATAAATTGTGTCTGGCATACTGGTTTGTGTGTGTGTGTGTGTGTATTTCTGTGCGTGTGTGTGTGCGTGTGTGTGCTTACGTGCATGTGTATGCGCACCTCAATGAAATAGAAGTGTAATGCCTTATTCTCTGTTATGGTGAGAATCCTGTGGCAAAGCTTGTTTACCCCTTGTAAGTGGAATTGAAGCTAATCTAAAGACCTCAGATGACAAACAAAATAATTATGAAGTCTGTCTAGAAAACAAAGGCATCTTCAGAGCAAGTGTCAGCTATGAAAAATATATTGCTGGCACTGGACTGCTATGAAAAAAATATATCTCTGGGACATGCTCTTAAGATGAATGTGAATGACCTAACCATAACCCAGTAACTCAATATGTATTCTCAAATTCACACTCCTGTTTTGAGAACAAAAGTACAATTTATAGTATATTTTCAGTAAGCAGCTAAAACAGTGCACCTGTGTGCCTTGCATGCAGTCATAATGCAGATGCATAGTGTGAGTTTTTTAATTAAATTATGATTGATTGGCTAGAAAGTAAATTACATAGCTACCAAGTAGATCGACATTAATGATGGCATGCTCACAGGTTGCATAGATGCAGACCACCATGTACAGACAAACGGTTCATTGGTTTGCACCTGGGTTTAGAAAATGCTTTCACGTTACCAAATACCATACTTGGATTTGGACTAAACCCCCTGTGCGAAACCGCCATAGTGTTATTATTGCAATAAAGTGTTAGAAAAAAGAAAAACACCGAAATGAATGAGAGACCAGGGGTGAGGCAACTGAGGCAGATGCCAGAGGACTCACCAGACAGGGTGAGGAGGGCAGAAGACAGCCAGACTGAGGTTCAGAGTTCTACTCGAGATGCGATTTCTCGTGTTCGATGGCCAGCAGCTTCCATCATCTCCTGTACTTTCCCGTTTAAATGAGGAGGATTGGAAAAGGATGAAAGGGCGGAGAGATGGGTGAGGAAGGGCACTGCCACAGAATTGTTAAAACAATCCAATAAATGCTATAACATTGGGCAGCAATCATGTGATGTATTAGTAAAGTCAGTGTTCAGTGATTAGCAAAGTGAATGTTGATGACATGCATAGGTGTGTTTGATAGATAATGAGTTTTCTAATGAGTATTTCTGACCCCCTTGTTTATGTCATGATGGCGATTCAAAACCCCTGATGATGAGAGGTCCCCTCATAGTGATGTTGTCCCTAATTGATGTCGTCTGTACCCTCCTTATTGATGCCACTGTGACTGTAACTAACGCAGTGGTCCTCACTCTGGGCCCTGGAGAGCAGCAGGGTTCGCTGGCTTTTATTTTGTCTGAATTGGTTGATGATATTAAGGCAAAAATAAAAACCATCACACTCTGCGGCTCTCCAGGACCAGGGGTGAGGTCCACTGAACTAACGCTTCGGTGGCTGATCTCTAACGCGCTCTGCTCGCCATGTCCGCAGGTCCTGGAGCGGCTCTTCCTGAAGGGCTTCAGTGTGGCGGCCTCGTGTGGCGGGGGCGTGGACTCCTCCCAGTTCAGCGAATACGTGCTCTGCCGCGAGGACCGGCGGTGTCAGCCCTCCATCAGAATAAAGCAGGAGCCCCTGGACTGAGGGATTCTGGGAAGGGAACTGGTGCTGAGGAGGACTCTTCAACAGAACAAACCCCCACCCCCCTTCCCTCTGCCCCTGTACCCGGCCTGAATATGAACCCCACTCTGAAACCCCCGTGGGTTAAAAGTCTTCAGCTCACACCTCTATCTCTGTGGAACACATCGTTCTGACGGGAATGTAATGTCGAATAGGTCAAAAAAATGTCTTGATTCTGTTTCAGACCCAAAGAAGTTTCAACACACAAGGACCTGTGAAGACGAATTAAAGACAGATGGACCATTTTTCCTTTTGCCCCACCTTTTTACGAGGCTTTCTGTCCCATGTGCCAGGACTGGCTAGTCTCCATGGAGAAGGAGTCTCTTAAGTAAAGGGTGGTCAGTCATATCGTCCAGTCCTGTTTCAGTAAAAGTGTGGACAGTTTCAAGGACTGTGCTCATGGGTAGTTTTCATGCACCGCTCTCATGGACTTCTCATGGACTGCACTCAATGGGTTTTCATGGACTGAACTCATGGGCAGTTTTCACGGAATTAACTCATAAATGGTTTTCATGGACTGCACTCTTGGACTTTTCATGGACTGAACTCATAAATTGTTTTCATGGACTGCGCTCATGAATGGTTTTCATGGACTGAACTTGGAGATTTCATGGACCATTATATGGACAGTGCTTATGTGTGGACGCTCATTGGAAAAGTCAGTAGGATCCAAACAGCTAACAGGATACCAAATGGAACAGTGCGCTCCACAACACGACAACATTACACCACAGAACAAGACACAACCACACCACATAGGAAATCAGTATAGCATAACAGTAGTGCGTAACAGCAATGCACCAGAGCACACAACTCTAAAAACGAGCCAAACCCACTCTGGCAAGGCAACCACACGATGCGGTACAGGACAGAAACATCACACAGCACACTACACTGCATAAGACAGCACACCGCCACCCTGGCTCCTTTCCAGCACTAATGATCCTACTTCTTTCAATCTGTGTTCAGTGCCAAACGTATTGCCTTTTGGTTGTTTATAGAGTACGTTTCCCTCTTTTTATTCTGCAACAATGACTTAAACAGTATGAGTTTTAGTTGTTTTTTCATATGAAGGATTTCTGGAATTTGTTTGCAAAAGTCATTGGTTTGAAGGCGTGAGTAGGAGCTGTTTGGCACTGGCTGAAGCACTATTGTATCTGGAGGCTACGTGGCTAAAGTAGTCTAGTTACTAATGCATTCAGATTCAGAGAAGGCCTCATTGTTCTAATAATGCTGGAGGGGTACCTGGATATTTGAAAGCACTGTTTTGATATTTTCGAAATATTCCACCCCCAAATACAACATTTTTTTTTTTTTTTTTTTTTGTCTTCGTATTGTTGTCTCATATTTTGTATCCTTTATGGTAATTTTACACACAAGCACACAATGAGCATGAGTAACAAATTGAACATTCCAAAAACGAAAATAAATTATGGCTATTTCATATGAAAATAGCGTGACAATTGGTCACGATTATCTGTAGTAAACTTTGTGAATTTTATAAATATAGCATTTGTAGGTGTACGATTCCACGCAGGACTCTTAATTGGCATTGGATCACAGGGAATGTTCCGCATAGTCTGAACCTACAATAGGGGATGACTATGAAGTGTGGGCTTGCTCTGTGCTCGGTTTCCTGTTCTTTGTACTTGGCAGTACCCCCCCCCCCCATCCCTCTTTCTCTGGGTCGAGGTCTGACTGTGGGAGAAGTTGAATGAGCCCCTTGTCAAGGACGTGCCCTGGGGCAGTTATTTCCTGCTACCCCCCCAGCAACCCCCCTTGCCATTGGCGATGTCTAAAGTGGGCCCATTATTCCGGGTGTAACCAGGGCCCCAAGGCTTTTCTGCTGGAGGGGGGTGGACTGAATTAGGCTAGCCAGGTTACACAGACAACCTTCCCCTACCTGAGAGTGGTGACAAATTCAGCGTTACTCCCATTTACTCATTCTGCTTCAGAAAGGTAGTCACGAGGACAGAAAATAATTAATTTCACGGCTTAGGCTGTGACCTTGAGATACATCAGGTGTGCCAAAGCGTGCTCATTTTGATTGAATGTAGTTTGTGGAGCCTGGCCAGACATATGGGATTGTTATTTCAGTTTTAGTCCTGCAAACCGAGTGTAGATGAAGGGAACTCTTATTGCTCATACCAATTTAAACAGGTTATATTTGCCTAGCAGATCTTGATCAAAGTGAATCTGAAATGACAAAGTGTAACTGATAGTTGTTTTTTTTGCTTTTTTTATCTAACTGATCAAAAATAGGAGTATTCGAATTTTGGAATGAAGAGGCAGTTTGTCAAAACACTTTTCCCTTTTGAGTTTTTAATGATAGGAACATTGGCTTGCAGGGGCAGTTTGTCAGAGCATAAAGGGAATTTTCTTTTGTGATTATTTTCTCACCTCAGAAATGGGAACAAAAAAATGTTGGTTTCCTACCTGTTTTATTGTTGATTGAAATACCACAGAGATGTCCTTAAGAAGTAAGGTTCTAATAGCATAACTCCCAGTGTGGATCACACAAGGGAGTCCCAAATAATTCCCCCATGTGCACCCCTACTACTTCTGACCCAAATCTGCCTGCTGCCATGAAGGGAATCACCAAAAAACTATTTCATATGCATGGTGGTGTTGGTGGTGGGCATAAATCCCTGCTGGCTTATCCCACAGGCTTCAGGCACAGTCAGGGCCCGGCTTTATTTGCATTGCCATTGCAGCCTCCCTCCCTTCTCAAGTCACCACTTATGGACGGCAAAAATGCCCCATGCTTTTCATATACAGTAGAGCAAGTGCAGCTATACACTCAGTGAGCACTTTATTTGGTAGACTTGTACACCAGCTTGTTAATGCAAATATTTAAATAGCCAATCATATGGCAGTAACTAAATGCAGACATGGTCAAGAGGTTCAGCTGTTCTTCAGACCAAATGTCAGAATGGGGAAGAAATATGATCTAAGTGACTTTGACCGTGGAATGATTGCTGGTGCCAGGCAGGGTGGTTTGAGTATCTCAGAAACTGCTGATCTCGCACAACAGTCTCTTGAATTTGCAGAAAATGGTGCGAAACCATCCAGTGAGCAGCAGTTCTTTGGGCAAAAACGGCTTGTAAATGAGAGAGGTCAGAGGAGATTGGTCAAAGCTGGAAGGTAACAGCATGCAAATAACCACTTTACAACAGTGGTAGAAGAGCATCTCTGAACACACAACACGTCAAACCTCTAAGTGGATAGATTACAGCAGCAGAAGACCAATAAGTCTAAAAAACAAGTCGAATAAATACCTAATAAAGTGCTCACTGAGTGTACATCCATGGCTAGAAGAGACTTCTAAGTCTTTAATTCAACGCTGGCCATTTCAGCCCTCCATCCTAAAGGTGCCCGAGACTGAGAGTTCACGAATGAACATTTCTGCTTTTTGTTCTGCGACACAAGACAGCACTACCTAGACACATAGTATACCACATTCTAAGGGCATGATGATGATATTCAGACAAGGAAAGTGACGTTGACTCCAACTTTGGAAGCTTTTTTTAAAGTCCTGTTCTGATGTGTCACTGTGAAGAATGAAGTCTTTCTTGTCTCGGAAAGAAGTGTCTCTTTCGTTTACTGCCATGATTCTTGTCCCCCAATAAATATCTACTCACTTGAGGTGAATCCACTTGAGGGGGGACCACTTCTCTGTGCTATTTTGTCTGAAGACTTGTCACTTGTATAATTATTTGTACATCGATATGGAATAGGACTCTCGGTTTGAGTGTGTTTGGCAAAAAAGTAAATAACGAGAACCTCATAGTCCTATTGTAATTTTCCTGGAAAAGAAACACTCTTTATTCAGGAATAAAAATTTCCAAGCAATATGTTGTGTACATATGGATTTTTAAAAAAAGACATTTCAAAAGGTATACAGAAGTGCAAATGTATATTATTTAAACAAATGTTTTAATAACTAGTCAATAGTATTAAAGGGCATGTGTTAATTTACAGTGTCAATTATTTGATTTTATTTGCATATTTTCGTTAATAAAATGATGTACTGTTTATTTAATATGTTCACTCTCTTGTTTGATTTAGTGAGTTGTACTGCCTGCAGTGTTCAAAGGGGATTCAACATTTTCTTCAGGACCCAGAGAACCACTAGTAATACACGCAAGCTATATTTTCAGGCCAAAATAACTCAAACTTGAATTTAAACGTTTCAGAAATGGTTCTAAACTGATTTTTAGTGAATCATGATTTGGTTCTTTACTATTAGCATGGTCTTCACTTACACAATGCAGCATCATGGTGTGTGTCAACCAATCAGCATGTATTTATCTCAGTCAGTCAATCTCTTTGTAGAGGAACAGCTACGGGGCACATCACAGTCGCAGTTAAGATCAAGGAAATGGTCATTATATTTCAGGAGTCTGAATCATCTTAGGTTGTAGTGAAAACCAGCACAGTCCAGGTTAGGATACTTCTGGTTGATGTGCACGGTATACTTTGCTGGGTTTATGATAGTGTGCTGTACATAGAGTATCAACGGCATAATTGTAGATACTGGTAAGATCTCGAGTACTGATAAGGAAAGGTAAGTGCAATTAGGTCACAGCTATGGTGAGTGGAATGGTTTAATCCAAATCAGTTCTTAACGTTTGTAATGAACTAGTAGCAGATTATTTGATTTAGCATTCCTCTGAGCAACTGCCTTTCCGAAGGAGAACTGTTGTTTTTGTAGCTAAAAATCCCTCATGGTGTATAGAAAAGGCAAACCTAGCAGAACACACATAGCTTTTGCACATACAGTACACATACATTTACAGACATACTTTATGTCTCTCGGTTCCTGTAAAACTGGGAGAGTGCAAGGTGCTCTTGTCTGCTCTTGTGTGGTCGTCCTCAGCTAATCCAGACTAATATTCCAGATTCATCAGAAAACAAGGGGACCCTTGGACAACACAAATGACCTCATTTAAAATGATGAATCTTCTGCACCCCCATCGTGAGCATGGGTCATCTCAGTGCCACATTCACACGTTTAATTCAGCTCTGGTATCTCCAAGTATAAGGGAAGCAAATGACACAATGATTATATGCTTTGTTTAGTAAACAGCGTCTTTATTCCTTTACAAAATAGGTACAAATACAGAAGTATGCTTTTTCACACCAACAGGAAAATTTCAGAATATGTACAGTTTACCAAAAATAACGTTCTAATAAACACACGGTCTTTGTAAACAATATGTACAAATTATCCATACATTAAAACACAATTTTCCACCGGTGTGTATCAGTAATGCCTTCCTAATAATCTTTTGGCTAAAAAGCTGAAGGAGTAGAAATTTCCTTCTGCTTGTTTATCAGAAACCATAAAAATAATTATTAAAATTGTCTTAAATCACTGGACAAATAGGTCTATTTGTGCTTTAAATTATTTCCTTTTTTCTGAAATGGTCGTTTCCGAGATAAAATTTATTTGCCTGAAATGTGGCAAGCTAAAATGCAAATGCAAAAAGAAAAAAGAAAAAAAAGAAAGAAAAAATATAAATAGTTTTTAAAAAAACATTTCCCTTAAACAGCTATAGACAATACTGCTGAATGCTTTGAGCAAAACGGGAAGTTTCTGTATGTATATTAGTAACACAGCTTTCTCTTTTTTTCAATTGTAATAATACACAAAAAACTAAGTACGGTGCTCTTAACAAAACAAACCTTCAATGCACATTAATTTCAAAAGCCACCAAGAAATGTCATCCATTCAACAAATAAATTACAGAGTGACACAAGTTATAGACACAACAGCTGCATAGAAGCAAGAGGCTGAAATTTGAAACAAAAAAGGCCATGGAAATTAGGGCTGGGTTACACAGTAAAAGCTCCACTGGAATCACAGCTGACAAAGTGCACCACCTATGAGAACGTGTCTACAGGAAGTTATAAAACGGGATCCAAGTATGAGTGAATTAATGCCTCTTTTTCATGCTGATGGTGGAACAATATGAGAAGTCTAAGGACTCCATCCCCAGTCGACTCTAGACCCTGGATTCAGCCAGTCGGTCCTTTAGCCTGCATTAAAAATGAAATGTAAATAATAGCTTCTCCTTGGTGAAATTGTATTGCCAACTAGGTTTAGTCACAGGCAAAATTTAAAAACACCAACTGACTAAATCCAGACTAAGATCAGTAAAACCGGTAAGTCTTCATTGCACACAATGTTTTTTCCCTCCACGACTGCTGTATCAACATACGTTCTGCCCTTAAGGTCCGTGATGAAATGCAGTTGACCAAAGTTTAACATAAATTCAGTATGGGCTCTTTGTATGATAATACCCTCATCATCCTCACCTTCATCGCTGTCATCGTGACTATTCAAGGACAAGGATGTTCACCTATGGAGCCCCTCAGTCACAATATACATTTTAAGTGCGGTAAAAAATTGCAGTTAAATAAGAACATACTTAGCATATCTTTGCCATCCTGACGCAGTAATCTATTTTGAAGACCTTCAACTTCAACTGACAAGAAGAAAGTGTACTCGGTTGCCACACCTAATGGTAGGAATGGTAGTTATAACTGTTTCAAGACAGCTCTTGGACACATTCAATAGTATCAGGAAAAAAAATGCCATATAAACACAAAGTGTACATTTAAATCAAAGTGTCTCTTGACCATGAGGAAATTCAACGTTTACTGATTTTACAGAACAACAATTCGACATTCACAAATGGTGTTCAAAGATTACTCTTGCTAAATTATCCAATAGGCTGTTAAAAAATATTTTACATGCTGTTCAAAACCATTTTTTGTTAAGTATTTACATTTAACTGTACTCAGTGTGTGTGTGTGTGTCATGTTATGCTGAGTAATGTATTATTAAACAATACACAGATATTAAAATGCTGAGAAATTAACTGAAAGTTTGTTCATTTTTAATACTTCTAACTCTGAAAGTATGAGCGCATCACACCCGCATTACTAAAACGTGTATCACAGCATCTGAAAAAAAAAATTTAAAACAATTATGCAGTACATTTTCCTTCACTTTGAGAATTTTAATTCAGTAAAACCACTGATTAAGGTGGTGTGAAATGTAGTGGCCGACCCAACCTATGCGTGTAAGTTCTGTCTTGGACACCAACACTTAAACACACAGCTGCCTTCATGAAGTCCTGCCCAGTCTCAATCCCACACTTTACATGGCCTTCTTTGACATCCCCAACATATCGTTTACACAGATGCATTTTATTCTGGAGCTAAAACATTGGAGACACAATCTTTTTTTCTTTTTCTTTTGTAAAAAGTGATGTTAAGGTCACAACAGAGACACTGAGCCGAAGCAATGGTACTCGACTGAAGGCACGTTGCAGAGGAGAAAGGGGGGGTGAGACAGTGAGCAAGGGGGGTGGGAGGAGATTAGACACGGAGCAGAGGGCAAAAGAGAGAAAATATAGAGAGGAAGGGACTGAGAGAGGCTAAGATAAAAGTGTTGAGGAGAGAGGGTATAAGTGATAAGTGATGGGGAGAGGGTATAAGAGAGAAATGTTGGGGAGAGAAGGTATAAGAGATCAGTGTTGGAGAGGGTATAAGAGAGAAGTGTTGGGGAGAGAGGGTATAAGAGAAGTGTTGGGAGAGAGGGTATAAGAGAGAAATGTTGGAGAGAGAGGGTATAGGAGATCAGTGTTGGAGAGGGTATAAGAGAGAAGTGTTGGGAGAGAGGGTATAAGAGAGAAATGTTGGGGAGAGAGGGTATAGGAGATCAGTGTTGGAGAGGGTATAAGAGATCAGTGTTGGGAGAGAAGGTATAAGAGATCAGTGTTGGAGAGGGCATAAGAGATCAGTGTTGGGGAGAGAGGGTATAAGAGATCTGTGTTGGGGAGAGAGGGTATAAGAGATCAGTGTTGGGGCTGTGGGAGGCTACTTGAGCAGGGCCCGGTAGAGCAGAAGGGACCGGGCTGTCTCTCTCTCCTGCTCCATGTAGAAGATGAAGTCCCTGAGGTTGACGCGGGTGATGCGGTGGCGGGAGTACTGGCGCGAGGACGTGGAGGGGCCCCCGGGGCCCGCCGGCGAGCCCACGGAGGTTCCCGAAACCTGGAGGGCCGAAGAGAAGGTGGAGTGACTTCCACAGGGCAGCAAGATCACACTCTACCACACATTTCACTGGACTCAAGCCCCGGTGTAGCCACAATAAGATCCACAAGCTGTTGGGCCCTTGAGCAAGGCCCTGAACCCCACATTGCTCCAGGGGGGATTGCTCCCTGCTTAGTTTAATCAACTGTTAGTCGATAAAAACATCAGCTAAATAACAAATTATTATACTATTATTACATTTCCCTCCTCTGGCGTAAGCGAAGTCAAAGCACGGGCCTAACCAGAACGGGTCTGGAAATTCAGAACAAATGAAAGCAATTTGATTTAGATAAGAGTTGACACTCGGTTCTGGTTCTTAGGCATTTCTTTGGATCAAGCTCTATGTCAGAACATTAAACAGACATAAACCAGTTTTGAGAAAATTACAGAACAATTCTCTTTAGAACGAAAAACTTTGGCCGACGGATCTATGAAGCGCAGACTGGAACCGAAGCGGAACGATATAAGCCGGGTATGGTCACTGTGATCCCCGCTAACCACCAGCCATGTAATTATGCTGATTAGCATCCATAAACATGAAGCACTGGGGAGAGATGCTAATCACAAACATGTGAGAGGAAAGCGGATGTAAAATGGCTGTCGAGGTTCTTTGGACGTCACAGCATGACATACGCAATGACAGAATGGTGATCTTAAAGACTGCTGCGGGCGTCAGTCAAATCTGAAGGTAGCATGGTAGTCCGTTTTTCGGCTGCCACTAGGAAAATTCAGTGGAAACGGGTTGGGAAGGTTTCCAAGGAATCCATACAGTTACGGGATGAGTGTGGTCTCATCTTGAGGGATCGGGGCTTCTGAAAAGAGAGACTCTTCCTCCTAACAGTGTCGGAAGGACGGGACTGCTCCCGTGATGTCAATTACCACCGATCATATGCTGCCTGGGCGGGAAGTGGCAGCGGAGAGAGCCAATAAATACTATCTCTCCAGTCTGATGGACATTGCCTGGCAGTGTTGGACACATAGCACCTCAAACCCCAAGTGATTGTGGGTAAGAGATTCAAATAAAGGGAGAAAGGCCGGGAACATTCGAAGGGAACACAATGACCTGATGTCATTGACGGCCTAGCTTTGGATTTGTTGAGAAGCGAAAACCTGCCCTAATGTTGTGTGCATCTACACTACAGAGACCCGTGAGAGAGTTATACCCATTTCAGGGCATCCATTGATTTATGACAACTCTCGATGTCAAGACAACGCAGGTTTTTTACCTGTGAATTAGCATGGCTTCAGTTCAGATCACACACATGATGAAGTGGAAGGGATTTTAAGGTCTCTGCGAGCTTACCGCTTTGTGAAAATATCCCATTCACCCGTCGCCGATCCAAGAATGGCATCACACAGCGCATCCGTGCTGCCTTTAACCCTTCCAGTCCAAAGAGTACTGCAACTACTCTAAAATCCCAAGAGCCCCTAAGGCTAAGACCTTATACCTTTTCAACAAATCAAAATGAATGCTATACTATTGTTATGTGCCTCTATTTCTCAGAGCAGGTGGTCAGCAGCACCGGAGCGCCACAGGGGACTGTGCTTTCACCAGTCCTGTTCACCCTGTATACGTCTGACTTCAGGTACAACTCAGAGTCATGCCACATGCAGAAGTTTTCAGACAACACTGCAATAGTGGGGTGTATCAGGGATGGGCATGAGGATGAGTACAGGAACCTGGTGGATGACTTTGTGCAATGGTGCAATCTCAACCATATGCAGCTGAACATATCCAAAACCAAGGAGATGGTGGTGGATTTCAGGAGGACTAAGCCACCTATGCTGCCAGTCTCCATTGAAGGGGTCAATGTGGAGGTGGTCAGCACTTACAAATACCTAGGGGTACACCTGGACAATAAACTGGACTGGTCAGCCAACACTGAAGCACTCTACAGGAAAGGGCAGAGTCGGCTCTACTTCCCCAGGAGGCTGCAGTCTTTTAATGTCTGCAGTAAGCTCCTCTGGATGTTTTAGGAGTCGGTCAATGCCAGTGTCCTTTCTTATGCCATTGTGTGCTGGGGAGGCAGCATTAAGAAGAGGGACGCTGGGCGACTGGAAAGGCTGGTAAGGAAAGCTGGCTCTGTAGTTGGAATGGAGCTGGAGTGCATAACATCAATAGCAGAGAAAAGGACACTGAACAGGATGCTGGCAATCATGGACAATGACCGCCACCCACTATATAACACACTTAACAGACAGAAGAGCATCTTCTGCAGCAGACTCCTGTCTCTGACATGCTCAACAGACAGGTTAAGAAGGTCCTTTGTTCCATGGCCATTCAGTTACACAATACCACACAAAATGGGAGGAGAGAATTGGACTTTTCAGCATGAGTCTCTTTCTGCTCCTTCCACCACATCACCTTGTCTACCATCCCCTATCCAATATCCAATATCTGTCTGACTGTCCTTACAGGCTATATTAGCCCTCTACACAATCTGGACTGTAATCCTCACTTTTACCCCTGTTGAGTTTACTGTTTACTGTTTACTTTGTACTTTTGCACAACCACCATTGCACACAATCTACCATAGCACCTTATTTTTGATCTTTATGTGTGTGAGATATGTGTATATATGTGTGTATGTATGTATAAGTTACTGGAAGCCTAAAATTTCCCTCGGGATGAATAAAGTATCTATCTATCTATCTATCTATCTATCTATCTATCTAAAACCCGACGACATTTTCGGAACTTTCTAAATTTTCTGAACCAGAGTGAAAAACGCTTGGGATTTGGGTGGAGCTTCATATTGGATCTGGGACTGAAGGGGTTAAGAGTGGATGTGCCGTTTGGGGGTTTTTCCTGGAGCTGGAGCCGGAGCCTGTGAGAGAGCGCAGAGCCTAGCTCTCAGAGACTCTGCTCTGGCTTGCATCGGGGTGGCCACGCCTTCGGAGGAGGACGTGCCAGTACCCCGGGGCGTAGCTCCACTCCTCGCCCCGCGGGAGGGCCCTGGGGCGCTGGAGGAACAGGTCTGCCCGCCTGAGCTGCAGAGCTGCCGCTTTGAGCCGTCTCCACACGAGAACGTACACAGGCCGCCGGGCTTCAAACTCGCGGTAATGCTTTTCTGATTGCAAACCGCTGATGCAATGCTTCCCAGACGAGCATAAACGAACTTGGGGACCCTGCATAGTCGGCGAAGCCAAGAACACATGCACAGAAGAGGGAGGGACCTTGAAAAGCCACAACCATCCAATTACACACAAAAAAAACATCTCCCCATCACTGCACGAGTCATTGGGGGGCGGGGGGGGGGTCTGTCACGAGAGGAACAGAATGCGCATGTGAATCGCTGCGGTAAAACATAAAGAAAGTCATTAGATGGCCTGTAGTAGCACGCCGCTACAGGAAGGCAACACGGCAAAGCTAATGCCACATTACATACAGGGCACCAGGAACATGCTGCTACAGTACACTGCCACCTGATGTTTTTCCAGTTCCCAGAATTCATTAAAGGTCACACACTCAAATTTGAGTAAACACAAAACCTCTTTGACAACAGACTACAACAACAGCTTCAGGAATCCCTATTCATGGGATCAAGTGATCAAGAACGCATGAAAGTATGATTGACAACAAAATGATTCGCAAATATGCCTTGCCCAGATCTGCACTGCATGCATCGTGGAATTTTCAGAGGGTTTCAATAAATTGAAACTGGTTATGAAACCGCAAAATACCTACAACAGCAAAGGCCCAAAACATTCTGGCCCAGTATGGTAAAGTCTTGAGGTGGCAGAACTAAGAAGGCAGTCATGACTCTCTATTGACAGATCCTACACTTCTCTGGCCCTGCAGCATTCTCTTTAAGCCTCCCGGTCTAGCTTGGCTTCAAATGGTGTCACACTTGCAGCTTGCTAACAAGTGTGGGCGGCACGGTGGCGCATTGGGTAGCACTGTTGCCTTAAAACAAGAAGGCCCTCGAAACGAGCCCCGCACGGGCCTTCCTGTATGGGGTACTCCGCTTTCCTCCCACAGTCCAAAGACATGCAGGTTAGGGACATTGGGGAAAATGAGCTCATTAGCTAACCAATGGAACCTGAAAATGTTGATTAATGTGCACTGCTCCTGGTAAATAAAATAAGCATCAGCATAAACTGTGCTCGTAGAAAATAGCCATATGATACAGGAAATCCATGAGAAACAACAAAAATGTAAAAGAAATTAAGGAAAAGCATCATTCATCTTTTTTTACACCAAACTTTTATATAAAGTTGAATAACTTTCAAAACGGGCAGTTACGGCAAGAGAATACCTCCAAGGGACACAGTCAGCATAACTGCCAGCAGCTAAATCACAGGGCACTGTAATACTCAGAGGCCAAACGGTAACTTTAGCACACCAATCACCAATATTTCAACTATGCCAAATCCAACATCTCTAAGAACAATATGATGAAAATGGAGGACAGACACCAGATGCAGATGATTGGAGCATTGGGATTGGGCAAGTTCAGTTGGGTCTCTCTCGCAATTGCTCATGGCACAGAGATATGCAGAGATATGCCTAAGCAGTTAACACACGTTCTTGTTTTTTTATTTTTATTATTATTATTATTTACGTTTGCTGATCAGAACCTTGAAACAGGAGTAGCCTCAGATGATGGCAGGGCAGTTAATATTAGCTTTGGCTCTGGTCTCACCTCAGGACTGAGGGTGAATAGCCCAGTCTGGCAGGCGAATGCCACACCCTCTAGATGCAGTGCAGGAGGCCATCAGCACAATTCTGTCCTTGGACGATAGCTACAGCTATGGATGCAACTCAATTACATGGCTGGACTGTTATGTTTTATGTTACTCCACTCTTTCTTTTACACATACACACAGAACAGATTTAAGTTCTCACCAATGGCAAACGGTTTCTTTAAGTATATGCATCCATTGAAATCAAGCGGCCAAAACCAACCTTCTTTTCTGATGCTCATTTCCAGGTCATGCTGGGAGATTGTGAGTATAAATGTAGTACCTTGTGTAAATAAGACAGCTTCAGAGTGGCTGTAAGGTATTCACTTTCAAGGAGGTAAGTTACTGACTGCTATAGGCTTCAAGTAGTTATGCTAAGCTAACACGTTATGCTAACATGGAAACAGAGCCCGTGAATGCCCAAAAATGACAAACATCTCGTCTAAGTCTGGGTAAGTTGGAAAAAAGATATTTCCCCAAATGTTGGTGTTCTCCTTTAACATTGGAATTTGACTGAGTAAAAGCTATGGACAAAATGTAGGGCCAGCGTCATAAAAAATATTTTCATGAAAAATATTTGCATATCGCCTTCTCTGTTGCTTCAGCCACCTAACACTCCGAGAGGACATGGTGCAGTACCAAACCAAATTCAAGATCTGAGGTGCCAGAACGGTTTGCATGTATGTATTTGGAAACGTACCGTAAAGAACAGCACAACGGTTTTGAATGGTGGCACTAAACGTGCCCTAGGCCCAGATAATTGGACAGTAAAAAGGGTCAAAGCTGTCAGAAAATATTTCCCCACTGACGTAAACATGTGGGAACAGCTGTTCTTTCTCCTTTTCAACATGCACCCAGCGCTTTAATTCACATGCCTGGCTTTGCAGTGCTCTGACAGTTAACACATTATGTCACCCAAACTCTGGATACATAAGGATTAGCATTATAATTGATGCACAACATCAGAGAAACGGCATGAAGGGGTTATTTTGCCCCTGCCAGCAAGCAAGCCGCAGCCCTCTGTGAAGCTGAAAAACACTCACATCATCCCAAACGGACTGGCTGACTGACTGAATGCCAGGAAGCAAAGCTTTGCCACATGTTCACCTATATGGTGCATCTCGCATCGAACGCCTCCGACGTCTTTCTCCCACCCGATACCGTGGAGACCAGTGAAGGGAAGATAAAGCCCAACTCTCCAGTTCTATGCAAAAGTCTCCATTTTATAAGCAATTATACTATTCTTTCCATTATAATCAACAACAGAACGTCTCGCATTCGCACAGAGACAGAGAGAGAGAGGGAGAGAGTGAGAGAGTGAGAGAGAGAGAGAGAGAGAGAGAGAGGAGATGAGGGCATTTTGAAAGAGTTAACAGATGTTGGTGGAATTGCTCCTGGCCTTTCGACATCGCCCTGGAAGCTCATTTGATGTGGAGTCTGTTAAGCTCCAATAAATGTATAAAGAATTTCAAATAATAATTCACAGATGTATGAATATACAACACAGGGCAAAGCCCTTGTTGGACTCCATGTTGGCAGGGGAAGAAATTAACACAATTAGGAGAATAGATCGAAGAAGTGGCCAGTTATCTAGTGTGCACCACAGGATTTGGAGAACGAAGCAAAGCCACGTTAGCCTGGCAGTTTATCTACTGTGTACAAAGGGCAACTAGCTTTGAGATTTGACAGCAACTTCTACACAACTTTCCAATCCCTCCTACAGCAGCCCAGTTAAAGTGGATATACTACACTAAACATATATAAAGGGAGGTACGTGCTAAACCTGGCTAAACTAAACTCTCTCTTTACTGAGGGCCACAGTCATTAGCTTCGTTCTGCTACATCTCATTCTAGGCAGAGAAAAAAAGTCTGAAATAATAATAATAAATAGCTTTATTCTCAATCTGTGCCTAGCGAGAACGTCCTGGGAATAAGGAGCAGGGGAAAACAGAAGGAAAGAGCGAGTGAGCCATGGCCTTCTGACCTGCTGAAAAATGAACAAATTATACACAAAACAAACAACTTCAATCCAATCCTGAGCTATAGAACAACAAATCTTAAAAACGGCCAATCGCCGGGCATCTTAATGCCCGTATAAAACATAAAAACTGTGACGCTACGCCGCGGTGAAGCACAGCGACCGTGCAGAATTTCAGTCAAGAAGAAAGAAGGCAAAAAAACACCTTATTACTTCTAACTCCTGCAAGCCATTTTGGTCTCCAAAGGTTTTAGACTGCCGGGGGCCATGTGTCTGCAGTGTTTCGGGAAATGACTTGCCTTCGCACGAACGCTGCTATGTTCTGCAGTGCCGCGGCCGCCCCCCCCAGCATCCCCGCTCAATTTCTGATTAACCCCTTCGCTGCCTTTCCCACAATGCCTCCCAAGAACGCAGCAACCGCCAGCCTTCCGGCACAAAACCAGCGTGCAACGTAATGGCTTCCCACCAGCAAGCGCACCGACTGCCGTCAGTCCGCCATTTACACCGATGTGTGAAAACAGAGCTAACAACACAACAGGCATTGCGTGAAATCATCCTATGGAAAACGCCAGGAGAATAGCACTCCTGGCCTGTCTGTTGACCTGTTGTGAGGTTCCACACCGCGTGGCACTTTAAATGAATATCAAGCCCGGACTAAATCAGAAAACGGGTTGACACAACACATAATTAAAACATCTTGCTTTAGGTCAGGAGTTTTCTAATTAGCAGACTACTGACAAAGCTGCAGTTGCATCGCCTTGAGTTTTGAAAATCCACAAGTTACAGCAGAGATGAAAGCTGACCCTGAAGCTTAGTTCGGGAGGATCGCTGCGGTGCTTCCTTAGAGGACAGTCTTAGGGTCACGCACCCAACCAGCGAACAGCATATTCTCAAAGCAAATCGCTCAAAAATTTCCCATCCTGAAACAAAATTTTTGCTCTTTGCAAAACACAACACACATTTTTGTATGAGGGGAAATATGCGTGCTAGCACTAAAGTACAAATGTTATTTGACCAAGACAAATATGCATGGTACCAATTTTAACTATTGTCTATATTGACAATACAGGCCCAAAATGATTTGAAGAAATCCTGCTATTACCAATATATTGGACGACTGATATCCAATATTCACATTTTTTAACCATATCTTTGTTTGTAATCAAGGACAACATGTGGCCAATATAGAGGACTGGTATGCATGTATGTGTGTGTGTGTGTGTGTGTGTGTGTGTATGTATCCATTCATTTCAAATCCAAAGTGCCAAAGTACAGAGCCAAAACAACAGAAACTGTGTCACTGTCTCCAAACTTCTGATGGACAGTGTGTGTGTGTGTGTGTGTGTGTGTGTGTATGTATGTATGTATGTATGTATGTATGTACGTATGACATGTACAGACACTTGGGTCCTCCTAGGACTTCTTCTCTACATCGACAGTAGATGTATTTCTAAACATGAAAACAGATGCAAATCATTGCTTTTACAACAGTAAATTTTATTTGCATACCTTGTCACGATAGACGAATGACAGCAGAGAAATCACTGCCGCTTTCACCTCTGCTGAACCGATGCTGAGTCCCCCACCCCCCTCTGTCCCCACCCCCCCTCTCGTCAAACGTGATCTACAATGACACCATTTCAAAACAAAACCGACCTGCCCTGATAGCCCAGGGAAGGCCTGACATACGCATGGGCAGCTCCCAAGCCTGAAATCTGGGGATAAAAATGTTTTATCTGTGGGTCTGAGTTTGAAACATGGTTTGACAGCACACAGGTTCAGGGAGTGAAGGTGATTTTAAGTGTTTTTCTTGATGCAAGGTGTGTATCAAGGTGTGGGTGATTAAAATAATATCCAGCTACTCCCAAGGGTGCAGTGCCAGTGCAGTGTGGTAATTAAACTTTATTTATTTTTTTAAATACAAGAAAAATCATGCTATCATAGTAGCCAACTAAGTTTATGGTAGACAGCTAAATAGCTGGCTCAATTTGACATTAATGCTCTGCTCTATAGCAGTCCAACAGTACTCGATAGCAGAAAGTAAGTGAGTCACGAGTGGCCCACATGACCGCAAAGGAATTGGCATGCCTACGGACGAACCAATCATGTTGAAGCCTTTAGCGGACCAAAGGCAGGAGCCGCCATTTTTGTTCATCTGCTTTCCAGCATTCAGAGTGTCTTCAGGCAGATTGCCACTTGTTTATCACAGATTATAGGAGGCTACTGTTGGACCTCCGCTCATATTCTCTTACTCATCGCCTGTAGTGTATATATATATTTGTAATCACAGAAATAATAACCGCAGGAGCGTATGGTCAGGACACGTAACAATCTGGTGATGAACTAGACAAACAATGGGTTTTTTATAACACAGGTAATGAGGGAATGGCAATCAGGTGTGGGAAACAATCAGGAAGTGAAACACAGGTGAAACGAATGAATGGAGTCAACTGAACTGACGGACAAACTACGGTGTGCACAGAAGGTAACAAAACACGGAAACACTAAGCACATAGACAAAAGACTAGACATTAGAAAACACAGAACCTGACAGCAGATTCAGTGAACTATGGAACTAGCGCCAATCTACATAATGCTACAATAAAGCTATATTTCCCAATAAATAAATGTAAACATACACACACAGCACCTGTAATTTTATGCATAAGGAAACTAACTCATCCTCTGCTCATCCACTTTATAATATGCATTCAGTGTTGAAAAAACCCAACAATACCACAGAACTAAAAACTGAAAGGCTTTATGCAGTATGTACATTGTAAGCCAAATAACACACCTAGTTATGGAAGTTTGGAGCATTAAAGATTCCAACAATTTAATAAATGAAATTAACCAAATTGCCGTTGTGGAATAATAATTACAGAAAAAGTGTCTGAGATTGGAATCCCTATCTTTAAGTATCCACTAATTAGGACGTGTTGATTTTGCAACCTTCACTTAAATTGTGCTGCACTGTCATTATTTGAGGTCTTCCTTTTTCAAATTAAATTCAACGAGAGGCAGCGGACTGACTTATTAGTCACTGGGGGAGCTGGAGAAGGGGGGGTTGCCATCAACAGTAAATTTCAAGAGAACGCCATCTGAATATTTTGCCAGGGTTATGGCCATCCCGTGG
Source organism: Conger conger (assembly GCF_963514075.1). Classification (NCBI taxonomy): domain Eukaryota; kingdom Metazoa; phylum Chordata; class Actinopteri; order Anguilliformes; family Congridae; genus Conger; species Conger conger. The sequence goes on from NC_083765.1 coordinate 54,986,917, forward strand.
TGTGAGAAAGAATACCCAGTGCACAAAAATCCAACACATTTTGACACTTTAATTAGGATGGAGACACTGTCGACTGTGAGACAAATGACAATGCATTTTAAATGCCCACCTGGATTAAGGAGGCATAATTCTGAGCAGGGAACATTTACAAACTCTTTTGGAATCAGACAATGAGTAAGAACAAGATATTGCCTCAGAACAGCACCTTCATAGTTGGACTTTGCCACAGAAAAGTTAAAGAGAATTACAGTAGAGTATCCCAGGTTAATTGCCCAAGATGAAAAAATCATATAGAATCGATACATAAAAAAGATGGTGGAACACAAATATAATGACTTTGAAAATGAAAGAACAAAACAAACTAACTAAATAGTTTGAGTAGGATGAGCAACATAAAGTAATCAGTTTACAAGTCATCTGACCTGATAAAACTTCACTTGAAAAAATAAGCATTTTTGTTGCTTCCGAAAGCTGGGACACATTTAATTTTTATCTTGGGAATACAAAGGACTGGAAATTCAAAACTGGATAAACAGACAAATCAAGCAGGACACTGTAATACAATTATTTCAAAAGCAAAAGCTTTTGATCTTATTTTAGAATAAATTCAGATTTTTCGCCTCACTTGTCAGGCTCATAAACTTACACGAGTTTCACGAGTCTGACACTCCAATCTGAGATAAGATATGGCAAATTTCAGAAAGCGGTTAGCTAATATGGCAACGGTGAGTAACTTCTGCCTTGCTAAATCACGACCTCATGTAGGTGGAGGCAGTGATTCAAGCCAGCTCGACCTACAGCATAATTCTGCCTAAAACTTGCCAGTGGAAATCAGATTGCAGGGAACTAATCCCAAACCTGCAACATTTACATTGTTTAAAGAGATGATGAGGGGTTATGGTTGTTCCCTCAGCTCTGCCGTAGCTTGTTTTGTTACAAATCCCAGCCGGATAAACTGAAAGCTGAAGTTTGTTGATGGATTTAAACCATGGAGGAAAGACTCGCACCAGTCTGAACCGGCTGAGATTTTCACTCTTTTGTGTGGAGGAAATGGTGCTTAGGTTTAATAAGCGGTTCCTTCGCAAACTTACATTGACTGAGGATGAACTACACTCCACAGGTCCATTAGGGCTTCATGAAGGGATCACGGGAGAATCTATCAGAACTGAAAGCATGTCATCTCTAAACTTGAAGCATAAAAAGTGTCAAATCCCAGGCAAAACCTCACGATTCAGAAACCACCTTCAGTCAAAAAGGCGAAAAAGTTTAAGGAAGCTTTGAAAAAGGAAAGACTGCCAGACAGAATATTACATATTCAATCATTCTGGTAGCTTTTGAATTAAACAAAGCATTTGTTTAGGATACAGCAAATCAGTGTCTTTGTTTAATATGAAAATGATTATTACTGCATCTTGATTGATCATTACTTTTCTACAGTTACAAAGTTACAATATATGCCAGTCTTCAGTCTTATTTTGTCATTTCTATTGGAAAAATACCGTCAAATACTCTCATACCGTCAATATGGTATTATTTTTTGGCCATTTTGCCCAGCCCTACTCGATGCCAATATATCACAGTGCATTTTGTTCATTGAACAGTCCAGGACTATACACGCAACATGAGATTGGCAAGGTCAACACTATGCAAACCAATCAAATCATTGGTCCTTACACCAAATAGATTGCATAAGCAGGGTTGAAAGGTCAACAGCAGAGGTCACGGTCCACAATGGTTTCCCCATTTCTCCTCAGAAACAGCGATGTCCAATGCTGACCATTCAATGTCTCCGCCACTTTTTCTGTTTGAGTTTGTCACTATCTCTATAGACTTAAATATCTTTTTGTCTATAGACTTGTCTAACCAGCTCTGTATGGTATGTACAAAACCTTATCTACATATTGACTCAATTTAAACCAACAGCCTTCTCTGCAATGCTAATTGCACATCTTGTAATTGAAACAGACTTCCTGCACCTTGGGCTGGCAGCCGCAGGCGTGCCCATTGGCCCATTCCGGAAACTTCGAAAACAGCTCCACCGCACGGTGAAAAATGCCAAGCTCAGGCGTCGAGTCGAGATTTCCGAAGAGCCGAAACCGCATTTCTCTTTCCTGCTGGCTTAGCTGAGCAGGCCAGATGCATGGTGCCTTCAAGCCCACCCTTCAGCAGGGAGGACTGCTGACAAACTGGCCAGGTAATAAGGACCGTATGCGCGCCTTTGACGCCTAAAGACAGGCTAAGGCCTGGACTGAAGACCACCCAAGCTGGAAGGCAATGCAGGATCTCCACACAGGTGGTCCGTTTACAGCAAAGCCGTTCCCATTAGCTCAACAAACTAAAGAATGATTGTGTGTATGTATAAACAAACATGCTCGCACATGGTCTTTCACCTGGAGTCACATCTATAAATTGCCCTGGTCTACAGTCAGGAGACCACGCTGACTTTGGGAAACAAGCAAAATAAAGATACTGAGTGATACAAATTGCCCTTGAAAATCTAGGGAATTCAAATTCAAATAATATTAAGGATTCATACTCTTATTGAAAAGATGCATTTATACAAATTAGTATAATTTTGGGTTTTATCAAGACTATGCAAACTGAACTTCCATATTTCAAACATACATTATATGCCCTATGTGCTCTTATCACCAGAAAGTATATTGTTGCTTTGTACCTATGCATAAATGTAAATTAGGAATGCATGGGAAGAATGGCACAAGTAGTAATTTAGGCTCATATTTCACATCCTACCGACTGTCAAAATAAGTTGCCAGAATGCACACCCAACTTTTTTTGACTCACTCCAACCAGAACAGAGCCCTATTGATCTTTACTGAGAACTAATGCACACAACCTCGGCCAAGCTTGTGGCTCCTTCATGACGTGAAGATCGTGAGCCCTGCTTATTACAATTATTGGGCCAGGGCTGCTGGCTGGCTCATTTTGTTAAGGCACTGTTCTAGTGCAATAGGCCCCATGGTCTGGTATCAATACCAGACTGTACCAGTGCCAACTGTGGCTGGAGGACAATTCACAATTGGCAATATTCTTGCCCGGGGCTGGGTTTGTGGTCGACACTAGCAACCCCCACTAGTCGATCGGGTGTCCTCAATTTTGCCTGTTGCATTTGTCTCTGCTCGCCTAGATCAATAGCAGAGGCAAAGAGCACTGATGAATATGATTCTTGGGTATTCTGATTTGAGGGGAAAAAGAAGCACTAAAAAGAAAGCAATATTTGGTCCTTGGTAAACTTTGCATTCATTATGACTGCTTAAAATATATTCCAGTAGAACATATTGCAAGCATAATCACACAGCCATTATGTTTTAAAATATGTACATGTATAAGCACATGATTTCTATAACCATGGATATACGTCATATCTTGAAAGTTTATTTGTAAATAATTTGCTGGAAAAATAAGTAGATAATTGTGTTTAATAATCATCTCAGGGTGTCTAATTCCCATCACAGCTTATGCACTAAATTGAATGGGAAGGGAACGATGCAAACCAAGCTATTTATGCTGTACATTACACACGCAGTGATTGCCACTACGTCTTAATTGGCAAATTAACAAACGCACAAAGGAGCAAATGAACTGTGTACCTTGTCGAAGAGATGGGGTGATTATATTTACTGAAAGTCAGAGTTAATTGAATGATACAAAGATTAGCAGACCTCAGGACAATTGGGTAAGAAACAGCAAGACGATGAAACAATCAAACGCTATTTTATCTTCCCAGGTTCTGACACACACACACACACTCACAAACATAAAAACAATTTTTTTTAAAACACTGTAAATGACACAAAATCTGCTGACATATAATTACCAAGCGGGTCTCATGGTCATGCAATTTCATAGTATTCAATTACAGACTAAAACGGCAGGCTGCAGCCTACATCTCGGTGTAGACCTAGGTTACACACCGATGCCAAAGGACTACCTAGCTCTCCCGTGTGCAAGCTGCAATTGTTTTTCATTTATTTATAGTGAAACATTCAGAAAATCTAACAAAGGATATTTTAGAAAAGGGAACGGCTCGAAAAAGCGCGGACGGCCTTTTTTCCATTAGAAGCCGTCGCTAACTTGTTCAAATTGATCAAATGGAATGCGGTGAATGGAGGAAAGAAATTAAGCTGAGTCGAAAAGTGTGACTCGGATTTAATATTTTATAATTGCCAAGGGACATTCTGAGATCAATGAATTCTTGCCCGCGCCGCGCATCAGAAAGAGATGTACTTCAGTCTTTTTAGGGAACATTGGTCTATTTAATTCTTGTGTCTGATGCATGTGAAATATGCCTTCCTTGGCCCTCTTCTGTAGCCCTGGGCCCTGCCACGGGCGCGCATTACAGCTTTTAATGGGCCTCCATTGGAGAACAGGCGAGCAAGCCAATAACCCCACTTCTGTAATGGATCGACTTGTTTATTCTCCCGCACCATTTTCTACGACTAATTTTAGCCTTACTGCTGTTTTAGCCAGGAAAGGAACTGGGGGGGAAAAAAAGGAGATGAAAATAGTTTATCAAAATGCGAAATGTATGCTTTCTACATAACATAGGACATAAATGTGTGAGGTGTGGATGCCACCTGACTAGCTCAGAAATCTGGCATCCGTTGCGTCGGGTTGGTAGCATGTTTCGTGCAAGACTTTTGGACTTTCACCAGCAGAAAGTGGTGATAGGCCGCACTGGGTTCTGGTAGAGCGGGCGACTGGGGGTGGATATGGATTGGCTGACTTGGCGAGAGCCCAAGGTCAACACCCTGTCGTCCCACTCTGGGTCAGTAGGGGGCACTGAGGGTAAAGACTGGCGGTTGGAAGCGAAATTTGAGAGCGGAGAATGTAAATATTACACGATTAACCCTTACAATGAAGGCATGTTCGACCATTATATGCCTTCTGTCAAGACTAAAAGTGTTACACAATGGAAACGGGGCATCCTCTGGTCTGAAAGAAAATGTGAAAGAGAGAGAAGGAGAAAGAAGGAAAAGGAAAGAATGAAATGTGCTGAGGTATGTGGTAGCCTGTTATTCATCACAAACATCTTCATAACTTCTAACAGGTTTGACTTTCTTCAGACCATACATTTTCCATTGAGAAAGCTGACAATTCTGACTGATAGCAACTGCTACAATGCCCACCACATCACATTAAACAACATAAACGGCTCAGCAGAAAATCTACTCTGCCTTTTTTTTGATCGTTTGCCAAAATTTAATTTGACGTCTTTGTGCACACTATACGCTAGATAACCTTTGGATGCCAAATGTCCAGACAGGGTTTCCATTCAACATTAAAATTCAAAAATGACATGCCTTACCCTGTCCCATATGTGTGCCAGACAGGTGTCTGGGCAAACCTGGCTACTTTACACAGAAACTCAATTAAGCCCCTCCTGAAACAGCCCCCATCTGCAAACAATATGGTGCCTTTTTAATCAGACATCTCCCTACCTGGCAGGGCACCAAAGCCTTTGAAACTGGAAGTCACATTTGGGAAGGTTCGTTCTGCATGTACGACACGCACGTGTCTTCCAGGTTCTCCCTAAATAAGTAGAATTGACAGGATACAAGAAGCATCACGAGCACTTTACTGGACTGGGGAACTGGTGGGAGGTCAAAGGCCTGTGCTGAAGGAGTGATTCAGAGTGCAGACTTGGGTCTGGTGAAAGGGAGAAAACAGGTTTTTCCAGTGCAGCTTATGGTAGCATTTATAACGCGGTCCAGAACACACGGATAGGGAATTTGTTGCTCTGCTTGATCCCAAGTGGAGGAGTCCAGTGAGACATTAAATTGTGACCTTGTAAAGTCTGTCCCCAATGTTTACATTGGTCTTCCCATCCTAGCATTAACTCATCTTGTATAGTCTTATTTCTCAATTAAACCAACGACCACTCGTGCTTTAATGAAAGCATCATTTCCACATGCGTCCTTCCCCAAGACAATCGATGTAAGGTGCACATTTACACCACTCATCCAGGGCTTATATACACGAGTAAGGGCAAACTGCCTGACACGTGAAATCATTTTCAAGTACATGTACTACATGTTAAGAAGGGGCTCTAACTTCAAAGGCTCATTTCTTATCAACCACCACAGAGGAAGAGGAGAAGAGAATCAAACCAATCAGGCGTAGGTTAGGTTCTGCGCTGGAACGGGGAAAGGCCCTCCAGGACGGGAAAACAAAGAAGACGTGTGATTAAAAAACTGAACGTTTCCGTCACGCCCGTGACCTCGCTGTCAGTTTTAAGCCAACAGGAAGGTGCAGTTTGGGCAGTGCATTATGGGTGATGCAGTCCATTTGGCTCCTCCCCCCCAGTCCTCCAGTGTCCCACACCTCCGTGGCCAGCAGGAGAGGGAGGGGGCGAGGGCCCAACGGCACCCCCCCCAACCCCCCCCATGTCCCCAACTCAAAGAAAACTGCAGCTAATTTAATTCTTCATAAATTTAATTATATCAAGATTAACAAGGGAGGTAATTAATTTCTTTACGATGGGTATCTTTTAAACGCCCGGGGCTCAACTTTGTTGTCAAAACTGTATACTTAACCATTACTACAGTGCCAAGTGAAATTAAAGGCAGTAATAAAAAGTATGAAAATTTCACTCAAATTAAGGAAAAAATATTTTTTCAAACCATGCTTCTATATATTGAAAATACACACATACATGTATTATATATGTAATTACATATACATTTGACATAAATACATACATATGCATACAGCATGCAGCAAAAAAAAAAAACAAGAAGCTGTTCTAAGGGAATCAATAATACATTTTTACAATATTTGTCCTCTTAAACAGCTCTGATTGTACTGTATGAGAAATTCTGATTCCCTCATGGGGCTGAAATGTCTAATTCCCACCATAATGTGGAATGTTCATTTATCTGCAACCACAGCCATGTTCAAGTGCAAACCCTATCGTGGATTCTCGGCCGAATCTCACGCCATCACCAGCTGCCACTGTTCATACCGAAGATTACAAGTTGAGCCTGTACAGTAGAGTGGAATCTGAGGAGGACTTTTCATAGCAATCTCAACATGAGGCCCACGGGCTTCCAATGGACTATTGCTGATCACTTGATGTCGCTAAAGCGCACACCCATAACCAGTTGAGCCCTCCCATACCTTGGGGTGACACAATTGTCAGTTGTGTGACACCCTGTGGAGCCCCCAGCCAGTCAGCACTGGCACGACCCGGATCCGATGGAAGACAGCGTGGCGCCTTAACCGAATGAGCCACTCAACAACCTCAACTTCTCTCATCACCAAACACAGATCTGTGCTCCATGCTCAGAGACCTGCTGAAAGGGAAGGTTATCGTCTGCCATTTTGGAGACCTGGATTGAAGTCATAATCGTGGGGGGGGGGGGTTCACAATTTGCTCTTATCAGCAGCAAAGTTCATTCACAGCCAATACACCAGGTGCTCAGAGGCTAAAGACATCACACTCAACCCTTCCAACATGCTCAAAGAACTGGTCATTGTACCTTTGGACGAGGGTATTTAATCAACATCCACCGGGCATGTCAAAGGTGCATGTTTGTAGCTCTTGTTCATCGGCTCTTTCAGTAGCGGTTCACGTTTCACAAATTTGTCACCGCAGATTTTTCCGTGGCATCTCCCTTTCAGCGGCTGTGTTTACCGTATTCAGTGTCCCTGAATCGCCCTGCCTTTCGTCCCACGTCCCATTAACGCCGGCGTCGTCTTCCGACATGACGTTCGGAGGCGGCACTCGCACTACTCTCTCTCAGCTTTTTCTTAAACCCCTCCTCCCCGCCCGGCCGAATTATAAAACTGCAGGGGACATCGTGCTCTCCCCCTCCTTTTGCCACCCCTCTCCTCACAGAAACCCCCACGTCATCTTCTCGCTGCGATGACTCACTTGACAAAACTTGGCGTGACGAATTCCAGCCGGCGTGCGGAGCGCGAGGCAGCCGCGAGCGGGAGCAGGTCAGCGGTATAATGCGGGGTCACTCCGAGGTCCAGCAGTGGGAGGACTGAGAATGCGCCGGAACAACAGGGCACAAAGCCTGACATTTAGCTAAAGAGCCAGATTCATTCATTTACAATGGCTGAGTAAAAAACCCACACTTACAGTTAAAAAGACCCTGTTTTCTATGTCTGTAATATTTGTACAGCCAGGATTCAAATTATATCACGTTACAGTTAAATAGCTGACACTCTTACCCAAAGGGTATTACAGTTGATTAGACTAAGCAGGGGACAATCCCCCTTGAGCAATGTGGGCTCTGTGTAACAGCTGCACTGATCTTGTGGCTCAGGGTCCCAGTCAAGCACCTTAGCCACTAGGCTATAGGCTGTCCACTTTTGCTTTTCGAGGAGAGGTCTACAGACTGGGCAGGATCAGGTCATTTTTGGGCCCCCCCCCCCTAGCTCCCCTGTAATTTGAACGCTTCATACACCACTGAATGGGATTGTGCTGGCTACATTTATTTACAATTGAATTGTTTGAAACAAGATGACTAATGAGCTGTTTTTGGTTGCATGTCTTTATTTGTAGAAAGGAATCATTACGTTTTCCAGTCACTGTGGACGAAAAACAGTCCATTCATACAAGCCTTGCCCAGTCCAGCGCAAACATCATCAGCACCACACAAACCACATTGCCCTAAACGATTCGAGGAACTCCTCCAAAAAAATCCTGAAAACAAATGCCCCAGTATCTCTTCCCCGCCACTGGGAAGCAGGGCCCCGGGGCGAGTGGCAGGGTTTGGCATCCGATCGGTCCGCTGGCATTACGCAACAGATAAGAGATTACCCACGCTCCCGCTCTGATGGCGTACGCGTTTGATGTACGTGGAAATCTCGCCACAGTCGTCCTCCGAGTCACTCGCACTCCGCGTCGCACGCGTGCGGATGTGGATTTACTTCAAAATGGCCCCCCTCGACAGAGCCTGCATTATTTACGCGGCCCTCCGAGTGCATCGCTGGGAACGAGAGTCCGAAAAGCGGGGGGGCCGTGTCCTCCAGTGTGCTAACAACGGTCCCCCCACCCCATCCCGTTAGCCGGGGTCACGGCACAAACCAAACACCAGTACGCACTGGAGGGGGAGGGGGATGGGGTGTTGCCCTCATCCTGGACTAAACCCTCTCACGTTTCCTGTTAGCCTGGCTGAATACCTGGCCACTTCCTTCTTGGGGCAGGGCGTGAGAGGAGGGGGGGGCAAGGGGGAAGAAGAAGGGGTGTATGGAGGGGGGGGGGGGGGGGGCAGAGTCCAACTTGGGATTGATTTAGTTCATTAACCAAGATTACAAGTTTAACTTACAAACCAGGGGTCAAAATTTCTCATTAACAAGGGGGACCGGGGAGAACCTCGGGGCTTGGAGACCACTCTTGTTACCAACTACACATTTCAATCTGTCTTTGATGTTTCTCAACCCCCCCTTCCCCCTGCCTATTCCCCTCCGATTTTTTGGCAGAGGGGTTGATTTTAATTGTAGCTATAGAACACAGCGTAGTTTGCCTGTAAGCCAGCCTCCACATCTGCAGCGAGCACAGCTTTAGTGATATTGGGTGCAGTCCATAGCTCGGGGCTAATTTTAATGGTTACCCTCTTCATACGAGGCTCAGATTGTTTTCCACGTGATTCCTGTTAATTTAGCTGCAGGAAAGGGCATCGGTTTTCTTGTGCCTTCCCCCCCTCTCTCTATCTCTCTTTCTTCTCTTTCGCTCTCTGTGCCTGTCTCCCTCTCTTTTTCTGATCTGTGCTCTCAAAGATGGTGAAATGAATTCAAATGGAAAAGTCCTACCATTATTAAATCTGCTGCCTACCTCCTCCAAAGGCCTGTATCAGACTGATATGGGAGTGACGATGCAGTCAAAAAAGCCCTCTATGTAGCCTCTATTGTTTTTTTTTTCTTTTTCCTTAAGTAACAGGGGGGTTTACTTTGAAGTGATAAATGACACCCGCTCTCTCTAGATTATCACTATGCATGCATAAATGTGTCAAGGATGTTTCAGAGCTCTGATGAAGGTAGAAAAAACAAGAGGCGTAAATCAATAATAATCTCTTTCAAAATGCAATAGAAAGAATGCTTCGCCTCCATTTATTAAACGGACTCAATGCCATTTCCGAATGCAGAAAGATGTGCATTATTTTACACATTGTTCACAGGAGAGTGTGAGTGCTCAAATTCGGAAGGAGGGAGCGGAAAGCCTGGAATTGACATCACACAGTACCATCTGAGCATTGTTTTCTGGAAATTTCTGGTACTGTTGTAATCTAGTAGTCTTTGGTTTGAACGGCGATAATGTAGCAGATACAGTAATGTATTTCTAGTGATAGTCCTAGTGATAGTTTTGGTCACACGTTACAATAAGGTACATGCATTTCCATGAACTAATGTAGTTGTTGACATGAATGAATTGATGTGCAAATGCATTAATTAAGCATGAAATTCACTTTTTGTTAGTTAATGTATTTCTTAACTCCTGACTAATGTATTAGTTACATGAATATTTATACATTAGCAAACCATAGGATAAACATACAATTAGTTAACAGATACATTAACTGGTTTTCTCATTCCAATATAAATTGGTATTAACTAATGTAGTTGTACAGTAAGCATGAATTAATAATATACAAATAAATAAACAAAGTTGTGCAAATGGACTTCTCAGTAGTTAGTTAGCAACTACATTAGTTAATGCTAATTCATGTAACCTTACTGTGTTACCATAGCTTTTATTAATGGGTACATGTTAAATTCTGCTTGTGATCAAAATGGTTGCATGTCTGTGTGTTATAATGAACTAGGCTGATGTTACTATTCTACGCACACTCTTCTGGGAGTGGGAACCTGACATAGCACAAACTTTTGTACACCCTTTTCAAATGTCAAAATATCTTAGCCATGCTGGCCCTGTATAATTGAAAGTGTTTGTTCATGTTATTTGTACTATTCAGACTTAAGGCAGATGTCTGGCGTTGTTCCACAAATGAAACATAATCTGTTCACTGAGTGCTGCATGCCAAAGAGTGAAAAACAAACAATATTTAAAGCAAGTTCGTGAGTGAGAGTGGAACAGCACATAAAACCTTATTTCTTTTACTAAATTTAAAATAATTAAATGTATAATAATTATTCCTTTTTGCTACATAAGATAAAAATATTGCCAATGAGGTTAGACAGTTTGAATCATTTCTTGATTTGCAATATTTTCTACTTGAGATAAAAAAATAAGACTAAAAGGCTCATTTCTTTTCATTTTTCTTAAGGATAAGATACACTTAAAGTGCTCAAACACCTACCAGACAAAACGTTGTCTAATATCTTAAATGTATATGCAAAGAAAGGGAAAGAAAGTCGTCAAAGGAATGTGGTGGGTGGCATTAATGCAGTCGAATTATCTAATTAGATAGCTGGATAGCCAGATAAAAATAGATAGGGTTGGACAACCAGTTTTTTTAACGGTTTTTAGCATGCTTGATTAAATGTGTAAATGTAAAACAACATTATAAACTGAAATAGAACTATGCATATAATTAAATGGTTGTGGCAATGCAGAAAAATATGCCTAATTATGCCATATACTATTTAGCTACAAAATACAGTGCATGCAATGTAACCAGTGGTCAGAAAAAAACTTGTGAGCAGTATTGTGAACATCAGAGAGGTTTTTCTCTGCTTTAATGCCAAAGATATGATGCTCCGGAATCGACAGAAATCCCAATTTACTTTTTGGGTGCCACCCAGTGCTATCCATGTTCGCCATTGGATATATAAAGAACATGTCCACAAAGCTTGAGCAAAATTTTAGCAGTCACGCCACCAAAACCTGGTTGTTTTTTCACGGAATGACCCTCTTTCTCTCTTCCACCTTTTGTTCTTCACCTTTCCACTCCAAATTCTCTCCATCTTGCCTCTCCTTCACACCTTACCCCCGCCCCCCGTTCTTTCCACCTTCCCTCCATCTTTGCCCCACCCTCTTCACAAGGGGGTTTGGAATTTACGGAGGGGGGGAGGGGTGGAGGTCTGTGTTGTGACCCGTTTCCAGGGCCCGCCCCGGGCCCTGTTCTCCTTTATTAGACACTTCCACCGCCGCCCTACAGCTAATCCCCCAGACAGAGGCCCATAAGGCCCCCTTTGTTCACTGTGGTGGAGGAACACACTCTGGGGCAGTCTGGAGCATTGTACTGCCCAGTTACCTTGGCGATGGGAGGTGGGGTGGGGGACAGCAGTGCCTGGAAGGTCACCTGTGTTTTATCAACGGCTGGGGCAGCGGGGTCAAAGGGGGATTGGGTTTCCGGTGGAAGTCTCTCGGTGGAATCTTGATCTCTCTAGCTTCCTCTCTCCTTTCACTGTCTCTCTATCCCTCTCTCTGTCTCTCTCTCCCTCTCTCTCTGTCTCTCTATCCCTCTCTCTGTCTCCCTCTCTCTCTCTGTCTCGCTATCCCTCTCTCTCTCTCTCTCTGTCTCTCTCCCTCTCTCCCTCCCTCTCCCATTTCTTCCTCTCTCTCTCTGTCTTTCTCCCTCTCTCCCCTTCTCCCTCCCTCCCACCCTCTCTCACCCTCCCTCTCTCTCCGTCCCCCCCACCCTCCCTACTCTCTCTCTCTCTCTCCCTCTCTCTCCGGTTACCCCTCCCCCGGTTAAGGGGGGGGGGGGGGGGCGCCCTGGCACGGCAGTGAAGGGGCGCCATTGTCTGGGATTAAGGCGCGAACCTCAGGAACTGATGTCAGAGGGAAATAATCAGCGCGGGCCCCGTAAACGCGGCGTGCCCCCGCTCCCGGCCCCCGAGGGCCCTCGGGCGCATTTCTGCGCAGATGAAATCTATGACAGGCCCTTCAGTGAGGCTGCGAGCGGGCAGCGGTCCAGCAACACCCACAGGCCTCCCAGGCATCCTGTGACCCCCTTAGAAGAGTCACATTCACTTTGCTCTTGAGCAGGGGGGAGAGCACGCCGCCGGCACTTCCAGCTCATGTGAAATGGAGAAATGCGAGGAGGTGAAAACCCAGTGAAAATAAGTTAAGATTCATGCCCTCCGTCTCGCAATCTCTCATGATGGGGAGTTATGACTCCGCTTCATTAATTCCTGCAAATTAAGTTTTTTCCCAACCGCTGCGGAAAAATAACGCTCTCTTTGTGCGTCTGCGACCGTTTCGCAAGCGCCACTGCGGATGTTTTCTGTTGAATTACGGGATAAAATAGCGAGCTAACAGAACGATGAGGGTAAAATGTTGTGATGGAGGCATTCAAGCACCGGAAGTAACGCTTTTATTTTGTTATTTATGCTTTTTGTGATGTATTTTTGTAGAAGGTTGCATATAAGCAAAAGATGTGGAGATATGACCCAATAAGCAGGCTTATGAAACCTAATATAATACAAATACCTAGTAAAGTGCTCACTGAGTGTACAATAGAACTAAAATAGCAAGCATTTCTGTGTGCTACACAGAAGAAGAATATTATACTGTTATTTACTGGCACTATTTGACCGTATATCCTGGAATGAAAAAATTGAATACAGCACAAAAACCATATTTCTTTTTCAGACAGACTGTGGCTTTAATTTCGCAGTAATTTATCATAATTAAGAGCAGAGGCGGTGCTGGTCACATGAAGGTGAGTCAAATGGAGGCCAGTGGTGCTTTTTATATTCATTCGCAATGACTTTTACCCCATTTCCTCACTCACGAGCATCGTCACACATTTCATTTACACACTTCTACTAATGCAACAAAAAGACATCTTTCCGTGCGCGAGGGTCTAAAGTCCTGGGCTTTTTAAAATACTCATTTATTTTAAATGCCTTTTTCTCCCAAATCTGGAATGCCCAATCATGCCCAATCACTGCAATGTTTGTTTGTCATCGATAACGCAACCCCCGTTATCGATTAAGGAGAGCGCAGATGAGCACAAACTCTCCTCTGAAGCACGTGATGTCATCGCACGCCGCACTACAAAGTCAGGCTTGTGCCGTGACGTGAATCGGATGAAGGCGCTTCATGCGCAGATGAACCTGCGGGTGTTCACTCGGCCAGCAGGGGTCGCTAGTGAGCAGCGGAGCGCTGTAATCCCAGCCTACTGAGACCCTTCCTTCTGCTGGTTTTCCACCCGCAAGACCGTCTGGCCAATCAGCAGCGCTCATTACCCGGGAGAAAAGAAAAGCAGGGCTGGATTTGGACTCCAGGGTCAGGGATGATGATCTTCAGGGCGGTTACCATAGTCCGCACAGGCCACGCCCAGATTTCACAGAGTCTTTCTGTTTGTCACTTCATATAACACTAACACACCCATCTCAGTTCTATAACTAGCAAAACGAAACGGAAAACCCTTATGCCTGGATTTAGTTCCAGCTGAGATCATGTTTAATCACTTATACCAGGGGTGCAAAACTTCAGTGCTGGGGGGTGCAGTGTCTGCAGGTTTTAGTGGTGTCTTTTCGATCAGCAGCCATTTTGAGCCATGGTCGCCAGGTGTACAGACTCTCTTAAAGCCAAACAATAATTTAAAGGAACAATACAGACGGTCAAGAGAGGAATTGCAGCAATGAACACCCTCAAACCACAACACTGTTTATTTCACCAGTTTTAACACAAATATATTACCTATTGTACCTTTAAATTAAGCTCCTAGGTGTTGAATCGCACCAAAAGCAGTTTTCTATTGTCTGACACAATAAAATGCAACAGACAGAATTCAGATGAATATTTATTGCATGACGAATGGACCTATCAACCTTCTGCTGAAAGGCCACCATTCCAGAATAATCGTCTCATAGCTAAAGAGAAGTCATTTTTAAATGAGTCATCTTTTCTTGGAGCCAGGAAAGCAGCGGTTTAAACAGTCCAGGCAAGCACACTTAATCCTTTTTCTTGCAAACTGAATTAATTTAAATAATACCTTTAAAATTCAGAACAATGTCTCTTTTGACATCCCACCTTTTCTGGCACCAAAATATTTTAATCCCCGCATTGTCCTTAGAAATTCCACTAAAATGTAATGGAACAGGATATCCACTATATCCCATCCACAACATTCATATAATAGCTTACTTACAACCAAGGCTTTTCAAATGGGTAATGTCAGTTCAAACTGTCTTACGCCAGTCAAGAAAACAATAGCATTTTTACCAAGGCATCTGACATTAAGCCAGACCACCTTGGTGGTCAGCGGTAGGGATACAGCCACACAAGTACTAGCTATTACTGCCGCTCAGTTCTATGTTCTCCAGACCCCAGCTGCGTCTCTCGCCTGTTTCCAGGAAATTTAAATCAAACAATTTGCTGGAAAAAAATAAGATGAGCTAACTGCATCATTAGCCCACTCGATCAACTGTAACGTGACTAATGACAGCATTTCACAACGGGCCAAATTACAGATCAAATTAGCCTAAATCAATTCAGAGTGTCCTTAACTCCAAACAGAAAATCTTAACCGAGGATACTATTTTATGAAATTCACACTTTTTTTCCGTTACATTTCAGCATTTACATGACAGTGAACTTCTTGACGGACAGACAGCTTATCTTCTCAAAGTGTCTTACACAGATAAACTTTTAAAATACAATACATGTGTACAGCAGGGTATTTACAGCGGAGGTTCAGGTTAAGTAAGGGTACAATGGAAACAGCCCAGCCAGGATTCAAACCCACCAGCTTCGCATTACAAGCCCAGTTCCCTGGCCATTATAGCACACGGCCGCCTGTTATTTCTGCGCATTGCTATGGAAATGGAAATGACATCTGGAAAAACCCATACCCTGGCTACAAAATGCCAAACATATTACAATACATTAGCACACCCACAGCATAGTTTACCAAAGACTGGAGCATGTATCTTTGCACATGTGGTACCACTGCATTTTTTTGCAAAGCAAAAACAATCATTCATGTCTCATAGAATTATAGTTGTAAATCTGTTAGTTACCTGGTAATCTGTTAACATTTTTCTATCAGATCAAGGATCTACCAGATCTGCTTCCTTTGTGGTTCCAGAAGCAAACACTCTATTACACCCCTTGCACACTTGGACATTACACTCTGTTACACAACAGGATCGCCAATGTCCCACAATTATCCACCAGCACAACTTGCATCTCTCCAAGGATTAACTGCTTGTTATTACTTTTGGAATCACAAATCTCTTGTTTGGTCTCTGGTATTTCTTAGTAAAGTTTTCCAGCGTAATATAACAATGTTTTAAGAAGCACTGGCAATGCCTTTGGGTCAACACACTAATCAATGAAATGGCAACGGCCTACGTCAGGACATGCAAAGGTGTGCCCTTGTTTACAAATGTTCAGTATCATGCTATCATGCTAAAATGAATGAAGAAAAAAAATTAAGAAGAAAGAAAAACAAGTGGCATCAAATGCAAGAACATTTCAGGCAGAAAGCAAGGGAGCTAAGCCAAGAGTAGCAACCCTTCAGGTGTGGCTTATGGAGAACCTGACCATGAATCACAGAGACCGTGCCATCAAGGCACAGTTCAACAACTGGGCAATGGTGCTGCGACTTCAGAGCTAAGGCAGTCCTGGTCTGCACTCTCAGAGATGTGTCTGCTTTTTGTTCCATCTCAGTTTCATTCATCACGGCATCATGAGTCTGAGTCTATTCGTAGTCTAAATGGTGAAACGCTGACTACCTCCAGCAAATGGAGTACAGTAACTCACCTGTGTTCATTAAAACAATTTCTTCAGAAGGAGAAAAGCCTGAAGATTAGGTCTGCCCACTGCTAGCTTCCCAAAAAGCCCACAACCTCATTTTCTCTGAGCCACAGTTCAATAAAATGTAACCCCGATGTGTCCAATTTTATCCAAATTCATTAAATTATTAACGTTGCTATATAGCTAATACATTGCTAGCCTATTGGTAGTGTATTTATCAACACATACCTGTATTGTCATTGTCAATCTGCATAAAATCTTATGCATTTTAGTTGTTTGGAATATGTATAAACATCAAATTTTCTCCAGTGCAACATGGCTAACATCTGTAATATAGCTAGCTACCACACTGATGGCCTGCTTCCCAGCTACATTTTCGAATGTTGGGAGATCACTGCTTATTTAAATTTTGATGTTTTGTTTCCAGCAATTCAGAGATTGGCTCTTGTTAGACACTTGTGATGCAGGGGTGTAAAACTAAATTCCAAAGGGGCCACAGTGTCTGCCGGTTTTTGTCGTTTCCTTTCGATCAGCTGCCAATTAGGGCCTTGAGAAAAAGACGTGTGGGTTCTTTATCCAATCATTGAATGAACCACAGGGTTCAGCAGACACTGCGGCCCTCCAGGAGTTTGACACCCCTGGTCTAAGGGAAGTCTGAGGGCCCCTTACCTCGGTCCCTGACGTTGTGGCCCCGGGGGAGTCCAGCTTGCGTTTCTTCCGAGGCCCGATAGCAGCCAGCGCCGTCAGGTTAGCGTCCCGCTGCCTCATCTGAGCCAGCTCCTGCTGCTGCATCTACGGCAGAGAACGTGGCACGCCAGGGGTTAACCAACCAGTCAGTAAAAAAAGATACATACACATTTTATTTAGCGACTTACAGTTGATTAGACTAAGCAGAGGGCAATCCTCCTTGAGCAATACAGGGTTAAGGTCCTCGCTCAAGGGTTTGCGGATCTCACTGCGGGTACTCTGGGGCTTGCTTCCACCTCCAATCTTCCGGGTCCCAGTCATTTAACTTAGCCACTTGGCTACAGGCTACCCCGAGTCATAACCATGCCATCACACCTCAACCATTCCTTTCCACTCAATCTGCTGGGTCAGATGGCCAATGAAATACAAGGACCTGCCAAAGCTCAGCCAGCGTTGGCATTCACCGTTTCTCCCATCGACAGGCTTTGCAGTTCGTATTACAGCCTCGCTGAAAGGCGCTGGCGGTTTTCAGACGGGCCTGCCTGCAGTCCAGAGAACATGCTGTAACTGCCTGAGTAATTAGCTTCTCAATCCTAATGTGTCTATCTGAGAGTGGCCACATGACCAGTTTCATCGCACGCGGCGCAATTCAAAGTAACGAGCCAGCACCGCCCTTTCGCCGACGAGCGTATTCTTCACCTCTTTCCCGTACATTAAACACACACACTCCGCCATCGAACGCGGCACAAAAGACCAGTCCCCCCCCCCCCCGCTCCTCTGAGCGCCACCGCCATATTTACAGTGTGCACCTTGCCTCCGCTGCACGCTCGTGGTCACGGAGAGACAGGCTTCATTACGAATTCCCCTCATTTTCCCCTGTGGAGGGGGAGGGAGTCGCGGAATGGCTGGCCTGGGGGAATGTCATCCCGTCCTGTTGGGGAGCAGAGGAGCCAGCCATGCTGGAGGCTTGGAGGGGGGGGTAGGGGAGAGGGAAGGGGGGTAGGGGAGAGGGAAGGGGGGCTCTCCAGGGCATGGCACCTCTCCCCACCCCGACGATCCCGTCAGGCCGGTCGTGAACTCCGGCCGAGGGGTCTACGACGATGCGGGTAGGCCAACGGGCAGCGGTGCCTGGCAGAGCGCTGGGCATGGCGTGATTGCGGCGGGCGGGCTAGTGCGTGCGCTTGTGTGCGCTGTGCAGCGCTCGTATTAGGATTTTACTGCCTTCACATTATTCCAGCTCTCTCAAACGGCTTTCTTCGGATGTAAAAGCGGCATCCAGAAACGCTCACGCTGCCGTTTCAGCTTTCCTGAAAAGCCGGTGGCAAAACACGGCCTTCAGCGTGTACCGCTCACCCGTTTATCGCCGCATAAATTTCATTCCCCAAAACTTTCCAACGCTTCGGCATCGCAAAGCCTACTGGATAGTGACAACAGAAAAAACAGGAAGCAGCAGCGCACCGTTTGTAAGATGTATTCTCCAGTAATGCAATAACGGTACACCTCACAAGCAGGGCGTAGACACACGAGCAGGCTGGCGCAGAAAACAGCAACGGTAAAATGTTTCAATTATTCTCAAACGGCGATAAAATGCAGCGGAGTGATAGGCTGAAAAAGGGCAGATATCCAGGCGGCCGTTTACATGCAAATCAGGGCATGGTTATGTTAATCGAAAGGGAAGTTGTGCACATTGTCCACACACGCATGGTTGCCTGGGCTGGCCATGCTAACACAAAGATTTACGGCAAAGACAGGAGGTCTGAATCTGTGAACTATGACCCGACCCCCAGGCAGTTAAGGTGGGGCGCGACTCCGCGGCCAGAGGCAAAGGGAATAGGGGGATTCTGATAGGCTGCTGCAGGCAGAGGGGGAGGTGGGGGAGGGGGAATCAAAACCATGTCATTGAGGGGGGTGATATCTCTGTTTGGCGATGGCGCCCTCCAACACTGCCTGCAGCTGTGGCCTCTGTTTCAGGCCCGACGAGGAAACCCAGGCCTTGTTTCGCCATCTGGAGGCCGGTGCTCAGCACGTCTCCTGTCCCGAGCCGCTGGGTTTAACCCGGGCTTCTCTTTTTGAAGGTAATTTCCTGGTCATGCTGAGAGACAGTGCCCACTTGGGCACCACGGCTGGCTCCAGTATAGGCCATTCAGACCCGGTTTCAATGTAAGGTCAATGGTACAACTGCAATCAAAATGTTTCCTACTACAAAATGTGGTCGCAATCAGTGTTTTTTCTTCATGTAATGTCTCCCCACGTGCCGATTTTCTTTTAAGTAATTGTGATATTAGGACAATAGAGCAATGCTTCGCGGACAAATCAGGGACAGATTATCGACTTAGTCGAGCTGCCGCATCAGCTTCCCTACTGCGCAGTCTCTGGCTCCAAATTGTACAACATGGCAACGCCCGTGAACTTGAGTTCTGCAGTTTCAAAACGCTGTTCAGGAGCCCATGGATAGTCGGTGGGCGATGTAACAGGCAACAGGTCCGTATTATTCTACAGCTCATGGTTTAACGCCGTCAAGCCCCGGCCATATTTGACAGACAGAACCGCAGTCCATTAAGGACAGCAGTCCACCAGCTCCAGTCTTCTCCTTCGGGTGGGAACCATCATAAACTTCTGCTGAAATCTTGCTCACGGGTCACTGCCACAGCCCGGAATGTACAAACAGCACTACATCATGTCTTGCTCAAACTTTTTGACTTATTTTGTGCAAAGGAAAAACATGTAGCCCCTTGCCAGGTTGTATTTCTGCCTTTGTTTAAGTGTAAGAGAGACCGGAGCGGGTTTAAATGCCACTTACAGCAGCCCATCCACCTGCCCTTTGGAGGCAGAGAAACACTTGTAGACTCTAATCATTTACAAAGGTCAGAGCCTCAGAGCGGCATGTAAAAAATTCGATTGATCCTCATCTGCAGTCAGGCCATAGAGCACCCCAGCCATACTGCAATTATATGCCTCTGAGGCAATAGTAAATAGATGTGTGCATGTGTAAGTACCGGTAAACGCTCAGGTTCAATTTACAACCTACTACTTCAAATTCCACGCCGTTGAAATGTGAACTGTAAAAAAAAAAAAAATAACTAAAATCTAATTTGTCAGCGTGCTCCCCTGGCCCTTGGTCGAGGAAAGTGTAAATAAATTACACACCGACTCCGGGTGAGAAATTTATGCCTGTGTAATTCGTTTATACCGATGCATCTGCCCCCAAATTAACCGACCGTTCGTTCGTTTAGCTACTGTAACAATGGATTCCTATCGGCGTGAATAATTCATAGGGGTCTATAACTCACGGGTCAGGAACAGGCATGATTATTAAACCATTTAAACCGGAAAGCGTCCTGCGAAAGGCTATCGCGGAAAACCATCAGTAGCAGACAAAAACGCGGAAAACAAGAAAAACCCAGGCCCGGACAGGGGTCCGTCCCGCGTAAAGGACATGGAAGCGCAGGGACCGCGGTCTTTGTCTCCCGGAACGGCTGCAGTTTGGCAGGCTGGCTGATTCCCCCGGAACTCAGAAAGGAGAATAAATCCATTCGGACGGGGGAAGCACAGACGAGGACACGTTTCCCCGAACCCAAATTCCTCACCTGCTGTTTTCCCCGCGCGCGCTGTGTAACAAAGGCTGGTCTCGCTGGGCCGCAGGGCCGGCCCGCGGCCGCACAGACGCTAACAGACAGATGTCCTTCCCCGAGCTCTGAGCGAGGGCCTGGGGGGAGGGGGGCTGGCAGAGCGTTATAAAAAGACCCAACGCGTGATGGCTGGGCGGGGGTGGGGTCCTCTGTGTCTCCCTCCTGACATACTGGAGGGGCGGTAGGGTGGCGCGGCAGGAAGTGACGATAGCCGCGGCAAACGAGTGCAAACGCGTGTCGTGGACGCGGATGATTTCCCTCCGTCGGCGAAGCCCCAGTCCTTGAATCCAGTCGTCCTTCCTCGTGCGTGCGAGACGGGGGTTTGAATAATAAGAACATCTGTGGGCTCTGACGGGCCTTTTCCCTCAAACGAGGCGCATTACGTTTCGTTATATACCCCTCTGGAATTAGACAAACCAAGGCCCTAAACCTGCCCCCCCAATCACGCACTTAGAGCTGATTGGCTACACAATCCCTAACTATTCAGAGCACTAAGTACTACGACACAATCTACTTACGTAGCCTGCAGCGTGTTTCACATATACCAAAAATATTATAATAGATCTGCATTAAGGGGAAGGATTTTAGAACAGATGTACCAAAAGCAAGCCTAAATCACTCTTATAGAAATACCAACATTCTAGAGTGATCAGTTCAACATTTTAAGTAAGAGAGAGCCATTCAAAAAGCCATACCCTTTGAAAAAGGATATAGCTGCTCTTTCACTAAGTATTCGGAAAGATACTACTCTGAGCCCAGAACAGCGCTAAGCATTAAAAATAGCTGATCTAAGAGGAAAATGTCAGACTCTTTATTTTTTTCCCTGTGCATAGCTAAGTTTCTGCGCACGCTGCCACCACCATTCACCGTGGCTGTCCTTTAGAAAAGCCAGATCCTCCTAGTCATCACCTTCTATTGATCGCCTGTAATTTACATCTGGGATAGATGTGAACCGGCATCTCTCCGCTCCGCGAGAGGAAGAGCCGGATGATTTATTCATTTGGGCTCAGAAGCGGGAAGGTAGATGAGAAGGAGAGGTTCACAGGCAGCGGGTTCTGCAGGCGCTGGGCCCGGCAGCCCGGAGGCCCTCCGCGCGCCAGTCCTTCTAATTAACAAGGTGAATCATGCAGCCCGTCTCTAATTAGCCAACATGACAATCTAACAGAAACACGCAGGGCAGAGCTGGCACCCGCAGAAAAGGTACGGCGAAACGGCTTCTTTTTCTCTCCTTGCATCGCCCGTCTGTTTTGTTTATTTCTTTTTAATTATAATAACGAGGTAAATTCGCTTTTGTGCGCTAACCCCCGCGCTAAGGTCAGCGATTCGGAAGTTTGAGCGGGGGGCCCCCCTTGCTAGCTCGCAGGGTTTGGGCTTTTATTTCCCTTGTGACTTGCTTGCTAATTGAAATTATGTCCTCTTGCCTCCCTGCTCTCCCGCAAACCGCACATGGGAAGAGGCCGACCACTTGCCACCAGCGTACCCCCGCACACCCCATTCCCCTGGTGCAGGGGTCCCAGGAGGAGAACCACAGAGAGAGCAGGGGGGGGGGGAGAGAGAGAGAGAGATAGAGAGAGAGCGCAATGGGGAGTGAGTGGTCCTACAGGCTTTAAATAGGCCCTCACTCCGGAGACGAGCTGCACTCGCTCTGAGGCAAATCTCTTTTGTTGTCCTCATCTCATTACACTATTTAGTAATGTTTTAAAACACACTGGAACACCAACGGCGTTTGGGGGAGTTTGTCATCCCCCTTCTGACACCTCTTAAGGAAAAAAAGAAAATAATACTAAAGAATTAAATAATATTAAAACGAACAATTAAAGAAAAGTCTAGAAACAATAGGACTTCCCCGTTTATAAAGGTGTGCGATAATGCGCACGCTTGCCCGTGAGCTCAGGGAAGCAGCTCGCGGGAGTTTCCTCTCTGATTTCATCTGTGGAAATTGATGTTGAGACTGGTAAATGAGCTCACAGATCACAACAATGCAAGATGGGTATTCGCAATTTCCCCATCAGTAAATGCAAAACACCAGATAACGTCCTGGCCAAGAAACATACATGTCATATTAAAGTACTATTTATCCATGTACTACACACATTAAAGCATCGTGACAGTCTCATTCCACTGCCTTTGTTCCCTTGTCCTTTTAACCAACACGTGATGAATTCTCAGAAGATTCTCAGAGACGGGCTGCTGTCCGGGCCAATATTTCAAAGAGCGTCGTTAAACTTTCTGAGAGCAAGACTAATCACCCCGGTTTGTGACACTTATGGAAAAGTTTAAAGCCTTGTTTAAACGGTTCAGCATGACCAGAGGCATCACGAGGGCTTGGCCGCCAGCATTTCAGGGCACTGCTGGGGGACACATGGGGACAGAGCCCGTTATGCCTCCCTCCCAATGCTTAGTTCATGAAGTTGCTCGGCCAGGACCTGAAACTGCCTGTTTTTACACTGCATCAGTGTTCATGTTAGGGCGCTTGCCACAGTGACAGGGACAGTACTTCTGAGTGTAACCCAACACAGGGACCCCTGGGCGGCCAATCCTGTTAACACACCCAGGTTGTGTGCATGCAATCTGTAGCCTCCTGGCCAAGGTACATGGCTGGGACCTGGAAGGTTGGTGGGTCAAGCCCTGGTGTAGCTATAATAAGATCGGCACAGCTGTTAGGCCCTTGAGCAAGGCCCATGACCCCACATTGCTCAAGGGAGGACAGTCCCCTAATCAACTGAAAGTCACTTTGGATGCCGTCATAACCAATTATTTATATTTATTTATTATTTTGGATACACCCAGGTGTTGTTGGGTTTTAGGGGTAGTCAGGCTTATCTAAGGGGAATCCCTGCTTGCAGTCTGTCTCCTCTAACCGTGAATCAAGCATAGTCCTCTGACACAATGCATGCCCACCAATGGACCCACAGGGGCCTGGAACTGCAGTGCAGGGATTATCAACTCCAGCCCTGGATTTCTTTTCTCCCTGGGAAATAGTGCTACCGATTGGCCAGATTGTCTTCATACCCTAGGTAAAGGGAAGCCAGCCACCAGCCCTTGAGTACCATGAGTCACTGGTCCCTACTCTAGTGTCTGGTATACTGTCACCCATCGCCCGACACCAATTTCTACATCCTGGCTCTCACCCCTTGAAAACAGCCTTGCTCCAGAAATCTAGCATTCTGAACTCGAAGGGGTAAACAAGCTGAGTGGTTATGCTCCAACAGAGCCATGAATTCATTGAGAGTCCTTGTTTAATTTCAAGACTAATGCGTCCAAATGAGTGTAGAAAACTGTAATATTCGTTTATTAAAATGACTGAAGCTGCTTGCACCATTTAGAAAAAAAAGGTAACTTCTGGATGTAGGATCCATTGTGTAGCCAGTACCTACATAATGCAGGAAAGTGGAAAGGCTTTACATAATCTAAAATTGCTCATGCATCTAGGTAAGGCGTACTGTTTATTTAATTGGTAGATGCAGGGCCAGGCGAAGAGCAAGGTCATGACTCATACTCAGTGTGGTTCAAGACAATTCAGTACAACCCTTGTATGCTAACAAGCAAAAAAAATGTAACAGCCTAAGGAGAGAAAATATTTCAGAAAAATAATTTTTCTTGTAAACAGATTCCCATTGGACATCTCTTGATTTCACAAACATTTTGGCATCACTTTCAGCAAAGTGGAGTACTGCTGCAAGGACTTTGCAATGAAGGCCTTCAAATGAGACCTGACATTGAAAGTCCTTCAAATGCGGCCTGTAGCGTAGCGGTAAAGGTATGTGACTGGGACACGCAAGGTCAGTGGTTCGAATCCCAGTGTAGCCACAATAAGACCCGCACAGTCATTGGGCCCTTGAGCAAGGCCCTTAACCCTGCATTGCTCCAGGGGAGGATTGTCTCCTGCTTAGTCTAATCAACTGTATGTCGCTCTGGATAAGAGAGTCTGCCAAATGCCATTAATGTAATGTAATGTAATGTAATGTAAAAATGAAGGCCAGACATTGGCAGTCTTGGCTCTGGCACTAGATGACTAATTACACCATGATGGCTAAAACTGAACTGGTGGTTCCCAAACCTTTCCTTCAGCCCTTGTTCAGTTGTATCAGGTGTGCTTCAGATGGAACATGAACCGGGTGAAGTTTGGTAAAAACTGGTTTATATGGGCAAGAACAACGGTTGATCCTTCCATTTTGAAGGTCAAAATATGGAGTCATAAGATTTATGACTGGGGCTTGACTCTCAAAATCAATTTTGAGGGGGTATCATAGTATTTCCTTACATAACATAAGTACATTGGGCGACATGGCTCAGGCAGTAAGAGCAGTTCCCCGTCCGGGCTGTGTCGAAGTGTCCCTGAGCAAGACACCTAACCCCCAAATGCTCCTGACGAGCTGGTCAGCACCTTGCATGGCAGCCAATCGCCGTCGGTGTGTGAGTGTGTGTATGAATGGGTGAATGAGAAGCATCAATTGTACAGCGCTTTGGATAAAGGCGCTATATAAATGCCAACCATTTTACCATTTACCATTTGGTGTGTAACCAAAAATTTTTCCAACCGCATATTCAAATGTTGGGGAAACACTGGTCCGTAATCCGCAGAGGGGGAATATACTGTTTCGTGCATAACTATTCCAGAAAGAAATTAAAGGGTTAGAGTCATGCCACTACCATGATGTTTGTAGTGGAAAGCTGCCTGTTATTTACCCTGATTGGAAGAGGAAACTCTGACTGCAGCCAACCGTTCAGCAGCCATGGTGGACGAGCAGCTTTCCAAGCTCTCGAGATCACTAAAGCATGTTATTTCTGAAAGGCTGCTTCCATCGCGCTAAGCCAGCAGTGATGTGCAGTGCTCTCCCTGCTGGGGAAGGTGACCCTTTAAGACGGTCTCTGCGGCAGAGCGACTCTGGGATGAGTGAGGTAGCTGTCACGGCGACAGCTCTGCTCCACATTACTCCCGACGTTCCCGGTCTGAGCAGTGGATGACACGGCTCCGGTTCTCAGTGTCTGCTCTATCCATAGACTGTAGAGAAATATGGACCAAGTGCCTGTTACGTCATCCACTGATGAGGCTTGTGAAAACCATTTTGAAACCACGGAATTCAAGTTTACCCACACCACCATTTTGTACAATTTGGAGCCAGAGACTGTGCAGTAGGGAAGCCAATGTGGCTCCTTCACTAAGCATGTGAGAGTGAGTAATCTGTCCTTGATTCATCCACAAAGTATTGCTGTAATGTCCTAATCACACAATAACTTAAAGAAAATCGGCACATGAGGAAAAAACGTCGTCTGAATGAATGACCTATGCTGGAGCCAACGGCAGTGGTGCTATTGAGCACCGTCTCTCAGCATGACCATGAAATTAACTTCAAAGCAGAAGCCTGGCTTTGGCCACTTTGTTCTATCCTGCCAAAGGCCAGAACGAAGAGAAGAGATGCAGATCTTTTCTTAAACACAACATAATATGTAGCTTATTTGTTTGTGGCTATGGATAACTAGTACTATGCGATCTGACCTGTGTCCTGTGTTCCAACAACATTCGGTAACATTATGCATTTAATGCACGTCGCTTTGAATAAAAATCGCCAAATAAAAAAACTGAAAGTAATATTTTTCTCTAACATTCCTTCTTTAATACTAATAGTAATAGTAAAGTAGTATTTCTCTCTAAATTTTTGATTTAAAGAGTAATATGTTGAAAGTTCAATACTGAACTTGAAAGCAAATATTCGACTAGCGTCACTACACTATGCCTGCTGTGGCAATTTTAAACCAGAAAAACAACGTCAAAGTTTTGGCTGTACATTGAAATGTCACGAGCCTCATCCAAATGAAAAACACTGAATGCAGAGCTGCTGGGTAGCCCTCGCACTAAAAAGTGCTGCTTGAGTCACATGACTGAGCTCCACAGTATCAAACTCAATCTGAGCAGTGCCAGAGCCAACCGTGGCCAGCAGCCCTGCGGGGGCAATATATAATAGGCTTTATGTGACTCAAGGGATATATGGGAGGGATTCAGTCAACGGGTTTCATTCATGCCTGTGGCTTGTGCTCTGTGCACATGTATGAGTGGGTCTCCTCCACTCCGCCCTGTGCATGCACGACCTGTGGCTGCAGTGTGAAAAGAAGCAGCTGGCTGGCACGACAAATGTTTGTGGAGAACCGCGACGTGTCTTCACTCTCCCGAGCTGGCAGCAGGGGGCGTATATGAGCACCCTTCGTACGGAGTTCGCAAAATGGACATTCCAAATTCAGGCGGGAACGGAGATGAACTCAGCTCAGTTCTTCTACAAATGTGGTTCTTGAGGTACAGGGGAATTTGGCTGTACCAGAAGCCCCGTCCACTCCTCCCCTCCCCTCCCCTCCCCTCCCCTCTGAGCTCCCCTCCCCCTGCCATGCCCTTCCACTGAATCACTGGGCAGAACATGTTTAAACTTGACTTTGGTCCACAGTTGAATTAATTTTAATACGGAACACTTGGTCAATCAATCTTTCGAATGCATTTTGGGGGGGGACTCCCAAATTTTCCACCAGCTGTCTGGCAGACGAAGGCGGCTTATTATCCTGACCAAACTGCAGCAGATGCACAGGCCGCCCAGAGACTCGACTGTGACACAAGCCCATTTCCTCCCCGGGCTCCCCTCTCCCCTCAAGCCAAAGAGGTGATGGAAATTCCAGGCGCAAAGCTGGGAGGTGTTGGCCGTTACACCCCAAACCTGTCTCGATTCCACAGGGCTGGGGAAAAAGAGCGTACAGTGATGAGAGGAGGCTCCGTCACATTTCCTTTTGATAATCCTGTGGTTCCCGGGGCGAATCGCGCCTTTCTGTAGCTACTACGACTGCGGGCGAATGACGGGTGAGTGCCACTCAAGGGCGTGGAGATCCACTTCAGTCCCGCCGCCACTGGCGAGCCCATCACACAGTCTATTACCCTCCGTGATTTGCATACGCGACTTATGGCGGCGCTCAAATGCAATCTGGAATTTTTTAAACAATGAAAAGCTGCAGTAGCACGCGACATCGTTCAGAGACAAAATTCTAATGAGAGCCGCAGCTTCCAGCTGGAACCTGTCATCTGTTCAGGAGATACAGTAACATGCAGTCTGATTATTATAATTGTTTCTTTAAAACACCTACACACATGCTATACAACCTATACACCTTCCAGCTTCTCCTCATCTTAAGGGGAAAATTTACCAGTGAATATTCTTTTAGTATAAAATAATTTATTTTTATGAAAACCAGTAATAGGCATGAATGTGTCATTCACTAAGATGGCGCACATATGGCATTTGTGTATTCCATCTGACTGCTAGGGAACTTTTTCCTTCACCACAGCGACTTCCGATGGGAGATTGTGATGGCGAGCACTATTCCGCCCCTAAACTTACAAAACACGGTTGTATGGTTTCCTTATTGTAGCTAGGATGAAACTCTCATGAATCATACTTACTGTGGTAAGAGGGTGTATTCAGTCTAGCACTATCCACTTGATACTACATGTTTGTATCCTTGCATTCCATTAAGAGTTTGGAAGTTGCTGAGAGTAATGAAGAATAGTTTCTAATGTAACATATCCTACAACGTGTTCTTGAGACTTGAGGGAAATGTGCCATGGTTGTTTGAACTTACGCTAGACTGAAAACCCATCTCAATACAAGTTAAGAAAAGACTGAATGGCAAATTATGCTTCCCACTCATGGAAAAGCATGCTGGTCTACTTCCTCTGAGACACAGGGGAATTGCACATTTCAAAGCAACTTATTTTAGACTTGGGGATAAAAAACAACTTGTGTCTAAGATGTAGGAATGGTCGCTGCATCTTTTTGCATTTGCAAAAAGAATATTGATATCATTCACTTGTTTTATATTTAGAGTTTACACATCTCACACTGCCTTTTTAAAAGTTCTAATAGCCTTTATTATGGTAATGGCTGCTTAGGAGCCGCAGAAGAGATGGAGAAAAGTATGTGTACAGCCTTCATCAGAACACCAATTTACCTCCAACAGCTCACAGCACAACGAATACATTTCTCAAGTCATGAGCCGAAATATAAATAAATAAATAAATAAATAAAACAAGAGAGGCTCTTTTGTTGGTACAGAATTCTGCCAAAGTCACTTCCTCAACACGGACATCAAACACCGCAAATAATTCCTAAAACTGAAAAAAAGAAAAGAAACTGGGGTTCAAAATGCGCTACATATGTAGCGAGACGTAAAACATTAATATGCCAGAACCTTGAAATGTCAAGTGTAATGATCTCCACGCTGCTTACCTCCTTAGCTTTCTGTTTCAGCCGAGCTTGCTCTGGGTCCTCTTGCCTGGAGCGACTCTGCACAATTAGAGAAAAAACACAGGTTAACAGCTGCTTTAAGGACCTCCTCGTCTGTCACGGAGAAGCGGAGAACAGTCGACCAAATGGGAACAGGACACAAGGTGTCAAGGACACCATGTTTAAATTCATGGACGTGTGATTTCGGGCCCCGGGGACATACCCTTTAAATCTGCTACAAATCCTGCAGTAAATAAGCCGGCTGAAGGAGGTTTTAATCAAAAGACGTTATTAAAAATTCTGCATACGCGGCGCGTTGGCGGAACACCGAGACGTGGCGCGCAGAGTGCGGGGGGCTGACGGCGAGGTGCTTTAACACTGCCCAATCAAAGGCTGCCGTCCTTTAGTCTGACACAGGGGCAAGGCTGCCATCGCCCTTACTGTCTCAGGGGCCGCCCGTGTCACCTCGGCCGATTGGCTCACTCGCCAGTCCATCGTCTCAGAAGTGACCGCCAATGCTATGCTTTAGTAACTGGTTTTAAATGCATCAGGCTGTGCCCTCTACTTATTACGATCACGCACAGTACAGCATGCCTGGATACTTGAGTTTTATGAAGAAATATGAACAGGAATGGCATAAACAGCATTCGATATGTTTTTTTGTATAGAGAACAAAAAATGTAACTATTTTAATGTTTTAAAGAACATAATTGTCTTGGATTGACAAAAACATGTTGCAGCGAGTGAAAATAATTTATTTTATCTCTATTGAATGTTTCTTGTAGTGTAGGTGTCAGCACATTAGAATATATGGTTCTTGAGATTAAGACCAGAGAGGACAACAGAGAAATTAATTGCTGAGGAGGATATGATATTTTAACAAGATTGCTATGATTTATGATTAAGTGCTATAAAATAACGCTTATGCACTTTTCACTGCTTTTTGCCTGCCTGAATCTGATAGAATAGTAATTGGCTGTTTGCAGTTGCCAGAAACCCAACATTGAACCTTCTGAAAATGTGATCACAGCTCAAGAGAGCAATTATCACAGTTTTTTAGAACCGGAAAAAATACAAGACCACCACCAATAAAAAGATGTATGATGTCAGTATGTGCCAAGTTTCAACAATAACTGCAGAAATCTTGTAATGGTTATTAAAGTGGCCTTTGTGTTTGAGACTAGTCATAAACTTGCATTAATTTCAAAGGCCCCATAACTGAGGTGAAGAAAAATTTATTTTGGAAGACTATCTTTTTTAATAAAGATGAAAGAATATTTTAAAAAGCTTTCTGTCAGTTTTAGCTTCAAAAACCCCCGGATCCTTCAGGATCCTTAACTCCAGTGTATTCAAATTATTTTTTGGACCAGACAATTTTATCAATTAGCCTCTTCAAATTGTGCATTATACACTCAGTGAACACCTCGTTACATATTTATTCGTCTTACTTTTTAAACTAGCTCCACTGAGAGGTTTGACACGTTGCGTGCTCAGAGATGCTCTTCTGCATACTACTGCTGTGTAATGCGTGGTTATTTACTGTCACCTTTCTGTCAGCTTTGACCAGTCTGGCCCTTCTCCTCTGACGTCTCCCATTAACAAGGCGTTTCTGCCCGCAGAACTGCTGCTCTCTAGATGTTTTTTTACTTTTCCGCAGCATTCTCTGCAAACTCTGAGACTGTTAAGCGTGAAAATCCCAGGAGATCAGCAGTTCTGAGATACCACCCTGTCTAGCACCAACAATCATTCCACGGTCAAATGTGACTTAGATCACATTTTTCCCCCATTCTGGTTGATGTGAACATTAACTGAAGCTCCTGACCCAAATCTGCATGACTGTATGCATTGCACTGCTGCCACACGATTGGGTGATTAGATAATTGCATGAATATTACATTAATGGCATTTGGCAGACGCTTTTATCCAGAGTGACATACAGTTGATTAGACGAA
Source organism: Conger conger (assembly GCF_963514075.1). NCBI lineage: Eukaryota > Metazoa > Chordata > Actinopteri > Anguilliformes > Congridae > Conger > Conger conger. Next base: position 55,018,094 of record NC_083765.1, read on the forward strand.
GCAGGAGACAATCCTCTCCTGGAGCAAGGCAGGGTTAGCAGCCTTGCTCAAGGGCCCAACGGCTGTGCGGATCTTATTGTGGCTACACCGGGGAATCGAATCATCGACCTTGTGGGTCCCAGTCATGTACCTTAACCACTACGCTACAGGCCGCCTGACTAAGTAGGTGTAAAGGTGCTCCTAATACAGTGCTCAGTGAGTGTGAATAGGACCGCGGCCACAGATAAGGGGCGTATCTGTGTGTGGACGGGAGTCGGCGGGGAGGCGTACTTTCGCAGCCTTCATCAAGATCTCCCTCTCTTGCTCTTCTTTCCTCTGCTTCTCCATCCTCTCCAGCTGCTCAAAGAACTTCAGCTGCGACCGCACGTCCGTCGACTGCTCGTGCCACTCGCCGTCCTGCAGGAGGGAGCGAGAGAGAGGGGGAGAGAGAGAGAGAGGGAGGGAGTGTGTGAGAGAAGGAGAGGGAGAGTGAGAAAGTGGGAGCGAGAGAGAGAGGGAGAGTGTGTGTGAGAGAGAGAGTATGTAAGAGAGTGTGAGAGAGTGTGTGTGAGAGAGAAAGTGTGTGTGTGAGAGAGAGTGTTTGAGAGAGAGGGAGAAAAGAAGACAAAATGTTGTCTGTCAGTCAAACCCTCAAACCCGCAATGCTCCATGTCAGTTCTGCATGGCACCAGCGGGTTTCATCCTCTGATATGTTCAATACTTCCATTGCTTCCTGTTAGTTAAAAACCCTCAGTGGTGCATTTTGCACCGGGCACTGCGATATCAACGAAAACAAATAAAACGTTTGGAGGCCATCCGGCACGACTGCGGTTTATCTCCGAGTGCGTGTTAGCAGGGAGCTCTTCGCATGGCTCTGCCTCTGTTCTCCTTCTCCCGGGAAACTTCTGAGCAACAGCACTCCCCTCCCTCGCACCCTTCACTTCTGAGCTCCCAACACCTCCTCTGCTCTCCGTGGAGCCGGGTTTTTACCTCGCTCTCTCACTGCGCTTTCTCAGAAGCACAGAGGTACAAAAGCACATCATTCACCAACCCAACACAAAATGGCAGATGGCAGCATCGTGCTTCTTCCCCAGTCATCTGCAGAAGAACATCTGTTGAAAAACTTTTTCCGTTGGTGTATCGGTTTTTTTTTTCCAATCCCGCTGCCTCCCACGAATTTACCAAGCTCGAGCCAAGTGCAAACTTCATAGGAACTATATCTATGTATGACTGTGGGATTAAGAACCAGTCATTTCACTGCATAGCAATAATGTTGAATTAGCCATTAGGGCTAGTTGCAGATCTGAGGCCCTTGATCCTGAAGTGTGTGCTTGTTCTAGCTTTTACTCTGCAATTAGGGCCTAACTGATCAAACAAAGCAGTTCATTGCCCAGTTACTTAACTTTGCCTGATTTCTTGGGATTAAATTGGTGTGTGATTTTAGGGTGAAAAAGAAAACCAGCAGCCCCTTGTATACCTTGTGACCAGGGTTGGGGACTCTGAGCCTTAAAGTTTGGAATGTCAACAGGAAGTTAAAAAACTATCATTTCAATCCTATTTGAGCGAACTCAAGTCCTGGAGGTGGGCAGGGTGTGGTTTCCCTCCCAAGAGTAACCAATTTATACGTCCTATTTATCCAATATATCCAATTTATGCTCCGTGTGCCGAAATTAAGGATTTAGCATTAAGTGCTGAAACACTGAGACCCATCATGACGGGAGATTGAGAGCTCTGCATTAGAGGCTAATTTGAGGCCCGTTTGTACAGCGTGTGCACGTGAGCGATGTCACCTCCACCACACTCACTTTGCACGTTTCCATCCGGTGCTGTGCGATTGTGGACACCTTCTCCAGCACCGTCCGTAGCCTCGTCTGCGTCGCGTGCGAGATCAAGTTCACAGCTTCCACCGGGACCTCGGTGACCCCAAACTTCTTCGCTGAAAGCAAACCATGCAGGAGTGTTCAAATCAAAATGAGCTTTTTCCTCAATTTCCATAAAAACACAAAGGTATATATTACAAAAAAAACATCGAAAATTGTAACACTTGTGGATTTTCCATCCACTTCCTGGAAAACAAGATTTTACAAGATTTTACGTCATTGTGTACCAGCAGGCGTGTATTTAGACCAAGTGTCTGTCAATTTTCCGTTCCCCTCCAATCCTTTCATGCAGCAGTGCACATTCTCCCTCCCAAAGGCTACGGCTCTGCTTCCCCCTCCTCATTTAACATCAGTCAAATCAACTCCCCGCCCTCCAAGAGCCATTTTACTGCCGTATACGTCATATCGCGGAAGCTAGTGCTGCTCTAACTTCTGTTTCAGCTCATCTGTAAGGGTTATGGTAAAGTTTCACCACCCTGTGTGAAAGCAGATGACTGAATCCAAAGCTCCACATTGAATAACTTGCGTTGAGTGGTTTTTCATTTGCATTGAGAGCAAGATTTTCCAAAAAAATAAAGAAAATTAAGAGCCCATTTTCTCCTGTACGTGTAAACCAAACCAACCGCCAGAGTTTAAAGGATAATTAAGTTCCCTTTGAGCAATGAGGGGTTTCTGAAGTTACCATACGGAGTGCAGAATTAGGTAACGTTCAGTTCTGTTTTCCCTTTTTCTTTTCTTTTAATTTGACATTAACATAATTCACTTTCTAAGTAAACCACACTCTTTATTTAAATAATCTACGTCTAATAAATGCTTTCTTGTATTACCAGCAAGAAGGGGGATGAAAGGAGCATAACAATAAAACACAAAAATATTCATCTGGATATTAGATTAAATTGTAAAACAAAATCCACAAAATTTGACTGACTTAACCTCATTCCACTCATGATCCACTTTCCTCACAACCGACAGAATAGGCTCAGATTTCCTTTTTAAAAAAGAAGCATGCTTCAGAAAGAATTTGAGCAAAACCTTGTGCTACCCTGGTCCTAGAGAGCCATTATTTTCCTTCACTCAGCACATTTCATGGATCAATTAAAGCAGGTGATTACACAGTCAACACAATTCACTGAGTTATTGGGTGTAAGCTGCAAACGTGAAAAGTCAAGGGTTCAGAATATAAAAGTCCTGCCACATGTTTTTTCCACCCATGAACTCAGCCAGTTTGATTTCACTGATGTGTTCAATAATGAATCTCCTGACTGAAGAGTAGTGCTAATTAGCAAATCCAGGTGACTGGAACAAAATATTCGGGAGGACTTTTACTTTTAGACCTGGATTTTCCACCTCATAAACTGTTAGGAACCTTTAAGGACAAAGCAAAAACCAGCAGACACTATGGCCACCAGGACCAAGGGTAAGGGACATTGCGCTCTAGAAATAACATACCCGTGTCCTGGAAAAGCCTACACATTTTTTGGGGGGAGTTATGAGCGATGTGAGCTGGAGTGCAATGTGAGTTGTGAGCGATGTGAGCTGTGAGTGATGTGAGCTGGGGAGCGATGTGGGCTGTGAGCGATGTGAGCTGGAGTGCAATGTGAGTTGTGAGCGATGTGTGCGATATGAGTGATGTGAGCTGTGAGTGATGTGAGTTGGTGAGCTGGTGAGTGATGTGAGCTGTGGGCGATGTGAGCTTGGGAGCGATGTGAGCTGTGGGCGATGTGAGCTGTGAGCGATGTGAGCTGTGAGCGATGTGAGCTGGAGTGCAATGTGAGTTGTGAGCGATGTGTGCGATATGAGTGATGTGAGCTGTGAGTGATGTGAGTTGGTGAGCTGGTGAGTGATGTGAGTGATGTGAGCTGTGAGCGATGTGAGCTGTGAGTGATTTGAGTTGGTGAGCTGGTGAGTGATGTGAGTTGGTGAGCTGGTGAGTGATGTGAGTGATGTGAGCTGTGGGCGATGTGAGCTGTGGGCGATGTGAGCTGTGGGCGATGTGGGCTGTGAGTGATGTGAGCTGGGGAGCGATGTGGGCTGTGAGTGATGTGAGCTGGTGAGCGGTGTGAGCTGTGAGTGATGTGAGCTGGTGGGCTTGGGAATCTCTCCGGGGTTCCAGTCCCCAGAGAGCGCGCTCCACGGTCGGTGAGTGGAGCAGACGAGGCCGGGAAGCATGGCGAAGCAGCAGGGGGCGCTCTCACTACCCACAATCCAAGGCTGGCGCACACCGCGGGGGGGGCCCCCAGGTCAAGATTTACATTTTTAACACTTTCCTCCTGGAGGCAGCAGGATAACAATCACACCAGGACCCTGTATAATAGCACATGACCTTCAGCCCTCATTGGTATGCCATGGATACTGCATCCAGCACAAAAGGCCAAAATAAAACATAAAGGCAGATTCAGCAGAGAGGGATTCTAAAAATGCTCAAATTCTATGCCTTTCTTCAACTCCACCAGATGATTTAAAATATGGGTGGTGTGTGTATGCATTTGCGTAGCAGTGTGTATATGTATGTGCGTGTGTGTATGTCTGTGTGTGTGTATAAACCTGTATCCAGGATGCTTTTGTGTAGCAGTCTGTGTATGTGTACATGCATGTGTATGTGTGTATGTGTGTATAAACCTGTATCCAGGATGCTTTTGTGTAACAGTCTGTGTGTGTGTATATGCGTGTGTATGTGTATATGTGTGTATAAACCTGTACCCAGGATGCATTCGTGTAGCAGTGTGTGTATGCATATGTGTGTGTGTGTATGTGTATATACAGTCAGGTCCATAAATATTGGGACACAATTCTCATCTTTTTGGCTCTATACACCACCACAATGGATTTGAAATTAAACGAACAAGATATGCTTTAACTGCAGACTGCAGCTTTAATTTGAGGGTATTTACATCCAAATCAGGTGAATGGTGTAGGAATTACAACAGTTTGTATATGTGCCTCCAACTTTTTAAGGGACCAAAAGTAATGGGACAATTGGCTGCTCAGCTGTTCCATGGCCAGGTGTGTGTTATTCCCTCATTATCTAATTTACAAGGAGCAGATAAAAGGTCTAGAGTTCATTTCAAGTGTGCTATTTGCATTTGGAATCTGTTGCTGTCAACTCTCAATATGAGATCCACTATCAGTGAAGCAAGCCATCATTAGGCTGAAAAGTCAAAACAAACCCATCAGAGAGATGGCAAAAACATTAGGTGTGGCCAAATCAACTGTTTGGAACATTCTTAAAAAGAAAGAACGCACCGGTGAGCTCAGCAACACCAAAAGACCTGGAAGACCACGGAAAACAACTGTGGTGGATGACAGAAGAATTCTTTCCCTGGTGAAGAAAAACCCCTTCACAACAGTAGACCAGATCAAGAACACTCTCCAGGAGGTAGGTGCATGTGTGTCAAAGTCAACAATCAAGAGAAGACTTCACCAGAGTGAATACAGAGGGTTCACCACAAGATGTAAACCATTGATGAGCCTCTAAAACAGGAAGACCAGATTAGAGTTTGCCAAACAACATCTAAAAAAGCCTTTATAGTTCTGGAACAACATCCTATGGACAGATGAGACAAAGATCAACTTGTACCAGAATGATGGGAAGAGAAGAGTATGGAGAAGGAAAGAAACTGCTCATGATCCAAAACATACCATCTCATCAGTGAAGCATGGTGGTGGTAGTGTCATGGTGTGGGCATGTATGGCTGCCAATGGAACTGGTTCCCTTGTATTTATTGATGATGTGACTGCTGACAAAAGCAGCAGGATGAATTCTGAAGTGTTTTGGGCAATATTATCTGCTCATATTCAGCCAAATGCTTCAGAACTCATTGGACGGCGCTTCACAGTGCAGATGGACAATGACCCGAAGCATACTGCGAAAGCAACCAAAGAGTTTTTTAAGGCAAAGAAGTGGAATGTTATGTAATGGCCAAGTCAATCACCTGACCTGAATCCGATTGAACATGCATTTCACTTGCTGAAGACAAAACTGAAGGGAAAATGTCCCAAGAACAAGCAGGAACTGAAGACAGTTGCAGTAGAGGCATGGCAGAGCATCACCAGGGATGAAACCCAGCGTCTGGTGATGTCTATGCGTTCCAGACTTCAGGCTGTAATTGACTGCAAAGGATTTGCAACCAAGTATTAAAAAGTGAAAGTTTGATTTATGATTGTTAGTTTGTCCCATTACTTTTGGTCCCTTAAAAAGTGGGAGGCACATATACAAACTGTTGTAATTCCTACACTGTTCACCTGATTTGGATGTAAATACCCTCAAATTAAAGCTGAAAGTCATTTCATTTCAAATCCATTGTGGTGGTGTCCCAATACTTATGGACCTGACTGTACCTGTCTCCAGGATGCGTTTGTGTAGCAATGTGTATGTATGTGTGTGTGTATATAACTGTCTCCAGGATGCGTTTGTGTACCAGTGTGTGTATGTGTGTTTATACCTGTCTCCAGGATGCGTGTGCGTATGTGTGTGTATGTGTGTATATACCTGTCTCCAGGATGTGTTTGTGTAGCAGTGTGTGTGTATGTGTGAATATACCTGTCTCCAGGATGCGTGTGCGTATGTGTCTGTATGTGTGTTTATACCTGTCTCCAGGATATGTTTGTGGAGCAGTGTGTGTGTGTATGTGTGTGTGTGTATATACCTGTCTCCAGGATGCGTTTGTGTATGTGTATGTGTGTGTGTTTGTGTGTATATACTTGTCTCCAGGATGTGTTTGCGTAGCAGTGTGTGTGTGTATGTGTGAGTGTGTATATACAGTGGTGTGATTTCTTATTTTTTTGCATGTTTGTCACACTTAAATGTTTCAGATCATCAAACAAATTTAAATATTAGTCAAAGACAACACAAGTAAACACAAAATGCAGTTTTTAAATTAAGGTTTTTATTATTAAGGGAGAAAAAAAATCCAAACCTACATGGCCCTGTGTGAAAAAGTGATTGCCCCCCCTGTTAAAACATAACTTAACTGTGGTTTATCAAACCTGAGTTCAATTTCTCTAGCCACACCCAGGCCTGATTACTGCCACACCTGTTCTCAATCAAGAAATCACTTAAATAGGACCTGCCTGACAAAGTGAAGTAGACCAAATGATCCTCAAAAGCTAGACATCATGCCGAGATCTAAAGAAATTCAGGAACAAATGAGAAAGAAAGTAATTGAGATCTACCAGTCTGGAAAAGGTTATAAAGCCATTTCTAAAGCTTTGGGACTCCAGCGAACCACAGTGAGAGCCATTATCTACAAATGGCGAAAACATGGAACAGTGGTGAACCTTCCCAGGAGTGGCCGGCCGACCAAAATTACCCCAAGAGCACAGCGACGACTCATCCAAGAGATCACAAAAGACCCCACAACAACATCCAAAGAACTGCAGGCCTCACTTGCCTCAGTTAAGGTCAGTGTTCATGACTCCACCATAAGAAAGAGACTGGGCAAAAATGGCCTGCATGGCAGAGTTCCAAGACGAAAACCACTGCTGAGCAAAAAGAACATTAAGGCTCGTCTCAATTTTGCCAGAAAACATCTTGATGTTCCCCAAGACTTTTGGGAAAATACTCTGTGGTCTGTGGACGAGACAAAAGTTGAACTTTTTGGAAGGTGTGTGTCCCATTACGTCTGGCCTAAAAGTAACACCGCATTTCAGAAAAAGAACATCATACCAACAGTAAAATATGGTGGTGGTAGTGTGATGGTCTGGGGCTGTTTTGCTGCTTCAGGACCTGGAAGACTTGCTGTGATAAATGGAACCATGAATTCTGCTGTCTACCAAAAAATCCTGAAGGAGAATGTCCGGCCATCTCTTCGTGACCTCAAGCTGAAACGAACTTGGGTTCTCCAGCAGGACAATGATCCAAAACACACCAGCAAGTCCACCTCTGAATGGCTGAAGAAAAACAAAATGAAGACTTTGGAGTGGCCTAGTCAAAGTCCTGACCTGAATCCTATTGAGATGCTGTGGCATGACCTTAAAAAGGCGGTTCATGCTCGAAAACCCTCCAATGTGGCTGAATTACAACAATTCTGCAAAGATGAGTGGGCCAAAATTCCTCCACAGCGCTGTAAGAGACTCATTGCAAGTTATCGCAAACGCTTGATTGCAGTTGTTGCTGCTAAAGGTGGCCCAACCAGTTATTAGGTTTAGGGGGCAATCACTTTTTCACACAGGGCCATGTAGGTTTGATTTTTTTTTCTCCCTTAATAATAAAAACCTTCATTTAAAAACTGCATTTTGTGTTTACCTGTGTTGTCTTTGACTAATATTTAAATTTGTTTGATGATCTGAAAGATTTAAGTGTGACAAACATGCAAAAAAATAAGAAATCAGGAAGGGGGCAAACACTTTTTCACACCACTGTACCTGTCTCCAGGATGTGTTTGTGTATGTACAGTATGTGTATACCTGCCTGCAGGATGCGTGTGTGTATCTGTGTGTATGTGTATATACGTGTTTCCAGAATGCGCTTGTGTATGTATGTGTGCGTATGCGTGTGTGTATACCTGTCTCCAGGATGCGTGTGTGTAGCAGTGTGTGTATGTGTGTATATACCTGTCTCCAGGATGTGTGTGTATGTGTGTAAGTTTGTGTGTGTATGTGTGTACATACCTGTCTCCAGGATGCGTGTGTATGTGTGTATGCGTGTAAGTTTGTGTGAGTATGTGTGTACATAACTGTCTCCAGGATGCGTGTGTGTGTATGTGTGTAAGTTTGTGTGTATGTGTGTATATACCTGTCTCCAGGATGCGTGTGTGTGTATGTGTGTAAGTTTGTGTGTGTATGTGTGTATATACCTGTCTCCAGGATGCGTTTGTGAAGCAGCCCCATGGGTAGGAAGGCCTCGTCCCGACAGGACCGGATCTGCGTTCCCACCAGGTCTGAGTTTGTGGCCAGGATGCGGGCACTCTCCTCGTTCAGGTTCACCCCCGCCATCGACGCCACGTCATTGATGTCATCGTCATCCCTGCAACACACAGAGCGGCTCTTCAGTGGCACAGCACAATCATGTCACACCAGAAGCACATTTTACCTTTTATTTCTTCTTTTCAGCTGGATTTAGCTGGAATCTACTTCTACAGTTTCCTCCACACCTACATACTCCCTTGTTTCATTCATGAGCTGAACAACCAGTGGAGTTATACCACTAGTAAGACTGTTAAGAGACCCTTGGTTATGATGCACAAGTTTACATACTGCAAAAACATGACTGTCTTAACAAGTGTTTTGGTCTCGGAATAAGACTTAAGATATTCTTTTTTTCTCTCAAGAAAAAAATATTACCTTGTTTTAAGTTCATGTTTGCTTGACAAGTTCAATATTCTTATTCCATTGCCAATCTTGAAATTAGAATTTTCTTGACAATTGAAATGTTCTTATTCCATTGCCAAATCTTGAAGAGTCAAACTGTCTTACGTCATTGACAATATTCATTCATTCATTCATTATCCTAACCCGCTTATCCTGAACAGGGTCGCAGGGGGGCTGGAGCCTATCCCAGCATACATTGGGCGAAAGGCGGGAATACACCCTGGACAGGTCGCCAGTCCATCACAGGGCACACACACCATTCACTCACACACTCATACCTATGGGCAATTTAGACTCTCCAATCGGCCTAACCTGCATGTCTTTGGACTGTGGGAAGAAACCGGAGCACCCGGAGCAAACCCACGCAAACACGGGGAGAACATGCAAACTCCACACAGAGAGGCCCCAGCCGACGGGGATTCGATCCCAGGACCTCCTTGCTGTGAGGCGGCAGTGCTACCCACTGCACCATCCGTGCCGCCTTCATTGACAATATGTTCATCTTATTTTGCAAAAAAGAAATCTGATTTCTCACTTGCCCCCTGCCTGTCACCCTTCCCCTACTTCTCCCTCTTCTTGCTCCCCCCACCTGGCAGCAGCAGGTACAGAAGATTGTAAAAACAATAAGTACAATAATTGCAATAATAAGATCTTGTACACGAACAAATTGATTGAGGGTCATTGATTGAAGTTTTTATCAAATACCCAACCCCCAACAACAAGTCAAACACATCCCACAATTGTACTCATGCTCACCGATATAAAATGGGGTCACATCACTGAAAATGCCCTATAGTGTGGACTCAAATGCGTTTTCACTGTCCTCCTCAGAACTATTAATTCAGACGAGCAAATTTGAGGCCTCCAAATGTATAGTCTTCTATTTCTATTTATTTATTTACTTAGTCAACACAAGATAATATTTTGTTGTAAAAATCTACCTTTTTAGGTATAAAGTCTCCAGCGCTTAACTGTCTTAGCGTGCGTACTGAAACTGAAAGCAAAATGAATATGCCAGCAAATAAATCTGTGTTGAGTCCAACAAATAAAACACCGTTGGAAATGTAATTCCATTAGCAAACAAAATTCTAAGCAATCAATGGCCATTCGATATTTCTCCAAGTTACGATAAAATTATACAGAAGATAAACTATTACTAAAACTATCATAAAATAGTCTACATAGCTATAGAGAACCGTGAGTTGTAACACTTTCAAACGGGATATGCTGTGACAATATTGACAGAAAATTCACTCTGGCCTGAAAACAGGTTAAGGGGTTAATGTTGTCACTGTCCTAACACTATTCCCTCTATGTAGAACACCCTGCCTTTCTCTAATAAGCAACTGGAATGCCTTATGCAAGGGGAGATGCAACCTCCACACCACAGATTATGCCAACAGGATTAGAGTGTAAGAGCAGAGATGCGCATCGATCCTCTAATGTGTACACACAACTAATAAAGTACACTGTTTTAACAAAGTTACAATACCACCACTATTGGGCTTGATTAGCAAAACAAAGGGGGAGAAATGGGACCTTTAGGATTCGGATAGGGTCCCCACAAGTTGCCCCCACGTCCCCCCCACTCCCACGTTACAACCATCGCAGCCGCACTCCCGCCAGAGCCACGCGAATCCTGACACGTCTGCCGGAGGTTGACGCAGATAATTAACGCGCTTCCCATCTTACCAGAGAGTTTAACCTCAGGAGGCCCACACTGTCCAGAGCCAGGCCTCGGGCAGCATATATATTTATTCCCCCAATCTAATTAGCTGCTGGAGCTAGTTGGTTGGTGTCATCTAATATCACAGTGCACCCCCCCCCCCCCCACCCCCCAGTCTCACTCTTATTGAGTTTATTGGGTGATTAAATCAGGCTTCGTTTCGCAACAAGACAAGGACTAAAAAATACGGAGGCAATAGAGCTGAGTCTCAATGCCTATCAAGGGCAATATGTTTTAAATATGCCTGCTGATGTCCTTCCTTTGTTCTACTACCACGCAAACAGGCAGGAGGTAGGCTACGCCTGGTAAAATGGGTGCCTTCACCCCTGGAACTATTACAGTGGACTTACACAGTAGGGAAAAAATTCAGATATTCAAAAAAAGAAAAAGAAAAAAAAAAGGCAAACACATTTCCTTCCAGCAACATTCTTCCTGCTATTTACACTACTTAGGTTTTATATGCAGGATATTTAACGAAGTGATACGGGTTAAGAACCTTGCTCAAGGGTACAGGAGCTTGGGAAGTGAACCCGTGACCTTCTGGTAATAAGCCCAGTTTCCTAAATCGCCGCTGTGCTCCGTTGCTCTGCAGTGCGTGGGTCTGAGGGGCTGGGGGGGGTGCATCAGCATTCAGCGCGAGAACAACAAATAACAAGGCGCCAATTATCTTATGCTCCAGCACTTACACACGTTTTCGACAGCTAATTATTCTGTCTTCATTTAGACTGAGCTGTGATATAAACACTTTGATCCGCCACCTGTGGAGAAGCCCTCTCGATAGTCTATTTCCCAAATATCATATTATCTCATTTACCGTTGAAATCGCTGTTTTGTTAGTAGCGCTTCACTTGAGCAACAGTTCATTAACAACAGCAAAGGCATTCGGACCTGTTGAAACAGAGGAGTCTGGCTTAAATCCGTGCATCAACCACAGAAAGCAAAAAAGTTTCTTGGCAAAAACTAGCCCCATTAATAATCTGCACAGAGGACAGGTGAATGAGGTAGCTATGTTGTTTGTGGTAGTGGACTGCACTGTACGACACTAGATGGCACACATTACTACACCATTACTGCCTACAAGAGGGTCACTTTTCCCTTTCTCTAGTGCTGCAGCTGAAGGAACGCACTTTGCTTCTTCGTTGTGTAAGCTGCTCTAGATACCAGAGTCTGCCATCAATGTCATGGTCATGTGCACAGCAGGTAATGAAAAGTCTGTTATCCACAAGGGCAGTCCTATTCTGACCCAGTGACCCTTTCTGCTGTGCAGGTTTTTACGCCGACTGAGTCTAGGCCAACAATGAAGGACAGTCCACACCGTCTGCAAACCTCCGTCTATATCACGAGTAACACAGACCACCAGAGCTCCAGTCCCAAACTGCACTGGCTTTTCTCAAGACTGCCAGCTGGGCGTTCAAAGCCAGCTTAAAGTCCAAACAGATGCCTCAGCGCATGGCGAGCACAAGAAGCATCCAGACATCAGACAGAGTGGCGGTATCTGGGAACACGAAACTCCTGAACTGGGGGGAAATGTGGCAGCCACATCTGGGCCACCACTGTCATGATTCTGATTGCAGTAGAGAAGCAAGAAGTGATCCTTGGTTTAACGGTTTACACGGGGGGGGGGGGGGGGGGGACTAGCACCGTGGGTGAAGTTTACTTTCACCAGGTACTGTGAAAGGAGTTAGCCGAACCAAAGTCATCTGACCGGAGTCTGACCAGTCTGCTAAACCTCCTTTTCTTCTCATTTACCTTAAGAAAAAGGAGGCGGTCAAGCAATTTCTAGGCTTCAAGTGAATTCTACGCATCCATGTTCCATATCAGCCCACACTTTCTGAGGCATTTTGTGAAAACATAAAACTGCCTCTTCATAAAGTACATGTACTTATTCAGTACTGTAAGCATGAATTGCTAAAATGACACTATTTCATTTTATATTTGTATTCAGGCTGTGTGAAACAAAACAATACACTGTAAACACAAAAGGTGAAAACATTATTTTTCAATTTAACTCTGAAATATACATGCATATGATGCATGCTTCATTATTATGCGTAATGTACCTATGAGTATGCGCCACCGGAAATTAATATTCAAATACGACCACGAGTAAAAGTTGCTGTAATAACAATATCATCACTATTTAAAGGGGGAAATACATTTAACGCTCTTCGGTGGATTTGCCCTGCAGCTTGTAACGCATTCGGCACACCCAGGTCCGCGTAGCCGGGATGAATTCACGCTTCCTCCGCTCAGCCACGAGCCCCCGCACAGGCACGGTTATGTCCTCAGGAGAGGTTAGCCGTGGACGCGCAGCCAGCCGGCTTTTGTTCAAACACAGGGAACAACACCCAGGGTGCGATGACGGCAAACGCTGTTTAAAAACACTGCTATACCGCTATACTGCTATACTGGATACCGTCACCTCATGTAATGACACAATGGTAATTTAGATCATGTTCAAGTGCAAAAATTTTTACATAATTTAGATCATGTTCAAGTGCAAAAAATTTAACGTAAAACGAACGTTTAAAAAAAAACAACAAAAAAACCCCCCCAATGTTGTGTTGTTTAAAACTTAAGCCGACCGTCAATCATTACCCCCTTCAATAAAATAAAAAAACATGGGGATTGGAATATAAAGAGGTCATTCATGTTTAAAAGCAAGGGGCAGCTGATGAATGTTTGCACACAACTACAAGGGGAAAAGGGCTGGCCGTAAAGGAAAACTGACAAACAGAGCTGACGGCTTCATTTCCAAAGTCAGTAAAGATTTATTGATTTATCAATGGGAGCCTGGGGCGGTTCACTGTCCCTTGGGGAGAGCGTACCACCACTGTGAACTTGGTGTCGCGGCTTACCACAAAGCCCCTCACACAGCTCGTTCTGAGCTGCACACCTCTTCCACAGGCAAACAAGGAGACCAGCCCGCTGCAAAAAGAAAATGTGCAGACATTTGGGAATGAAGCTGCTTGTTTGGTTTGTTTAAAATCAGGTTCTTCTCTTCATTGAGGGCCCGTGCGGGCTGACCACATTTCACCGGAGAGCCAGATAACTGTCATTGTGGCCGGCTTCGGTGTACAGTCTAATTACATTGTTTTTGCACTACACAGAATACATTAAAAAGATGAACACGAAACAAGTGAGAGACCTGCATGTTTTATTTCCTGGTATTTTTACGTACATGTGTTCAACAACATAGCACCTCTGGTATCAGACCACCCATTTTTAGGCGAGCAAGAGTATTGGAACAGAGAGTATTTAAGTAAATGAGAGTAAATAACACTTAATATTTGGTAGCATATCCCTTGCTTCCAATAACTGCATCAAGCCTGCGACCCATTGACAACACCAAACTGTTGCAATCTTCTTTTGTGATGCTTTTCCAGGCTTTTACTGCAGCCTCTTTCAGTTGTTGTTTGTTTTGGGGGGTTTTCCCTTCAGTGAAGAGAGGTGAAATGCATGCTCAATTGGGTTAAAGCCTTCAGAGATTAACTTGTATGTTTTGGATCACAAGTCCCTTCTTTCTCCACACTTTGGCCTTTCCGTCACATTGGTAGAGGTTAATCTTGGTCTCATCAGTCCATAAAACTCTGTTCCAGAACTTTTGTGGCTCATCTGTGTACTTCTTTGCAAAATGTAATCCTGCCTTCTGATTCTTACTAGTGATAAGTGGTTTGCATCTTGTGGTATAGTCTCTATATCGCTGCTCTCTAAGCCTTCTTTGAAAGGTTGATTGAGATACCTTCACCCCTGCCCTGTGGCGATTGTTTGTGATGTCCCTGACTGTTGTTTTGGGGGTTTTCTTCAGTACACCAGTGGTTTCTTTCTTTTTCAGGACATTCCAAGTTGTTGTGCAAGCTATCCCCAATGCTTGTGCAATGGCTCTGACCGATTTCCCATCTTTTCTAAGCTTCAAAATGGCTTGCATTTATCCCAAACTCTCTGGACTTCATGTTGGTTTATGTTTTCTAACACAAATGCAGTCTTCACAGGCATAACCAAGGCTAAAGCCAGGAGTAGACATTCAGAACTATTTATTGTTTAACCAATCAATCTAACAGGACACATCTAGGCAGCAAGAAACACCTGTCAGTCACACATTCCAATACTTTTTCTCACCTAAAAATTGGGTGGTCTGATACAAAAGGTGATATGTGATATGATAAGTTGTTTAACAAATCTAGATAAAAAATACCAGGAAATAGAAGATGAAATTCAGATCCGTCATCTCATGTACGTCTTTTCATCTCAAATGCAATTGTCTTCAGTGTACAGCAAAAACAAAGGAGGGGACTGTATATAGTGACTTACTGGAGATGTTTTTCATTTTGGTTAATGCACACATTGTTTTGACAAATATGCAGTTATTATTTCTTTGGTTTTTTAGACTTGGGTGACCCAAAGACACAACCAATCTCTGCAATTTGTAAACTGTGAACCTTGGGTTACTTATGGCCTCCCTCATCATCTTCCTAACTGTCCGTGGGGATAATATGCACTAGCGTCCCCTTTCACGCAAGTTTGCAACCATTCCATATGTTTTATGCCTTTTTATTATTGGACAAGTGGTATGTTTAAGTGTTTCCGTATGTTTTTACCCATTACCTGACTTGATGGTCAATTACCATCTGTGTCTTAGTTATTTGGCTTTTCCCATGCTGATGGTTGACAAAGGGATTCAGCATGCTTGGTACCTCATTTTTATACTCTGGTGAAACAGGAAGTGATGGAATGACACAATATAGTTCCTTTAGACGGCATTTTAAGGAAAAACGAGACTACTAAATAAAAAAACATTGAAATATGAGAGTAAATGTATTGAAATAAAAGTATATCGTTTTCCCGGATGTTTGAACACAAGATATATATCACTATCAATGTTGTGTATTATAAGCAGCCCAATTTTCACATTTTTTATTGAGTGCCAATAATTCTGGAGCCACTGTATATCCCATGTTTCATTATGAGTAGTGCACAACAGCTCTGACAGACCCAGGAGAACGACTGGCAGTCATTAAAGGCAAAACGGCACATGAGGAGCAGGTCTCCCCCCTTTCAGCTCGACCTCTTCTCTTGGTGGAACGCTGCCCTCTTGTGGCTACTCTTCGTAACTTCACTTTGGGCTCTCTCGTCTATCTCCCTGTCAGTTCAGACACGTTTTCGTACCTGAAAGATCCGCCTCCAGGGTCGTTCAGCTTGTTTTTCTGATTTGCGGAGACCTGAACAGCGAAGCCCATGGGACTTCTGCTTGCTTGTATTGTTGGTCCCTTCCCAACTGCGCCTGAAAAAAAACACAAGCAATATTATCATGGGCTGTCCGACAGCATTTCCGTCAAACGGCTCCCTGTCGAAGGAGTACCTTTAACCATTCTTGTTAACACTGAGAGGCGGGAGGGACGGGTGGGCTGTGGAATGGTTCTCTCCAGGTTTGTATTTAAAATCAAACTGTCAATATCACTGTGCTTCACCGTGTCTCCTTCCACACCAAACCGTGGCCGACTGCTTGGAGACGTGTTTCCGGAAAGGCACAAAGACAGCCAGAGTGAATTTAAACTTGATTTTAACAGGCATGTTCCTCGCCGGTGGCACAAAATATTTTTAGAATTTTCCTGTGTTCAGATTTAAGGACATGTAACTACCTACGGATTTCCCACTGCAGGTCACTGAAGTAGTATCAGACAGTTTCTGCACACCTCAAAAGCATGCCCCCGCCTGGAAAACACACACTTGTGCACAATTACACACACATTCTGTGCCCTCCCTTTTGTTGGGGATACCATATGTATTAGGTATCAACATTCCAGGGGCACGAATGTGTATTTGCAGACAAATATACCTGAGTGGGGACAAGAATGTGTATTTGTGGAGGACCTTTTGTTATTTTATTTTTTTCCTGGATATAAATATTTAATATTTAAAAGTGGGGAAATTACTAGTTCTTAGTTTGGATATTAGAATGGCAGCACTGGGACATAGTTGGTGGACAGACCGGTTCAGTTAACGAGTGCAAGCTGTGATAGCAAAAGCGAGGCTGAGTCTGTCCTCTGCAGAAGGAGAAAAGGACGCACCTCTGACAGTCTGCGTGATCACTATGGGCATTCGGACCTGGCTGCCCTGAACACCTGCTCTCTTGATGCCCTGGAAAGGGAAGGACAGCGCTGTTAACAGAAGGCCACGGGTCAGATGCACACACTTGACGAGTGAGAACGACACAGACACTATGATGTGCCGTCTAAGCCTCCTCTGCATGCAACTCAGTGCACCAATGGAACATTTACCCACAAGCATCCATTTATTTATACTCCTCTGTCTGCAACACATTTCATGGTTTTCTATGTACAAAGTTCATGGGCTCAGGGAAAATAATTCCCATTTGTTTGCTTATGACTGTGCTTTCTATTTAATACCCTCTGCCTAGAGCGCTGTGACAATGCACACAACATTCTGACTGGTCAAGTCATTGAATGAATGTTTGACTTCACTGATTGACTGAATGTACAATGGCCCAAACAGGGAGTGGCGCTAATAGGATGTGGCAAAAAGAGAAGGTGTATAAAAGGAGCGTTTTCACACACCAAACGAGAGGAGGAAACAAAGTGAGGACTGGAGACAAAGTGAGGACAATGGGGTAGCTGGGGCTAATAAAAACATTTTTCTCCACAGAATCGGCCCCGGGTGGAGCCTCGAGCCGAGGCCATCCATTGTTAGCCGCTCTCTCGCTGCTGAATATTTCTCAGGCTTGTTCTCCCCTCTCTGCCCGTGTGCTATATTACTGTTCAGGGCCTGGCAATGATGGAAACTCTTCCCGAAGAACACTGCCGGGGATACAGAGACTAAGCGATGCGTTTGGCAACAGCAACATTTCCGCTGGCAGTAACTGTGTACTTTCAGAACCCGCGGAACATTCGATCCGGTTTCAGCACGCCGCAGAGAAGTGCCTGGTTAGTTGGCTTACAGCACATAATTACATATGCAGTGCAGTGCAGGGTTGTATAAGAGTTTGTAAGGAGGAGGTTTAGGTGTTACATGAGCCACAATCTCTAAATTTTGTGGACCCTATTTGAACTTAGCTTGAGGTGCAGAGAAATGCACAGGTAGGTCCAGAACTTTTTCTTTTAATATTCTCCAAAAAAAAAACGTGATCGAAATTCATTGATTCTGAGATAAGCGCGCATCTCCCATTTGACACCCCTACCTCAAAAACCAGCAGCATTAACCAGTTTAGAATTCCTCTTTCATCTGAAACCCTTTAATACCAGAAGCATTTTCTTGTGATCACGTTAGTTCTGCAGTTCGCTTCCTGCCAGAGACAGCCGGCTCTCTTAGCACGCTACTTCTGCGTTATTAATCATTTTTAATGGGAAACTGGGGCATTCAGTTGCATCCCTGTACTGCAGCGGTGGTACGGTTAGCAGTGGGAGTGTTATCGTCCAGACCCACAGCGCTTCTCAACTGACCAGTGGATGACCTAGTTACCTCTCCTCACCCGCTGACCTTAAAATGAGGAGCGAGGCTGATCGCTGCAGAGCAGCCAGGCTGGGGAGAGAGAGCAGTGAGAGGCTTCATCCAGCAAGTGCACATTACATCTCCATTGGCACACAGGGGGCCAGGTCTGGGAGTGCTTTCAGATGTCCATCGTTGTTCT
This sequence comes from Conger conger, assembly GCF_963514075.1. Taxonomy (NCBI): domain Eukaryota; kingdom Metazoa; phylum Chordata; class Actinopteri; order Anguilliformes; family Congridae; genus Conger; species Conger conger. The sequence continues at coordinate 55,036,632 of NC_083765.1, forward strand.
TCTTACCCCCTTTCCACTCTACTGCTAGAACTACGCTCAATCAGTGCAGGCTTTGGGATTCCATCTCCTTATTTTTTAAACATTTGGAATGGCTGACTGTGTATGTTTTGAGGATGTCGTTGCCACATCCTCAGTCAATGTAGAGAAAGACTAGCAGAGTGGATCTCAACCCATGTACAGTTTCGTTTCATGATTGATTAATGTTACTGAAAATATATCTTCCACATTTTATAACTTTTGATGAAACAGTTTTCTTCATCATTCAACTCGTCATTTCTCACATTTCAGTTACCTTCAAGTTCTATAAAAGGTCTTTTTTATTACCATCCTGCCTTTCCTCGATTTCCTCAGAACACATCACAAGGAGACAAGGGAAGAGGACATGAGGAAGCAAAGGAAGGTTTTCAGAAGAATTCCGACATCCTCACCTCATCCACGGCTGTATCATTTTGTGCCAACACTGTTCATAAGTGATGCTGAACCCCCCCCCATCCATGCCCTCAAATCCCATTATATTTTGACGTGTCTAACAGACTACGTATCGCTTTGTCGGAATTCCATTATGTACAGAATATAGTGGTAGTACTAATTAAATTTTGTGTAATGACTGATGTAATATAATTTGACTTATTTAATTTAGTAACTTATACTTTAAATGTAACCACCAAATTGAGCAAATGAAAATGACTTTTTAAATGAAAATTATTATCAACAAAATTATTTAAAAATAAGTGATGCTCTGCTTTATATAAGAGGAAATACAAACATTCGATTAACATTACTTAGCTTGTGAGCAGGTAAGTAATTTCAGGTTCAAGCCATTATGTTTGCAATGAAATTAGTACAGGACATACACCGATGAGCCAACATATCTCCACCTGCCTAATATGCTCTGCAAGAAAAAACTCTTGTAGAGACCTGCTGTGGCATGGACTCCACAAGACCTCTGAAGGTGCCCTGTGGTATCTGGCATCAAGATATTAACAGCAGATCCTTTAAGACCTGTAAGTTGCGAGGTAGAGCAGTCATGGATCAGTCTTGTTGTTGCGGCACAACCCACAGATGCTCGATCGGATTGAGATCTGGGGAATTTGGAGGCCAGGGAGACACATTGAACTCTTCATCATGTTCCTCAAACCATTCCCGAACAATTTGTGCAGTGTGGCAGGTGTTGTTTAGGTAGGTGGCACATGTGAAATTGACCACGTGAATGCCAGGACCCAGCGTTTCCCAGCGGAACATTGCCCAGAGCATCACACTCCTCCCCTGACTTGTCTTCTTCCCACAGTGTATTCTGGTGCCATCTCTTCTCCAGGTAAATGATGAACATGTACCCAGCCGTCCACATGAAAAGAAAGTAATCAGCCTGGGCGACCTTCTTCAGTTGCTCCAAGGTCCAGTTCCGATTACGCACTATGTGTCGGGACACATGCCTCCCGTAACCATCATTAAAATGATTTTGCCCTTCTTTACACCTGCCCATTTCTCCTGCGTCGACAATGAGACCCAACTGCTTACTAACAGATACCCCAGACCTTGAGGTCTGTTGCGCTGTTGTTATGAGATAATCAATGCTTTGGCATAATGCTTTGGCTCATCGGGGTATACTATAAGAAAGAGTGTGGGATCTGACCACAGTGAGCCAGGACCTCAGTTTAATGTCTCATCCGAATGGCAGCATCTCCTACAGCAAAGGGTCACCCCGGCACAGCTTTAGCTGTGAGAGAAGATCGCCCCCTACTGGTCCACCAACACCAATTCCGGCAGCAACTTTTCCCAGCAGATCTCCAATCCAAGTACTAACCAAACCCACACACGCTTAGCTTTAGCCTGTTGGCAGAAGGAGGGCGCATTAAGGCTTGCATTTCCCCTCCAGTATCCTTCACAGGCAAAGAAGTCTATGCGCCATCGCATTCAGCAACACTTCCAGAAAATTCTACCAATATTAATTCTACTAAACTGTGACTGCTGCCATTAGCAATGGAGCACAGAGGCAAAGTAAATGCGGGTAAAAAAAATTCAATGTGACAAAAGAAGGTCCCCGGCAGCGGTGGGCCTACCATGGTGGAGCCGTGCCCGGGGAGGGCTCCGGGAGCCGTGGTGCTGACGCTGTTGGGGTGCCGCGCGCGGACCGTGGGCCCGGGGACCAGGCCCGGGGCGGTTCCCCCAGGGACGGGCTTCACCTGCGGCAGGGGCTGCGTCAGCGACTGCTGGCTGTTGAGCAGCGAGAGCCTCAGGGCTGGCAGGCTTTTCTGTTTACGGGCGAGAGACAGGGGGGGAAATCCACAGAGTGCACACAATACCCCACATCCAAACCAACATTTACCCAGCGTATTAAATATGTATACGCACAGCAACATGTCTCTGAAATCTCTGTCGATGCCCACATTTTGAAAATACAGATATATACATTGCAGCACGTAAGTATTTAGACGGTGGTACAATTCCTGTTCTTTTGTCTTTTTCCTCTGTACTCCAGCACACTGGATTTGAAATTAAACAATGAATATGGTTTCATTTAAAATTCCCCATGTGTTGGAATACAGGGGGACCGGGGGGGGGCTGCTGTTTATGTATGCACAAAACACGTGTTATATTGTTACTGATTTAAGCAGCCGAAAGAAACATCAAATAACTGCAAATGCACCCTATTTTTAGAAGCACAGTTTGATGGGCAAACAGATAATGTCATGACTCGGGGTTTGGGGGCACTGCATCTCACTTCTCAGTTCTCCTGAACTGCTTCACCTCCCGCAACAACGCGACCGTGTCTTGCGCTAAAGCTGTGCCGGGGTGACGCGATGTGACACCTGTCAGGGACGGAGGGTACCGCCGGCCAACACCAGAGGTCTCCCAACGCTGCCCGCCCACGGTGAGGCCAGAGGGGGGCCGTGGCCTCTTCTCTCGGCCTCTCCGCCGTGACAGGTTACCGGCACACATGCGGCACGGCAAGGTCCACCAACCTTGAGAAACGGGACCAGGTAGGGCTGGGGAGAGGACTTCAGCTCCGACTGCAGGCGGTTGGTGAATTCCTCGGGTTCAATCTTGGCGTCCTGTTCAAAACCCGTAAATGACGAATATATTAAGAGGTGATAAAAAACAAAAACAAACAAACATTGCTTCCAGCTAAAAAGACATTGCTTAATAACAAAACAATATGAAGTAACGAAAAGAAGGCTGGCAGACTTTTATTTAAATAAAATATGATTTGTTCAACAGACCTGCAAATAAGCAAGACATTTTCTTGTTTTGGGGATACATATTGTGAGGGAGAGGTTGGAAATATACACAGTCAATGAGGGTAATTTGTAAGTACACTGTCTGGCTGTCCAAAACATTTCAGAAGAAATAACTTGCTGCCACCTATAGACAGGAATGGGTTCTACATCAGAGAAAAAAGAACCCTGATTAAACGTAATCTCATTAGGTAATAAACTCAATGCTCAGCTTTTAGCCAATTTAATTCCCCTGAAGTAAACACCATTTTTTTAGTTCTGCTGCAAATAAAGCCAAAAATAGTCAATGAAATCAGGTACTCCAACAACTACCAAGCACCCATGCCCAACCCACCATGAAAGCTAAACCTCGCTTGCAAAAGCATCATTCCACAAGACAATGATCCCAAAAATACCTTAAAATCAACAAATAAATGGTAGACTGGTAGATGACTGCAAAATGACTGCTTTGGAAAAACCACTGAAGTGGGCAGTCCACAAGCGCAAGCCAAACAAAGGAGTTTACAAGATTTGGCATGAAGTCCCCCAATAGGACCACTAAGCTCATAAAACACTATGGAAGACGACTTAGTAGTGTTCTCCTTGCAAAAGGGAGGGTACACAAAACATTGGGGTGTCTACAATCTTTATATGTTATCTTTTTGGGAAATTACTAGTAAAAGAAAAACTCAAAATATTGAATTATTTAGGGTTATTTTTGACCCTACAATATTGCTAATAATATAGCCATAAACCTGTGTTTCTCTTTATACAGACCTCATTTTGGTCATCTTCATCAATAATTCTGGACCTAGCCGTGTGTGCGCATGTGCGTAATACCATTAAAAGTGTAAAGACAGAACAGATTTAGGTAAAGTAACTGAGAACTGAATGTTATGTGCGAGGTTGGCAGAGCAGACCACATGAACAGCCCATACAAATGCAAGGTGAAGCGTGACATATGAAGTATCTGATGAATGAACACAAATCCTCGGGTGAAATGTTTGTGGTGGAGGATTGTTCTAGATGCAGCTAAGTACACCATCGCTTCCTCCGTAACACAGCCAGCAGGAGTGTAGCCAGAGCGCAAGCTCACCAGCAGGTCCTGAACCAGGGCCTTCACGTTACGAGAAGTCTCTGGAGAAGGCGAGTTGTGGGAAGCCAGTTTGATGAGTGTCGCCAGGAAGTTCTTGCACTTCTTCACGTTTTCCTGCATCTCCTTGGGAAAGAACAAGCACACATCAATGTCATATCTCTTTAAAATTAACACCACTACCTAGCCCCTGGCACAGTAAAGCAGTGGCAGTTGTTAAGATGGCATGTGTGAAAGTTGTGATAGAGAGCACTGAAAATCTGAAGCAAATCTGAAAGTTGTAATAGGGCGCACTGCAAACTTGAAACATAAGTGTAAATGTTGAGAGCACTGTACAAATGAAGCATGAGTGAATATTGTGATAGAGAGCACTAAAAATGAAGCATGTCTGAAAGTTGTGATAGAGAGCACTGTAAGGTTGAAGCATGTGTAAATGTTGCGATAGAGAGCACTGTAAATCTGAAGCATGTGTGTGAAAGTTGTAATAGGGAGCACTGTAAGGTTGAAGCATATGTGTAAATGTTGTGATAGAGAGCACTGTAAATCTGAAGCATGTGTGTGAAAGTTGTGATAGAGAACAGTGTAAATCTGAAGCATGTCTGACAGTTGTAATAGGGAGCATTGTAAAGTTGAAGCATATGTGTAAATGTTGTGATAGAGAACACTTCAAAAATGAAGCATATGTGTGTATGTTGTGATAGAGAGCACTATAAATCTGAAGCATGTCTGAAAGTTGTAATAGGGAGCACTGTAAAGTTGAAGCATATGTGTGAATGTTGTGATAGAGAGCACTGTAAAAATGAAGCATACGTGTGTATGTTGTGATAGAGAGCACTGTAAATCTGAAGCATGTGAGTGAAAGTTGTGATAGGGGACACTGTAAAAATGAAGCATGTGAGTGAAAGTTGTGATAGGGGACACTGTAAGAATGAAACGTGTTGCATGTGTCGCTGACGCAGGCTCTAGCCGTGCGAGGCTCGGAGCAGAAACCTGGGAGATGACGGAGGCTCCAGGGACAGGGGGCGTGGCGATGGCTGTTGCCGTGCCCTGGGGGGGCAGGACGGTCTGGGGCTGGGCTTGGGGGGTGCTCTGTGCCCCCGCCGTCACTGGGGAGGGCTGCTGGGAGGCCGTCACCGTCACCGCCACGGTGGCAGCCACCGGACCCCCGGGCACTGCGGCCTTCTGGAAGAGACACACCAGACATGACCAGACCCCCTTCCAGCAAGGCCACACCGGGTCACACCGGGTCCTCTCACTGCTGTGCACATGGCTCACCACTAGGGGGGGCAGGGGAGGTGAAATAATACTGCACTGGAGTAGCACCCAACAATGTTTAAGAAAAACCTTTTGCGCTACATGTGGCCTGTAGTAAATGTACTTTTTTTACGCGACATGAGGAGTGGCCAACTATCGTCATGAGATCTGCAGGGTCCACAGAATTCTGCCGTCACTCAGATATTAACCAATCAATGAAAGCAGTTGATTACTGTTAACTCACCTCACCTTGTTTGTGAGCATACATTGGTCGCTTATTTACATAAGTGACCTACTGGATTATTTGATGGCGTAATTGCAATGTTTTTGTTGAACACGGTGTCAGCCTGCCAGAGTGTGAACATTTATGCAAATGCAGTATATTAATGGTACTTGCACTCCTGGTTCAAACTAGGACCACAGGACCCCTACAGAATGTAACTAATGTCTAGGAAAACAACAACTTCAAAACAACTTCTGAATGAATCTCAGGGTGCCTGGTGTGTGTACTAAACAGTTTCTTATTATCTGATTTTTGAAATGTTTTTGAGCTCAATTCACACAAGTGATCTTATTTGAACTCACAGGTAAGCAACGTTGGTTTAGTCGACAGAAGGAAAGAAGTGGAGAAAGGCTGGGGTTGAGTGAAAAGTGTGGGGTAGCCTTTGTATGGGAAAAAGTGGTGGGTTGTCGTTTGTGTGGGGAAAACCTCTGACATGCATATCAGGCTCTGGTGAATGTCCTGACATCAGAACTAATGAAACAGAGGAGGTGACAAGAGGACATAATAGTTATTGAAGGTGATGCAAAAACATAATGTTCTATCCATTTTACACAAAAAGAGACTAATAAATCAGAAGCATTCTCAATCTTGATCTGGTGGATGTCAAGCCAATGTATTTCTTCAGATGCTAGGAGAAGAATTACACAGTGACACAATTAATTCCTTTGACAAGGATAGAGTGGACTATAAGGAGTAATTGCACTCACTCTTTTAGTCTGGCTCAGCCTTCTACACAATTTTGAAAAAAGATGTTCCGGGGTGGATAGGTGTGTCCATCTCATTTGCATAAAGTATTTTCTTTTTTACAGCTAAAAATATAAGTTTGTGCCAAAACAAGCACACATAGAAATGAGGCTATAATAACATTAAACATCTCAAAGATGTCAAACAGCATGTCAAAGGGACACAATGTATTTAATTGTTTCTACCAATGTAGATATGTGCCCCAAATGGACAGAAAAAGCTATTATATTCATCTAGATAACATATCATGCTCATTCTAAAGGCTAAAGAAACATGCTTCCATTAAGAAAAAAAATGTCAAGTAAACTGACATTTGAGGTCCTGGAGGTTTTTCTTGCAATATTTTACAGGTATACTGCCATCACTTTGAGAACAGGGGGTGAAGGTGAGGGGGGGCTAATTGGTTCAATTGAAGTGGCAATTATTAGAATCAGGTTGGAGCCTGTTACAGGCTCGCAGACACTGCGGCCCTCCAGCAGTGGTCTACAGAAGTACAGAACACGCCGCAGGGTGAAGGCAGGGGCGGGGGTGGCGGTTCTCACAGCGGGGGCTGCGGGCGGGGCCTGCAGGGCGGGGCTGCTGGCCGGGGAGCCAGACTGCACGATTTTGGCCGGCGTGGGAGGGCCCGGCCTGATGGCCTGCGGGGACACGGGAGACTGGGGAAGAAAAGAGAGAAGAACAGGGTGAGCGGGACAGAGGAGGAGAAGAGGACACGCCGAAGAAAGGAGCGAAACCCGATTGCAGAGCCGCCGTGGTCATGGAAACGTGTGATGCCTTTGGTAACACACAGCATCTCTCGAATGGGAGACCATTAGACCCGCTGTGCTAAAACACAGCCTTCAGAGATTGACTGAAATTGCCCCAGCTGTTCCTACCCTAATGCACTGCGCCCTGTCGGGGACTGTTTCTGTTCAGGAGACACTCCTGTCAGATTTCCTCCAAGTGCCAGACTGAGTACACAACCCTGCAAGTGGCACTGATCTGCACAGCACGCAGGCTGGTGCAGAAACCATGCAGTGTTTCTAAATACTACCAGCATACACTCAGTCTCCACTTTATTAGGTAGACCAGTAGGGAGGTAAAGTGGAAGTCCCGCTGAATGGCATTTCCGGTATACTGCTAAGTGCTATGCTAGCGGATTTCATCATAGACAGCAAAAACAACAATTTCATATAAGCAAATGAATGAATTACCTCCCAATACACCAGCTCGTTAATGCAGATATCTAATCAGCCAATCATGCAGCCACACCTCAATGGATAAAAGCATGCAGACATGGTCAAGAGGTTCACTTGTGTTTCAGACCTAAAATTAATGAGGAATTTGATCTAAGTGACTTTGACCATGGAGAGAAACAATTCATCCAGTGAGTGGCAATTCTGTAGGCAAAAATGCCTTCTTCATGAGAGAGGTCAAAGGAGAATGGCCAGATTAGTTCAAGTTGACAGGAAAATGGCAGTAACTCAAACAACCACGCCTCACAACAGTGATATGCAAAAGGGGGTCTCTGAACCCACAACACATCGAAACCTGGATGGGCTACAGCAGTAGAAGAGCAGCAGTAGAAGACAAATAAGTCTAAAATATAAGTTTAATAAATACCGAGTAAAGTGATCAGTGAGTGTATACAGGGTTAAAGTATTTGAGATGCTCATTTCACCCAGATCTGGCAGCGTTAGCCCCCAGCGCTATGTGAGATAGGGGGCTGTCAGCACCGGAGGTGGAGGTGCCCCACAGCACTGTGGGCACACTGCCCACTCTGCCAGCCCCGGACGGCTGGCGCAAAACAGGGCCTGGCTCCCCTTCCAGATCGGGAACCTTGACCTGGTGTTCACCAGCACCCCCTAGGGGGGACTTCCTAGAGAAGATAACCGAAAGGGGGGTGAAGGGGTGGGGGGTTGTGGTGGTCAGCAGGAAGGAGCCAGGAGCCCACCTCACTAACTGTAGCGCCGCGGGCCCCATCGGGGTGGGGGGCGGGGTGAGTGAGGGTGTTTGGAGATAGGCATGTGTGGGGGAGGGCAGCCAGAAGGAGAGAGAGAGTGTCTGACTGCAAGCTATGCCATCACAACCAGCTTACTCATTAATGAGGTAAAGCATTTGTTAGTTCTGTAAAGCAATCAGGTAGCTGAGCAATGAATGGTTTCATGAATGACATGCCAACACACATCAGTCTTCTCTTCCTGGTTTTAGTATCTAAAATGGCCACAAAATGTTCGCAAGTAGCAGTGACGTAGGTTGCTACTTGGGTTGGACCCCCGGACCCAATTCCCCCCTCTTCCTCTGACTTGTGGTCAGCTGCCAGTGTTAACATTTAGCAACATCATCCGAGAATTATGCAAATATGCAATCATGCCACGTGGGAAATCGTTTATGAAATCTGTGTTCCATTTTTTATGAAAGTTCCAGGACTGGGTAAGAGAGGTGGCATGACAGTGTAAACACTGCACCATAAAAAAGCGCATCCATATCATTTAACATGATCCAACCAGTCTCTTAGCTGTGATAAGAAGGACCTAATGTCCATGTGGAGGACACAAGTGTGTAATGTCATTGCGAGGAAAACAAGTGACTAACGTCAAAGTAGAGAGAAAATGGGTGCATCAAATTTTGTTCCTCAAATTCTGTTGACTGATGTCATAGTCAGAGAAAGAAAACGAGGAGTGAAAAAGATGATTTAGTTTAATGCTGTTGTTCCTCACTTTTAAATACAGATACAGACAGCAAACCTTTCATGAACACAATATTATTATATCCAACTTATACAAATAACTTCTGCAGCTTCGGACTGGAGGAAGAATTCCTATTTCTCTCTTCTCTCCATTTTTTAAATAATAAAGGCAAAGTTGTTTAAAAGATAACCAAATGCAAAGTCTGGCGTAGTGCTCACAGGTGTGGGAATCAAGGACAGTCTGCCCTCTTGTGGATGGCCAACAGGCTTAAGGAACAACATCATCATCCTGAAGCAATCTTCAGTTCTGTATGTGATACTTTCAATCGCTGACTGAGAACAAAGGTAATAAGGCAACAGCAAAAAATACTATGAAAAATACACGGTACGTTTTATCTCGTTGTGGTTTATGCCGCCTGACATCAATAATCTCTCCAAAGAATGGTGGTGGTGCACACTCGCTGTTCCTTCACGTGTGCCACTGTGTATGAATTGTTGCTGCTCCTCTACCTATTCACAATCATGGAATCATGGAAGAAACCTGGCTTCTGTGAACTACTTTGTCAAGGCTGGAAAAAAGATATACTTCTTTCAGTACCTTTCGGACTTTTGTTCGGCACACGCGGCAAACGAAACAATTAGTCTTGCTTTGCCTTGAAGGCATAAGCGGTTAAATTTAAATTCGGAAGTTAAAACTCTGTGTTCATCCTGATGATGTTAATATGGTAAATTTGATTCAACAAGAGATTATGGCCACTGGTTACATTTTATAATAATACATAATAAATGAAAAATAGTTTCAGATTTGCATGTTTTTCTTACCGAAAACGTCTCAACGGACTTACGTACCGAACCAGGATTTTTCTCTAAGCTACCATTACACTACTGTATAATTTCATAAATATAATAGTAATTTATTTTTTGTAGTCTGTTTTATTAGGCAAATAAGGGACTTTTATGTGAAAATAAGATTGTTTTAATCAAAAACATCCAGGGACGTTTGATGATTTCTGGTTCTTATTGTCTGCAGGAAATGCCTTTTAAAGGTAAAAAAATTAAACTCAATTTCCCTCCATAACTCGGAAAAACCAACGCCCCCCCTCCCCCTCCACCCACTTCAGATCCTTGAACATAATACACAGAAATTCATTTCAATGAATGTTTCATAGCTCTACTCATTTGAAATAAATAATCACAAAAATAATTTAAGTAAAAATAGGGATTGGATGGATTTTTTTATTATTATTTTAAATACTTTAATGCAATTTAACAAACTCCATATAAAAAACTGTTAATAGAGGTGACTTGCATGATTCGATTAGATTATCACAGCAATGCCATAATTATTTTCAATGTTACCATAAGCAATGTTTGTTACATTACATTACATTATTGGCATTTGGCAGACGCTCTTATCCAGAGTGACATACAGTTGATTAGACTAAGCAGGAGACAATCCTCCCCTGGAGCAATGCAGGGTTAAGGGCCTTGCTCAAGGGCCCAACGGCTGTGCGGATCTCATTGTGGCTACACTGGGATTAGAACCACCGACCTTGCCTGTCCCAGTCATTTACCTTAACCACTACGCTACAGGCCGCCCTAGTTTAATGAATTTTTGAATTAGTTTAATGAACCAGGATAGAAAAGATGCATTTCAAATAATGAAACTCATTAGAAAATCCACAATGGCTACCATTTTCAAAAAGGCCACAAACTCTTTCCAGATGCATTACAAAGCAATTATATTTGAAGCCCCTTTACATTAGTAATAATTACATCTTGTGCCAAAGTATTAAGAATATTATTGTACATCTTTAGGTCAATAATGGTACAGTAACTTCTGATGAAAACAGTCATTTCCAGCTATTTACACCTAAATAGTGCAGTGGAATTTAGAACAAGAAGAATGAATAACATTTTCACCTGTTACTATGTAGCACCTATAGGATTCAGCCTTGTTGCAGCTTTCTGGAAACAGGAAGGAGGAAAATGTAGCCTTGTAACTTATACTTTTAAAATTAAAATTTTTAGAATTATGCTGGAGCATAACGAGCCATGGAGGGGCTTGAGATAAAAATGACAGAACATCATTTGCTGTTGTGAAAATAAACACACATTTATCTGCCCACCTTTTATTCCACTGCAATTACGTTTATGAGCAAGTTTCACATGAGACAGCTAGATGGCAGTCCATCCTCACTGAATCACGCTTAAACACCCTCAGTGCCTCTGCAGGAATACATGTGTCCGAAGACAGATGAGTGCGCGCACCTGTAGGAGAGCCTCTGGAATGCGCTGACACAGCAATCATTCCTCTCTGTGCTCCTCCTACAGAAGATTATCACTGTTCCTCTCTGTGCTCCTCCTACAGAAGATTATCACTGTTCCTCTCTGTGTTCCTTATACAGACTATTGCTGTTCCTCTATGTGTTCCTCATAGATTATCGCTGTTCCCATCTCTGGTCCTCATACAGAAGATTATCACGGTTCGTCTCTGTGCTCCTCCTACAGAAGATTATCACTGTTCCTCTCTGTGTTCCTTATACAGACTATTGCTGTTCCTCTATGTGCTCCTCATAGATTATCACCGTTCCCATCTCTGGTCCTCATATAGAAGATTATCACGGTTCCTCTCTGTGCTCCTCATACAGAAGATTATCACGGTTCCTCTCTGTGCTCCTCATACAGAAGATTATCACGGTTCCTCTCTGTGCTCCTCATAGATTATCGCTGTTCCTCTCTCTGGTCCTCATACAGAAGACTATCGCTGTTCCTCTCTGTGCTCCTCATACAGAAGACTATCACTGTTCCTCTCTGTGCTCCTCATACAGAAGATTATCACGGTTCCTCTCTGTGCTCCTCATACAGAAGATTATCACGGTTCCTCTCTGTGCTCCTCATACAGAAGATTATCACGGTTCCTCTCTGTGCTCCTCATAGATTATCGCTGTTCCTCTCTCTGGTCCTCATACAGAAGACTATCACTGTTCCTCTCTGTGCTCCTCATACAGAAGACTATCACTGCTCCTCTCTGTGCTCCTCATATAGACTATCAAAACCAAAATAAGTTCATCAATCTGTAAAACCATTTGAGAAGATGACTCAGTATTAGGGTTCACAAACTACTAAAAAACAGGAGTATAAATAGTTGGAAATAGTTGGAAATGCATAATTTGAGAACGGTGTTATTTTTGTTGACCTTTTTGTTCACCTTTATCAAAGGTGTGAATAATTTTGGAGGGCACTGATTTCCACCAAAAAGTTTGATCACAAACCAAAAGTTTAACCCACTGTGTGCTGCATCACAACCTTGTATCTCACTACACTGACATTGTCATGTACCACATATTGTGATTACAATCCAAAAACACCAGAAATGTCAGACCCCAAAAGATGATTGGCTCACAGAAACAGCAGTCATTATTTTGTCGTGGTTCAAGTCTGACTCATTGCCTGTTGTAATTGAATTTTTTTTTTAAAGACCTCAGAATATCTGTGCCCAGCATATCAGCAATTATCTTCTGCATATAAAACAAAGAATCCTGTTGTTAACACAACCGATGATACACACGCACACACGCACACACACACACACAGGTGTTTATTGCAGAGCACGGTGCGCTGGCTCCTACCTGAGTGGTGGTCACTCTGAACGTGGCGGCCGTGGTGGGGGTAGCGGGGCGGGGAGAGATGCTGTTCTGGGCCTGCGCTTGAGCCTGGGCTTGGGCCAGAGCCTGCTGGGGGACCATCACCAGCTGCCCCATCTCCGTGCGCACCAGCACCATGCCTGCAACACAGGGAGAGGCGCTCACATCCCCCGCACGCGCTCACGCCAGCCGCGGCGTCTCCAGCGCCCGGCGCAGACGCCTGGCAGACCGCGGCCAGCTCCGCGCTGACGGAAGGTGCCGGGGGAACTGGCAGCACTCAAACGAATGCACGGCAGCATTATTCATAATGCCCTGCGCGGACCGTTCAATGAATGAGCCCGTTTCAATTTGTTTTCAGAATTGAATGACCTGACACGGAACTGATCCCTACTGTATTGAGGTTACTATCTGGGTGTTTCATTCCTTAGTTGAGGTTTCTGTCAGTTCTTTAAGGTTTTTAGACTGTACTTACAGTCAACAGAGAGGGTACAAACTGCAAACATGAAACCATCTCTAACCACCCAATCAAACACTCTGTACACCGGGAGGAATCACAAACCTCTGAAAGAAGGAGCAGGTGCCTAGTGCATTCCTAAACATTATACAGAGAGCTTAACATATGAAAGCATCAAAAATAAAAACTCACATTTTTCACAAATATCCATAGTGTGAGATAACGTGTCCCATTACTTATAACACAGTTATAACAAAATTGAAATTACAAAAATTACTAAACACATGTGACTTCCAAGTATTATAACGAACAAATAATGAGTTTTAAATTCAACATGAACACGGGTATCTGCATGATACTGAGCACAGTAGTGACCACAAGCTTCGTAGTCCACGCTCTGTTGGTGAGGATATGCTGCAGCATAACAAATTCAGGCAAGTGAATTATAAAAGATTATAAAGAAAGTGTCAGTCAGTGTGAGATAACTGAGCCAGCGTCTGACTGCAGGACCCGTGCACCAGTACAAGAACAGCTGCTCTGCTGCACCTTGGAGGGTACAATAGATACAACAGCCCATGCATCAACTTCAGCAACTGAGTAAACACTTCATTAGAGCAAAGAGAGAGGACACTTGAGCAGTTTGCAAGTATGTCTAAAATCTACAGCAATTGTTTATACAAATTGTTTAAACATTTAGCCTAACAGAAGTTTATGCGAAATTCTAAACATTTAAAAAAATTATTATTGTCAAATTAAGATTATACTACAATAAAAATCAACATTATGAACAAATTCGAGAAAAAATTTGATTACTTCAATATTTAAAAATAATTTAGTGCAAGTAAAGTACATAGCAAATAACCTTTTTAAAAAGAAATAAGCTGTTTTCAGATCTCTATTGACCTGTAATAACACATTGCGTTTGATGACCTTGCCAATATATGCTTAATTACATTAAATTGAAAAGTCTATTAATTCTGCATCAAGCATTGTTGTATTTTGAATGTTTATTTTATGTATTGTTGTGTCATTTCAATACTAAAGCTCACATTATTTTTAATTGCCACATTTTAACCATGAGCAGGCATCATACAGTGAAACCAAATGTGGCAAGTTAAGAAAACATACTGTGGAAAAAGTAATAAGTTTACTACTTAAGCATTTGGACTAGGTTTTTGTTTCTTTTTTTGCAGATATTTTTCTTGGTGGTCTTTAGAATCGGTATGAAATTTGAAATAAAGAAATGGCAATCATGGTAATAATATTTTCCAACACTTCTTCTCTACCATCCTTAATAAAGTCCTTTAGTTTTACAGTTGAAACACAGGTATCTCATGTACATTGCAAGATTTGATTTTGATTTAGTCGATTTGACAGACCAAACTTGAGCCCATCCTCCACAGTAATGCTGCAGTCTGGAATTGATTGTGCAGTCCTTTAAAAATGAACAAATGGCAAGAAAATAGCATTGCCAAACTAGACTATGCCTCTACACTCTTTGTCAAAAGTAAATGTGAGGGTTCACTTTTCGAAAAACTGAAGAAAAAAAAAACTCCTAAAACATCACTCTGTGCCGTATATAAAATACAATCAAATGTTCTAGGTAAATAGTTTGCCAGAATTATTTGGCATTTGAATATTAGGGACCCAAAGCCAACCAGTGCATATATTCCCAGATATATTCCCAGTTAAACAATGTCTCTCAATCACCTGTCAACTTGTCGGGTGTTTTCATGAACAGCAAGTCTCTTTTCAACCTCTGACAGCTAAAATTATTTTTTATTCTTTCTGTTGTTTTGGAAAATGAAGCATAATTTAAAACAGTCCTCAGTGTTGGCAAAACTGATCTCAAACCAGTGGCCTGCAGCAAATGCCCCACGGTACCAGCTGGCAGCTTTGGGTGCCTTTCACAAGACAAAACTGATTTTTTGGTCACACTTTACAATAAGGTCCATGAATTGGTATAAATCACTAATGTAGTGGCTAACATGAATTAATGATGGACAAATACAATAAATAAGCATGAAATGTACTTTTCATTAGTTAATGCATTTGTTAACAACTAACGGATTTGTTTCATTTTATTCATACATTACAAACCATAGGATGAACTTGCAATTAGTTAACCATTAACAAATACATTAACTGACTTTTCCCTTCCAATATGAATTGGCAATAACTACTGTAGTTGTTAAAATGGATTAATGATGTACAAATACATTAACAGAACTCTACAGGTTAACTTCTCAGAAGTAGTTAGTTAACAACAAATTTAGTTTTGTTTATCAACAGACAGTAGCTATGACCTTTATTCACCAGACTTACTCATGAGTAATAAGCACTGACACGTTGACTTAAATACTAGTCTTTCCATGAGAGCTGACATAGGGGCTTGGCTGACTTCTCTGACAGCCCGGATGCTCACTCCACTGCTTATGTATCTTGTTGCATATTGCTTTGTATAAACATACTGCTTACCGCTTTGTATATACATACATACCAATGGAAACCACGGTTGATGGGTTTATGTCAGGTATGGTAAGGACAATGGGCAGCTTGCAGATGATGGTCTTACATGTAAGGACGTGGTATCACACACATTTCTGCATTACTGTCAAGTGCAAGTAAATACCAGAATGTATCATTTTTACATAGGAATAAGGTCTGTTTTCTGATCTCTATTGATCTGTAATAACACATTGTGTTTTATCACCAAGGTAATACATGCTTAATTACATGTTGAAATTAAGTTTAATTCTGCATCAAGCATATGTATTTTGAATGCTTATTTTCTGTATTGTTGTGTCATTTAATTGCTAAAGCTACTTCAGCTCATAGTGCACAACTGTTGCCAATTATTTTTAATTGCCACATTTTAACCATGAGCAGGCACCATACAGTGAAACTGAATGTGGCAAGTTAAGGAAAACATAAAAATAAAAGTTTACTACTCAAACATTCGGACCAGGTTTTTGTTTCTTTTTTTGCAGATATTTATCTTGGTGGTCTTTAGAATCTGTATCAAATTTGAAATAAAGAAATGGCAATCATGGTGTCAAACATGACTATGGTTTTTGAAAATGTCTTTGCAAGAGGGAAGACTTTCAGTTGTATAATGCAGAAACTGTCAGTCAACGAATTTGCATATAAGTGGCGCATCAACCTTGTAGTTATTCAAGAACAAAAAATTAATCCCACGAAGACACCTGCCAAGCAGTTGAGCGCAAACAGTTGACAATTGTGCTCTTCTCTCATAGAACAGATTGCTGCAGTTCATTTTCTACCTTATTTTGCCTTGCAAATCACTGAACTTAATTATAAGGTTCAGGAGGACTATTTAGGGTGAAGATAGGATGAAAGCACATTAATTTGTTGCTCAGTAAACATGCATGAAGGATGAATGGTGTCCCTTCAAAAGGTGAGGGCATAGGTGCCATGCTTCCAAACTCCAGAGGCCTATGTATCATACAAATTAAATAGCAAACTCTCAATAAAATAACTTAGTGTAACATTATTAAAGGCCGAAGATTACATTTGATGCCTTATCAAAACTGGCATATGACCTCTGAATGATAACACACTTTTCAACAATGTGGCCCCCCAAAACGTTGAAAAGTGTTTATATTGACAACTCAATCGCTGTGATAACTTTACAGGTTATGCTTCAAACTTTCAAATGTGTTTTAAAGCATGCAAATGCAGATTACTTCGTAGGAGTTGCTGTATTCATCCTGAATTTATTACAATGATTATGTTGACTGCCCGTAACTTCTATTTCCTTACCCGGTGGTATGGTAAATCCGGGTGGAAGTTGTATGGTGGTTTGCTGCTGTGGGGGTCTGACAAGTAGCTGAGGTGCAACAATTCTCTGAGGAGTCCCCAGTCCAGGGCGAAGTTGGGTCTGGGGAGAAGTGGAAATTACGGGTGACGGTGAAGGCGTCCCGGGCCTTATCATAGCAACGGTAGTGGCGGTTTGTTGCCCTAAAGTGACAGTCGGTTTCGATATAGCCGTGAGAGGGACGGGGCTGCTGGCGGCAGGTAACGAGCTGGCTACAGAACTCTGCTGCTGACTCGAGGGAGGGTTAACAACAGGAGCTGACGACGTGACAGGATTGGTTGTTGAACTCACAACGGTAGGCTGGCTGATTATTTTTGACTGCACGGGAGAGTCTGATTTCGGATTATTGGCATCTGCGCTTGTGCTGTGGTTGACTAGCGGGGCTGCTGCAGCGGCGGGGAGATCTAGTCGTGCGCCTTGCTGGACCAATGCCGAAAGTGTAGTGCCGTTTCCATTCTGTGCGATGCTAGCCATGATGTGGCTCGGTAGTCTTTGCAAGGCTATTGTAGGAGTCCCTCGCCCATCCAGATTAATCGCGGCGTGCGATGTATGGAAATCAGTATGAGCTACATTAAAAGTGGTCGCGTTCGCTGTCTGTACCACGTTCAGACTGGCGGTGACTGCACTGGCACTGCTAACAACTGTGTTCGCGCTGTTAACCAACGATAAAGTTCCAGATCCGGGTTGAAAAGCCGCAACAGCCGCCGGAACAGCAGTATTTGTCGGACAGTTAGCTAACGTCACCGCTCCATCGTTCCCGTTCAAACTCTGTATTCCTGCAGAAGCAGTCCTTATGTTCGAAGTGATGTGATTTTTCCGAGGGTCAGTCTCTGTCGTTATAGTTTCTACCCCTGCTGAACCAACGACAGGACCTCTATTAGCAGGACTGATGCTGTCCATCGGATGTGGTAAAGTTACCAGATCAGATGCAGACAGTGTTGTGATGTTAGATGCTCCATGTGATTGCAAGCCGCTACTGGCATTCACTCCAGTCCCAGAAGTGATGGAACCTTCTTCGAATGGTGGAATGGAACCGAGAGAAGACGGTATCACAGTTTTCTCGGAGCTAATTTCTTTTGAGTTTGGCTCTTGATTTATCCCAGCTTTATGTTGTCCTTGTTGTTGTTGCTGATCTAGTACAGTAGCCACTTGGGCAGATTGTATTCTTCCTAAGTGGTGATTGGCAGCGCCTGTAGACCCAGCAGTCCTAGTTTCAGTATGGGAATCTGCTGTGTTGCTCTGACCCACAAGCTGCGACTCAAGTGAGCCCACTAAGTCACTAACTGCTTTTTCGTCCACCTCGGAGAAGAGCATATCTTCCAGAGGGTCGGAGGCGCCCGCCATCTTTGATCTCAGATCGCTGTCCAAATTTTCAGTAGTCAGTGCGCATGCGTGTTACTGGGCATTGTGGGAATGGTTGTTACGTCAGACCCCCACGGTCTATCCCCTTTTCATTTATCTCCTAGGGAAACAGAGGGAGGAGGAAGGTTTGGAAATGGAGACTGGTCAACAAAGAAAACCTCGCCATTATAGCGTTATATTATATGTTCGGTTTCCATAACCATGACATGTTTTTTCAGTTCAACATTAACGTATTTCAGCGATTCTGACACATATTTCGATTTATTATACAGGAAGTTTTTGTATCTAGCCAGTTAACGATGGGTTACGTTGCCTGCAATTCCACCAAGCCGTAGAGAGCCATAATAAAGAGTGTAGGCTATTTAAAAAAACGTGGGTAATTGAGTTATCGCAAGCTTCATCCAACATTTACAATGGGAGTTCGCAATTATTCAATATTTAACCACATATACTATTTAGTTACAGAGTCGTCTCCGAATACACAGTCAACGCTATGAATAAAATACGATGGATTTCATATTCTTGTCTTCAGTGGCGTTTGGCCTACAAAAATCTTTTATTATGATATTTATTCATAATTAATATCAGAAACAAACTGGTAATGTTTAATGACTGATAAAACAAACTCTAAATTAATTCATAAGAAGTGCTCATAAGTCATGCATCCAAGTACATTCATATGTATTCAACATAATAAAATTAAAAAATGGAATTATACAATAAAAGGTTTCCACATCTAGACTTAAACATATACAAAAATAATCATTTTTATACAAACTCGATTTAAAAAAATAAAATGTACTATAATAACAGTAGAAAATAAATATGTTGTGACCTGTTCTCACAAAATCCCAAAATGCATTTTGAGTTTTCTATCCATACCAAAATTATCTCTACTCCAGATATCAAGGGAGTTGTTTCCCATTTTATTTTGAGTGCCACCAAACTATGTTTTTGAGAAACAGCTTCAAATTTTCGTCGGGAGTGTTATGTGTAGCTGGGAGACTACTGGCACTGGGCTAACAAAACTCCTGGGCTATAACTTAATCTTCTATATAAACCATACTATATTTTTGCTCTGAACATTTACTCTTGACATTAAGACATACTGACCATGAAAGCAAATACATTAACATGTAGCCATCAATGCAGCTGATGTACTTGTTTGTGCTGGCTTGCCTTCAAACAATGCACAACTTCGCTGTTACTTTCACTTTGACACTATGAAGATGAAGGCCTAAAATAGCCACACAAAAAAAAATATTTTTACATAAATATCAATTTATGTATGTGAAATTGGCCGTCGACGTACGACTGATTGTGATAAAATTGTGATCAGGGGTGTTTTTGACAAGGCTTACTTGACGGTCATGGGAAATAAATCATTGTCTCCTGCTGCACAAGGTTGGAACACTCTCAGAAATGGAAGTGATATTTGAGGTATACATTTTTGTTCTTCAAGTGTCAAATTTCCCAAATGTACCCTGAAAGAATATTAAAAGGTACAAATTATATATTGCTGGATCGGGATACAATTTTTCGCAACTATAGGGTTCCGCCACAGCGACAAGAATTTGTACCTTTTAAGGCAATTTTCATACCTTTATTTCTGGGAGTGAAGGTTGTGGTACAAATCTCAAAATGACACCATTACATTACATTACATTACAATAATGGCATTTGGCAGATGCTCTTATCCAGAGTGACTTACAGTTTATTAGACTAAGCAGGAGACAATCCATAAGGGCCTTGCTCAAGGGCCCAGCAGCTGTGCAGATCTTATTGTGGCTACACCGGGATTCGAATCACCAACCTTGCGGGTCCCAGTCATGTACCTTAACCACGTCGCTACAGGCCGCCCACTACACCGCCCTGCCAACCTTCCCATGTGAACAAGCATGTCCTCACATTCCTGAAGCATGTGTGCATATCCTACTTCTGACACAGGGGGGCATGGAAAATGGCATGTTTAAGATCCTACATGTTTAACTTGAACAAAAAGGATAGTGTAATATGGTTGCCTTCAATGCAACACTCACTTAAAATTGTTTACAATGTTATGCAAAAACCTTTTAGATTTGCTCCTGTCTGGCCGGTGTGCTTTGGGTTGCATGTTGTACCAGAACCAGTGAGGTATTTCATAATTGGTGTCACATTTGATAATTATAGGGCAATTATCATTATTAACCAGTTAGACCAGCTCAAGCTATGTTTTGAAATATCTGGTAGCTGGTATCTCAAGCTGGTCATAGCTGGATTTTACAACAGGGAAGCCAACCCTCCAATTACTTTTGGTCCCCTAAAATGAAGGGACTTTGTATCAATTGTATAAACTCCAATCAGGGATGTAATTCCTACATTGATCACCCAGTATATCACTGTCCAAATTCTGTGCTGTATTTTTGCTATTATCTCTTCTATTATCAGTCTAATAGAGGTTAAGTTTGTAATGCCATTTTTTATGCACTTTGTACCCATAGTTGAGGCACTGTAACAAACTTCCACTTAGAGCCCCAATTTGGGAAGGGGTGGCACTGACTACATTGACTCTATGTGAATAGTAAGTTCTATTTATTTTGCTTGCCTTTGATTATTGTACTTTATTTGTGAATGGCAAACAGTTTATTTTGGAAAGCCTATGGTATAGGCCTATAAGCCTATATCTTTAGCTTATTTTTAAGCCTCATAATGGATTCCTTGACTGTCATTGGCACAACTCTGGGCTTCATGTTGACAAAGGCAATCAAAAGCCTAGAATCAAGACTAGATACTGAAAGCCTTCTCATACCATACATATCAACAGTCAAACATGGTGGTGGTAATGTGATGGTGTTGAGATGCTTTTCTGCACGACTTGCCATTATTGAAGGAACCCTGAATTCATAATCGGGTTATACAGTAAGGCAAAGAACCAAAACACAAAAGCAAGTCTATGAGACCGGTGCGTGGGGGGTTGGACCCAAAATGCACGACTCAGAAACAGGGATGTAATAAAGCCCCGTCAGGTCTTATTCAGGGAATGTCCAGTGAGCGTAGTCAAAAAACAAGCAATGTTCATACACGTAAAATCCAGCCAAAACCAAAGTACAGTACCGAGGGAGAAGGCAGTCTCGTAATCGGCACACCATGCAAAAAGTCCAGGATACAGGAAAGCTGTCAGTGGGGCAGAAGTACAGGCGGACGGTAGGCAGGCTCAGGGTCGATGACGGCGCAAGAGTCACCGAAGTCTGCTCCACGGGGCAAAAGCACAAAGACAGCAGGCAAAGCCGTGGTACAGGCAGGCAATGATCAACAAAATAGAAGGCAATAATCTTTGGCCAATAAACAGGCTTGGCTCATAACGGGCCGACAATGGCTTGACAAAACCGCTAACGCAGCTCACTGACGAACAGGAGGCAACAATTTCGCAAAAACATGACGTGGAACTGAGCTTAAATGCAGGTGTAGACAGGCGTAGACAATTAGCTTGAGAGCAGGATGAGAATGGAAATCAGGTGTGGAGGATTGACAGGTAAACGAGATAATTAGTAATTGTTAGTAATAAACCTATCCTGCCCTAGCGTTAGTAAATTAGTAAATGACATGCACAAGAAACGTAAGGTAAACAAGAACACATGGTTAGAATTTTAGTATTACCCAATCCTGATCTAAAGTAGATTAGTAAGAACACAAGGGAAATTGAAACAATTAGGGAAGTGTGAGTGACAGAAAGTGAGAGAGAGAGAAAGCAGGAATGCAAGGTTTGCAGAAAGACACAAAAAAAAGTGTATGCTAAACAATGAACAGAACCACATAACATGAAACGAACATAAATCATGACACAACAAGTTCGCAACTGTGACATGAATAAACTACATAATGTGACATGACAAGACTAACAATAAAATCGTAACAACAACTAAACATGAAACATAACATGACATTAAAATTAAATGTAACAAGAAATAAAGCATAACAACATGGCGAGACTAGACTAACATAATACGTGACATGACAATAACGTAACTAAGACAATGACTAAACATGAAACATGACATGACAAACATGAAACGTGACAGTCCACATCTTAATGGCTGAAAGGAAACAAAATTAATGTTGTTAATGAATTAAAGTCAAAGTGTCTTGAACCCAATTGAGATGCTATGGCAAACCTACCAATTTGTTTGAATTAAAGTAGTTCTGCACGGAAGAGTGGGGTAAAATTCCTCCATGGTGATATGAAAGACTGATATCAAATTACAGGAAGCATTTGTTTGCATGTCGTTATTGCTGCTAAATGTGGTGGAATCGGTTTAAACAGTTAATTTCAAAACATTTCAAGTATATTATTTTCTTTGCATGCAACTTTTATTTTTGCTTCTCCTGTAAGCAGCCTTCCTCCCCCCACCCCCATCTGTTTGAGAAAAAGCGCGAGATTTTATTTTTTATTCTGGGTTCTCCAAACTTCCCATCACCGCTCGCGGCTCGTAGAATCTGGTGCGAAGCGAAATGAAGGCAGCCATGTTGTAGCATCACCACAGACAGAGAGTGAGAGAGAGAGAGAAAGAAAGAAGGAAGAAAGGAAAGAAAGAAGGACGGACGGACGAAAGAAAGAAAGGCATAAAGGAAAAAAGATTGAGAAGAGTCCGTTGGAAATAATCACCCGAGGACAAAAACATTTAAAATTAATCTCAATCGGCCTTCACAAGAGTCCCACATAAACAGGAGACATCATGAGCGGGGGGACCCCTTACATCGGCAGCAAAATCAGCCTCATTTCGAAGGCCGAGATTCGCTATGAAGGGATTTTGTACACTATCGACACAGAAAATTCGACGGTAGCACTCGCAAAAGGTAGCTTGCATTTCATTGCAGTTTCAATGTGAAACAGATGCAACCTAGAGGGTTGAGGTAATCCATACCCTAGTTGGCACACATCGCAGGAATTGGTAGTCCAGCAGTTGCGCGTTTGGTTGGTTAGGTAACGTTAGCTAGCTAGCTAACGGCTAACTAGCGGATAGAAGGCTACGTTGTTAAATGACTGGTTCTAGCGAAGTAGCTCTAGCTAAACCGTATGATGGCTTGCTGTTTCAGTAGTTCGTTATCTAGCTAACCGTTCAGCAGAAGGTTAGTTGTGTTTCGATTAGTCACTAACTATGGTTGTGATGAGTCACGACTATCCTCAACCTGGCAGTGAGTGTTGTCATTAGCTAACGTTGGTTATATTAGCTAGCTAGTCAACGTTGTGATCAATAAGCTCGAGTTCACACTACTCTAGCTTACTGGCTAACAAGTGTTAGTTAAGTTGCTTTCCACTGCGAAAAGCAATTTATACTTAAGTTAGTGCTGAATAGCTATAATTTACAAGTGTAACGTTGACTGTACCTAGTTAACGTTTTGACTTTTGTCAGCACTAGGTAGTTGGTTAGTCTAGCTTAGCTAGCCCTAAATCAATTCAGTTTCATTGCTGTCATGATGACTGGCTATTGCCATCAACCAGTTAACGTTAGGCGACCTGGTCTCTAGTTAGACAAGTTAACTTAGATAGTTAATTTAACTTAATTATGTAGCGAATACGATTAAATGATCGGTAATTATTTTGATTGTAGAGTTGGCGGTCGTTATTCACCGATGTCCGGTTTGAGCCCACACGTTGTCTTAACTTTGAGCTGGCTAGCTAGCTAGTTGATTGCTTATATGCTCGTTAAATCACTAAAATGTTGGGAACATTTTTAAATGTATTAATATTACCTTAGCTACTCAACTGACGTTAACTAAAAATACTTTGAATTCCGTTGTAACTTAGCTCTAGGGCTAGAGTTTTTTTTTTTTTTTTTTTTTGTTAACGTTACTGTTGCAGTGTTTACTTGCTAACATCAGATCGTCTGGAGGAAGTGTAGACATGCAATGGCCTTCGAGCCACGTCGTTCCTCAAATGCAAAAGACAAAGATGGCTAGCACGTAGCCGGAGGCAGTGTCATTATTACGGTTTCAACATAGCAACTTGGCGAATTAACTTTAACAAATGTGCGTGTTCAGCCAAGTTATCTTTAACATGGAAATGTCTTCACTTAGCTTTTTCTTTCGAATATAAGCAAGTTATACAATTGCCCCACGGCGACCCCATTGCGACCCCTTTGTTTTACTACCGACAGCGACATTGCCGTAGCCTGCTAGCTAACGTTAGCTGATTTATTTTAAACTGAGCCAAGTTGGCTGACTGGTTAGGAATATACCTAAAGCGCAATGTATAAGCCTCATATCAGCAAGTTAGTCCAGCTAGACTTTAGCCTAAGTTGCAATGCAACTAAACATTACTCAAATGCATGGTTCGTTGAACAACGGGTGTTCCTCAATTAACTCTGTGATGGACCTAACTTTACCACAAGAAAATTGGTTTAAATGTGATTTAAATTTTTTTCATTGTGTGAGCTAATGGCAATCATTGTATTAGTGTCCTATCCTACGGAGCACCTTAAGGGACCTGGGTGAGACGAAGAATAACTTTTGCGCGATCTTGCAAAACTTTAGCCGGCTCATCTGTCAACCTTTGCTGGAACTTTTTTGTAAGATCCTGAGAAAATGATACCATTAATAAAAGCACAGGGGTCATTGTCACGGTGTCTTTTCCCAGGGAACAGTGAACATGGAGCAGCTACTCCTGTTTTATTTTGAATCTACTCTATGAATACATACATATATAGCGTACTCTTCTGATACACTGAAATAAAAGCATAATATGCATTTATGTACTCCTGTTTATGTATTAGCTAGCAAGAGAGATGGCTTGACCAGCGCGAATTCATATTATAGCTTCAGCATAGTGATTACTCTTGCAAACTGTCGTATTGGCTAGCTAGTACAAACATTGTATTGCAATCACATTGCAAAACACCGGCACTAGAGCCTTATCAGAATGAAAAATGCAAACATTTAAACAGGGCATCACTAGTTTTGCTGATTTGTGTTTTATGAGTTTTACATCTGCTTATGGATTCCAGTGAAACTGTCAAATCCGCAATAGCTGTAGGTGATGCTAATTTGGCGGTGCCGTGCTGAATACTGGTTAATATTCTGTTTTTTTCCTTTCCCATTAGTGCGTTCTTTTGGTACAGAGGACCGGCCCACTGACAGGCCAATCCCGCCTCGCGACGAGGTTTTTGAGTACATAATTTTCAGAGGGAGTGATATCAAAGACCTCACTGTTTGTGAGCCTCCAAAACCAACATGCTCCCTCCCCCAAGACCCTGCCATTGTCCAGGTAAATGATCCCATCTTCTTTGTAAAGCTTGCTACACCAGATTTCCGTACCATTCCATTCCATTCCATTCCATTCCATATTTGTGGCTTTGCAATGTTTTCTAAAGTTACCTTTAATATACAGTGGGATCACAAATTGACGCCCTTGATAAATATGCACTTAGTTTACAGTAAACTAAAAAATAATAATACCGTTATTGGCATAAACCTTATTTGTAAAGTAGGGTGCTTCATTAATGAGTTAGTGAAATCAGTCAAGAGAAAATATTTTCCTAAAAACAGGTTTCACAGTTATTGGCAACCCTGGTTTAATAATCTGTGCGAACACCCCAGACAAAAATGACTGCAAGGGGTCTTTAAAAGCATTGAATAACGAGTAAGAGCATCTCAGATTTGCATTCATTTAATTGCAAAACATTTGAGGACATCTAGAAATGTCTTGGAGGCAGCAAATGAGAAACACAGTTGAGTGAGACATAGCTGCATATCATCAGCTTAACAATGAAATGAGATATTATGGTTTGAAATCATGACACAGAGTAAGCTGGTACAATGACAGGGGTGTATGGTACACAAAAAAAAATTGCATACCTCCATTTTGACTTCACGGTTTGGTACATTTTCAGTAGCAAAGAAAAAAAATGCTTTCATTCTAGAAAGATTGCTGGCCTTCAGGTTTAGTTTAGGTTTAAGCCACTTTCATTTGGAGAATTCTGACATGTAGAGAGAGATTATACTGAAACGGTCCTGGTCTGTATTTAGACACCAACTGTGTAAATCACCTATGCATAACGTGTACAGCTAATACCACATGGACTAGCTCTTGTCCAACTGTATACTCACTGAGTTATGAGTTTCTGCAGAATCAAAATGAGCAAGCAAGATGACGCTGGCCTTAAATGTGTTGTTCATTAAAGGCAGGTACCGGCATGGTTGGACTTCAAGCCACAAGGAAGCCGAGTGATTTGTGTCAGCGTTCTGTGGAGCGTATGTTGGTTTCAGAGCAGCTTGTCTACTCCTGCACAAGTGTGTTGTGTTTTTGTTAAAGATTGTTTTCCCCCCCCCATCTTTCTAGTCATCTCTTGGGTCCACCCCCCCTGCGACCACATTCCAGTCCGTGGGCTCGTACGCACCCTTCAGCCGGGCTCCCATGGCTCCATACAGCCAGTTCACCACCGGCCCCCTGGTGGTTCAGCAGTTTGGGGCTGTCGGTGCAGGTAGGTGGCACCTTGCTTGGGCGATGGCTCGCAGTGATTCAAATTGCAACTACAACCATTTTATACCTTCAGCTGTGAGTTCATTTTCAAATGTGCTCAAAGCAATTTATTTTGGTTGGGAGGGTTATACAATGGGGTAGGTTATATACATTTTGTTAATCTGCAGAAAGGGTACTTAAATGATCATTTCTGTTACCTGAGAAATACACTTATTGGACTTAAGAACGGTCTCCTACAAATGCTCAATGGAATGTTTTGGCTATTATAGGTAAATCCTATTTTGCCATACATGTCATATAGGCAGTTGCTTCCTAATGTTGCAGTGGCCTCTCACAACTGGATTAGAGTTCTGGAGGCTTGAGGGAATCTCAATTGGAGATATCTGCGTGTTCAGTCACTCACTGAGCCCAACTCCAGATTGGAATGACACTTCCCATCTGGAGCAGAGCAGCTCAAGCCTGAGCCGAAGCCGATCACTAAAACCTAAAATGGCTGAAACTGCTTTGCCATGCCCACACCTCTAAACCTGCTGTTCCTCTCCATCCAGGAAGCTCAGAGCCCTCTGTTGGTAGCCAGATGAGCGTAGCGGCACCCCTGTCCCAGAGCACTGCTATTGGCTCAGCATTTCCCCCAGAGAGCTCAGTGAATACACACATAGTGGAAGGTAACGGTCCTGTGTGGGCGGAAAATTAGATCAAACATTTGTGCAAATGAAAACTATTGGTATGGCCGTCCAGGCTCAATGCTTGATATGGAAGCACTGTTTTCAATGCCCCCACTCGAAGCCGAAACCAAAGTCCTGTTCCATGTTATGCATGTTGTGTACAGTTAATGAAATGCGATCGGCCATCATAGACAATCTAAAAAGAGCCATCATTCTGCTTGTAGGGTCGATATGCTTTGCAGCTTTTTTACGTTTATAGCTTTTCATACTTTTCTGTTCCTCAGGTGTCCTCCGTTTGGGTACACAATTTTAAACGTTTGTTAATGTAATGCGCTTTCAAACGAGGTATCTTTGAGTGATTTCTCTCGTTGCTTTTCTTAGACTTTATAACTGAACGTAGCAAAACAAGGCGTGGCTTCGTGCTTAAGTAAAATGCATCATTCTTAGGTCTTTTCTTAGCTTTGACATTGCAGTTGGTCAGGTGTTTGTGGTAACCATAATTAACTGATTTCATTTCTGGATTTTAAAG
Source organism: Conger conger (assembly GCF_963514075.1). NCBI lineage: Eukaryota > Metazoa > Chordata > Actinopteri > Anguilliformes > Congridae > Conger > Conger conger. The sequence continues at coordinate 55,064,839 of NC_083765.1, forward strand.
TGATCATATAGTGAGAGCCATAAGCTCATGTCTATTGCTTCTATCGTGCTTGATGCCAGTCAGCTTTCATGTCATTTTGAATAGCCACGCCACGCCCTTATACTGACAGAGGACTGTATAATGGGCCTATTTTTCATACGTTTACCTTGTCCTCAGGCCGCACAAGTCCCCAGCTCGACCCTCTGGTGAAGAGCCCAACCCTGGAGCAGGCAGCACAGACGACCCCCACCCCTCCCGCACCTGTAGGGCGGAGGAGTCCCGCCTCAGGGAGACCCGCCCCGACTGGCACCCAGAAGCCCTCGGACGGTCCAGAGCAACGGAGAGGTGAGACGGGCAGAGCAGTTCACGGCCTGGCCTGGCTATCTGGGCCTCCCACCCCATGCTGTAGACCAGGGCTGCCCAAACCTGTTCCTGAAGATCTGCTGTCCTGTAGGCCTTCATTTCAACCCTAACAAAGCACGCATCATTCAACAGCTAGAGCCGGGCTGACCAACCCTCTTCCTGATGGTCTGCTGTTCACTTCAACCTGCACTCCTGATTCTAATAAGTAGCAGCTAAACAAGTTCTTTAGCTGTTGAATGAGGTGCGCTCTGTTATGGTTGGAGTGAACCTGTAGGACTGTATAGGAACAGGGTTGGGAGCTCTCCTAATGTCTTTTGGACATCTCCATTTGTTTCCTTTTCAGTGACTTGTAGAGGTCCATTTTTAATTGATTGTTCAAAGTGGCTTTGTATAAATCTTACTGTGCGTTCAATCTCATGCAATTGATTTCTGCTGCATCCGTCTTCCCACATTCATGCATTGACTTCAGTAATCACAGAGCATGCAGTAAACATTATAACTTAACAGGAACTGACGCCCCCAAAACCCAGAGGCAAGATTCTGAACCAGGAAGGGGTGATCTGTCTAAACGGCAATTGAGTAAGAGAGTTATTTAACTATTTTGTTTTTGTGCATTTTATTGTGTTAATTGGTGTTCAAATTATTTTAATTCCTTTGTGTGATTAAAGTTTAAAAAAAATCCCAGCCATAAAGATATGTATCATTCAGATTCTTCAATTCTAACATTGATTTCCATCTGCTGTCTCACTGTAATGTTAGGTGAGCAGGGCTTGCGAATACATTCTGCGTTTTCAACAGTTGTATAACAGGCTATCATTTGTCTTGATGGCTTGTTTGCCATCTAGACTTCATGGGGTTTATCCAACACTGGCGTTTATGTGAACGTAGAATTGCCAACAGGTGTGTTGGTGTGGAAGGGCTGTAGAGTGCAGTGCTACAGAAAACGGACTGCTGAACCTGCGGTGTCATGTTTCCTCCAGCAGGGGCACTGCCTGCCCGCCGGGGCCGAGGTGGAGGAGCGGGAGGAGGTGCTGGAGCAGGTGGAGGAGGAGGAGGAGGAGGAGGTGGTGGTGGTGGTGGTGGTGGTGGAGGAGGAGGAGGAGGTGGTGGTGGTGGTGGTCATCGTGGCAGGGGCCGCTTTGCCGTGCGGAGGGATGGTCCGGTGAAGTTTGAGAAGGACTTCGACTTCGAGAGCGCCAACGCTCAGTTCAACAAGGAGGAGATCGACCGCGAGTTCCAGAGCAAACTCAAGCTAAAAGGTTTGTCAGAAGTTTTTCAGCAGGATGCACCCAGATTCACCGGGTCACATTTCATTAGCCTTGTCGCTGCTTAATGCTAAAACCTGGATGTTCCCGGGCAGTAGCTTACAGCAGGCTTAAGGGATGTGTTGTGAAATAGCTGCCGTCCCGCTATGAATGCAGATGAGAAGGCGGAGAAGACGGAGAAGGCAGAGAAGACGGAGAAGGCCGTGAACGGGGAGGATAAGGCCGACTCCGGGGTGGAGACCCAGAACAGTGAGGGGAACGCTGACGAGGAGGACCCGCTGGGCCCCAACTGCTATTACGACAAGTCCAAGTCCTTCTTCGACAACATCTCCTGCGACGACACCAGGTACTGCCGCCACCGCAACGACAGGGTTTCCTCTCCTTCCGAGCCATGTTCCTCCCAAGAAGTGGTGGGAAATGGTCTTGGGAAAGCTACGGGAACTCTAAACGTTTGATTTGAATGTGTTTACAAGTTTCCTCTTCATATTAGAAGTTACTATTTACTATGCAAGTTACTATGTTACAGCAAAAATTAATATCTCAAATATGGGGGGGGGGGGGGGGGGGGATTGAATTTCAAAGCCTGATTCTTTTTGTGTTGATTAATGATGAATCTTACTTTTGTAGGAAAGCGGCAGAAAAGTCTGGAATTTCAGCATTCCCAAGGTAATTTCATTTTGTCGTCTTAATTGCTTGAGGTTTTCCCCTCAGTATGCATAATAGAGTGAATGAATGTACTTTACGGGAATTCAGAGACGCTGGATTTTCAGGGACTTCAACATTTGATATTTTATTAATTCCCCTGTAGTTAATGTAACTGTGCTGAGTTGCTACAGCTTCAGATGGTAAAAAAAAACAACAAATAACGTGGTTAAAGTGCACAATCCCAGCTTTTATTTAATGGTATTGTGTCGAAAGCGCAACACTTTTTAAACATATACACATGGTGCCCCCATTCAGGGCACCATAATGTTTGGAATAAATGGCTTTGCAGTCGTTTCTGAATTTGTCAGCTGTGATCACTTGCTCCCTTAGTGCTGGTATAAGAGGGGTTTCAGCATCTTGTATTGATTCTAAGCTTTTCATTGCCTTGAGTCTGTTATTGGCGTTTGTCAGCGTGAGGGCCAGAGTCGTGTCAATTAAAGTTGTTCCACCGTGAGGCAGAGAAAAGAATCATCATTAAGAAGAGAGAGCGCGGTGGTGAGCTCTGTAATTACACAGGGTCTGGTAGGCTGAGGAAGACCACGTTGAGGGAGGCATGTAGGCGTCTACTATCTGTAGAAGACTTCACAAACTACAGAACTACAGAGGTTGCACTGCAACCACTAGTTGGCTGCAAAAATAGGATGGCCATTTGCAGTTTGCTAAGTAGTACATGAAAGAGCCTGTAGAGTTCTGGAAAAGGTTATTGTGGATGTATGAGGCAAGATTCACATGCATCAGAGTGATGGCAAGAGCAATACAACCTGAGACTTGGCACTTTAACCATGTCAGAATTGTTTGGGTATTTTCTGTGTGTGATGTAGTGTTGGTATAGTGCTGACTGTGGTATGGAGGGTATTGTCCGTGTGTGATGTAGTGTTGGTATACTGCTGATTGTGGTATGTAGGGTGTTTTCTGTGTCTGATGTGTTGGTATAGTGCTGACTGTGGTATGTAGGTTGTTTTCTGTGTCTGATACAGTGTTGGTATAGTGCTGACTGTGGTATGTAGGGTATTTTCTGTCTGATACATTGTTGGTGTAATGCTGAGTGGTATGTAGGGTGTTTTCTGTGTCTGATACAGTGTTGGTATAGTGCTGACTGTGGTATGTAGGGTGTTGTCCGTGTGTGATGTAGTGTTGGTATAGTGCTGACTGGTATGTAGGGTGTTGTCCGTGTGTGATGTAGTGTTGGTATAGTGCTGACTGGTATGTAGGGTGTTTTCTGTGTCTGATGTAGTGTTGGTATAGTGCTGACTGTGGTATGTAGGGTGTTTTCTGTGTCTGATGTAGTGTTGGTATAGTGCTGACTGTGGTATGTAGGGTGTTTTCTGTGTCTGATACAGTGTTGGTATAGTGCTGACTGTGGTATGTAGCGTATTTTCTGTCTGATACATTGTTGGTGTAATGCTGACTGGTATGTAGGGTGTTGTCCGTGTGTGATGTAGTGTTGGTGTAGTGCTGACTGTGATATGTAGGGTATTTTCAGTGTGTGATGTAGTGTTGGTGTAGTGCTGACTGTGATATGTAGGGTATTTTCAGTGTGTGATGTAGTGTTGGTATAGTGCTGATTGTGGTATGTAGGGTATTGTCTGTGTGTGATGTAGTGTTGGTATAGTGCTGATTGTGGTATGTAGGGTATTGTCCATGTGTGATGTAGTGTTGGTATAGTGCTGATTGTGGTATGTAGGGTATTTTCAGTGTGTGATGTAGTGTTGGTATAGTGCTGATTGTGGTATGTAGGGTATTGTCCGTGTGTGATGTAGTGTTGGTATAATGCTGATTGTGGTATGTAGGGTGTTTTCTGTGTCTGATACAGTGTTGGTATAGTGCTGATTGTGGTATGTAGGGTATTGTCCATGTGTGATGTAGTGTTGGTATAGTGCTGATTGTGGTATGTAGGGTATTGTCTGTGTGTGATGTAGTGTTGGTATAGTGCTGATTGTGGTATGTAGGGTATTGTCTGTGTGTGATGTAGTGTTTGCGCTGTTGCAGGGAGCGGAGGCCGACCTGGGCGGAGGAGCGGCGGATGAACGCGGAGACGTTCGGCATCCCCGTGCGTCACGGCCGCGGGCGCGGGGGCTACAGAGGGCGAGGGGGCATGGGCTACCGCGGGGGCCGGGGACGCTCGGCCAGCCGGGGCTCTTTCGGGCCCCCGCGCGGCGGCACCGGAAGCTTCCGGGGCTACAGAGGAAGCCGGGGCGGCAGGGAGTTCTCAGATTTTGAATACCGGGTAAGCGTTCGGCGCGTTCGTAAAACATGTTCACTCAACGTAGCATCACTTATGGCTGTGTTTGCATGCACAGTTATGTCTTTAGTTTACAGATGTTTGTCAAATATGAGACCGTATGAATGAATGGTTTATCCTGAAGCGGTTCATTGAATAAGGAGATCCCTTAGATGTGTGGAACTCTATCATTAATATACATTTGATTTCACAGCATGTGTGCAGTGTATTAGTGTAAATGCATTTTTGTGCAGTTGTCTAACTTAAGCCCAGAGTCCTTGAGGCATTGTATGTTCAACCCCGTTTATGGTTTCTTCCAGAAGGATAATAAAGTGGCTGCATAGGACACCAGGAAGACGGATCCAAAAAGAAACCTTGCTCCTCGCGGTCCAGAAATTTGCTTGGGGTCTCGACTTTTGCCAAAAAAAAAAAGAACGATGAAAAGTACTTGCTGTATCTTCGTCACCAGCACTGGGGTAGAGGACTGCCCAACTTCAAACGGTGTAAAATGAAAAACATGCATTATAACGCAGTCGATGGGGGGGGGCTTATTCAGAGCTAAGTTCGAAATATTGGCAGAAGGTTGAGAGATTATGTAAAATACAGTACTTCAGTGCAACTATTCAGTATTTTTGCATCAATTTGAGTTTTTCTTACTAAAATTGTATTTGATAATGTTCTGTTAAGTGTAAAGATGTATGCAGAAGCCCGCTGATACTGTGATGAGAGTACTGGTCACTGATATAGCTTTATTTTTTGGATATATCCTGTAATGTACCTTTAGAAGCACCAAAATCTTGTATATAGCCAGTTGGGTCACAGTTACAGCTTTATACCTTGTTTTCTACTTCACGTATCTCGATAGCCAGTTAATCCCACTTCTCAAACTGCCTGCTGTGTTTTGCCGAGTTGTCCTTGTCTGAAATACTCTCGTTTTAATTAGCATTTTCGATGTTCTTTGATAATCTCAGTCCAGTGCGGCTCACGAGGTGAACAGTTTTCCAGCAAGCTAGAGCGAGGCTTCAGCAGCTGTTGTTCCTTTCTGGCTCGACGCCATTTTGATGTTTTGTAGTCACTTCAGACCTCTACTCAGACCCATTCACACGGAGATATGTGCTGGTTCCCCACTCCCTACAAACCACTGGATTCGTTGCTATCGGGAGTTGGTTGAAGGCTGTGATTTTCTGTGTTGGTAGAACAATGTGTTCATTTTACTTTCTACCCCATAGATACTACAGTGTCCATATTTTCTGACTCCAGAATAGGCCAGTCAATATGGAATTACGCTTAAATTGCTTACTTGTTGACATTGTTATGCTGGGAGCTGAATGTGTCCATGCCATAAACTGCAACTATAGACCCAGTAACTGGCCACTGGTGTCAATGACAATATTCACAATAATATAAGTTAATTTTGTTCCTATAATTACTGTTAAAGATGGCAGAATGTTTCCATAACTGGGTACTTGCATATTCCCTTGAAATTTCATGATTATTGATTACAAGTCTCCATATTACTAAGGATGTGCTTTTTTTCGCTTCCAGCATTTTTAAAGTACTTATCCAGAAAGCCTTGAATTACTCTTAAGGAATTATTTTTTCAGAAAATACTTGCACTTTGAAGAATTGTGTTTTTTAAGCGCGATGTCATCAGGTAACCCTTTAAAACTAATCTGTGGTTGTGTTTTGTGTAGACTACGTGGTGATCTTGGTTCGTGATGCCCGATATATCCTGTGTGAATGGATCTTGAGCTTTTAAGCATTGCGTTGGGTGCAAAAGTCTTCACATTTTTAACATTAATATTAGAGATGTCAAATTTTGGTATGGTTCCTAAAAAAATGCTATATAACAAGTGTTAATGGTGAATGGATTACATTGTATAGCAGGCTAAGAAATGTAAGCCACTTGATTTGCTGCCTTGTACGTGCAAATTTGCCTCTGGGATGTGACCGGAAATTAAATTAAGGATCTACATGCTTATGAGTAAGCATGGATCAGTAACTGGATGTTTTTTTTATATGATTTTGTTGCCTCTGACGGTGTGGGATGTGGCGCGTTGGTGTCATTGTGTTACCAAGTGACTGAGTGCTAGAAGATGTTGCATTTCTCAAATTGAGTTTGCCATTGACAGGACCTCTCCATCTCTCAAAGATGGATGTTTTTTTTTTTTTTCTCTTTCTGTTTTTGACCCATTTTACAAATCTATGAATGTTACAGAATTGCATTTCCCTGCGAGTCACCTGGCACAGTGCACATTTCTGTTTAATTGTAGGTTCACAGTAGGCTACTGATAAGGTAATATACACAATACACCTACAAAGGAGTTATGAAATGTAAAAAGCGGCACAACTTTGGTGTACCATTTCTGAAATTCGCTGAATGGAATTTATTTCCCCAAATTCTTATTTTATACTTTTGTTTGAGGGGGTGGGTGGTCACATGGTAAAACGATTTTTTACGGTGATGTTTCAGATTATTGGTTCTGAAGTTTGGGAGGTGCAGGGATATTGTAGCAAGCCACTCCCCTAAAATCTCAAAACAAGATAAATGACGATTCTGGCAAAGGCACTACAAGAAAACCAGACCGAGGTGATACATGATGTAGGGCAGCTAATTAAATGTCTAGTAATTAGATATGTACAGTTGTTTAAGCGTACATTATAGCAAACTGGCAGTACACTGCATGATAGTCGTGCCGTGTGAGAAGCCACAAAATGAACACTGAACAACTCCAACATATTCCTGGATTGTTGCAATAACTGTACGTTACTGAAATATCCCTTGCTAAATCGAGACCAAGACTGTACATACTGCCAAAATGCTATACGCTGTGAAGGTTTCATTTTGTTTATTCCTGATCTCTGGTTCGAAACTCAAGCAATTTAACAGCATGGTGTACTTTCAGCGCGCCTCAGCAGATTGGGGTTTTTATTCAACGCAAAGAATAAACAGTTGTTCAATACTTTTTGCCTCGTGCCTTTTTATTCTTTTCACAGTTCTCAATCTATACACCTCAGACTGTTCCATTATATCCTTCCTTAAAGGACAACACTTTTTTCCGACTTACCCAGTTCGATTTCATTTTGGCATAAAGTCGGAAAACTTTTGGTATTTTCTTTTACGTTTGCCACAAATGGCCTATGCTGAAGAATTTGCTTGAACATCTTTTCATGGAAATTATGTAGAATGCTGTATTTGTGGTGTAGAGTTTTATAGTGGAAGGCAAAGGCCTTTAAATTCATCATTAAGGCCTCGCTGCCTGATTGAACTGCCTTTGGACGCTGCTGATGCCTTCTTGCCTAAGAATGTGGCGCACGGCTAAGGTGTCAGACCTGGATGCAGGCATTGGTTCAATGCGGTTGCACACGATGCAGGGTTCGTGTCCTCGTCCTGCCAAAAGCCGAGTTTGGCCGGCTCTCTTGGGAACGGCATAATTGGCCCGCCACTCTGAGAGACTCGGGACTCGGCAGGGGTGCAACAGCGCCCCTATCGCCCCAGGTTGACAGGCACAGGGCCCGATGCGGTGTGTCCTGGACAACATGGGTAATGGGAATAGATGGGGTACAATTGGCCATGAAATTTGGAGAATAAAAATGGAAAAATCAGAAAAGAATTTTGGACACTGCCAGAAGGTTATTCTGAAAATGCTTACTCCTTTACTCCACTCTCTACCACCCTCCTCCACTCCATGCCTCGGAAATCAATCTTTGTGGACTCCCTCCACTGTCCCCTTTTCTCACACCAACCTACTATGAAAACCCAACCCACAAAATCTGCCACTGTTCTGATCCAGAAAGCAGCGATAGCACTTGGATTTCCCCCAATTATGCAAAATATTTTGCCAAATTTGTGTTATCACCCATAGCATCCTAACAGAATTATGAAATGTAATTTTGTTTTAGTGGCTCATCCTACCAACAAATTCAGCAATCTAAAACGAGGAAACGGGTTTACAGTTGTGTTCAAATAAATAGCAGTGTGTTAGCATTCTGTTCCAAAGCATTAGCAAATTTCATCAAGTCTGCATTATTCTTTTACAGGAAGGAAAGAAAATGAGTATTAATCTGTTCAAAAAAACGGTGGTGTCGACATTTTTCTCTTCAAACTCTCTTCAAACTGTATAAACTGAATATTTTTTTCAAGATTTAACTTCACTTTAAATTACTGAACTAATATTTATTTGCATAACCATTGTTTTTGATAATTGCTGCGCATCTGCGTTGCATCGAGTCAACCAACTAGAAACAGGTATTTCAGCCCACAGTTCCTGTGAATTTTTAGGTTTTGCTTCAGAAACTGCATTTTTAATGTCACCCCAAGTTTTCAATGGGGTTGCGGTCAGGGGATTGAGCTGGCCACTCCATTACCTTAATCATTTTTGTCTGGATCCAAGTTGATTGCTTACTCGTGTGTTTGCGGTCATTGTCTTGTTGAAACACCCATTTCAGGAGCATTTCCTCTTCAGCATACGGCAACATAATCTCTTCTATTATCTTGATGTATTCAAACTGATCCATGATCCCTGGTATACGAACCCAACACCGTAGTATGAAAAACATCCCCGTGCCATGATTTTTGCGCAACCATGCTTCACTGTCTTCACAGTGTACTGTGGCTTGAATTCAGTACCCGTGGGTCTTCTGACGTACTGTCGACGACCACTAGACCCTAAAAGAACAATTTTACTCTCATCAGTCTGCAGAATGTTACGCCATTTGTCTTTGGGCCAATCAATGTGTTCCTTGGCAAATTTTCACAGATTCTGCAAATGCCCTTTTTTCAACAATGGTACTTTACGGGGGCTTCTTGCTGATAGCTTAGCTTCGATCAAACGTCTTCTGACTGCAGCAGCACTTGTAGGTAATTGCTTTCTGGAGCTGATGAATGGCTGAATCTTTGCCATTCTGACTATTCTTCGATCCATTTTAACTAGTTGCTTGCTTTCCTCCGCTTCTTCCAGGTTTTTGTTGCCATTTTAAAGCATTTGAGATCATTTTAGCTGAGCATTCTATAATTTGCTACACTTCTTTATACGTTTTCCCCTCTCCAATCAACTTTTTAGTCAAATGACATTGTTCCTGCAAACAATGTTTGGAACAGCCCATTTTACTGCAATTCAGAAGGAAATATATTTTATAATAATGTGTGAAACATTTGCTTCCCTTCTTCTTTAATAAAGGACAATTAATGACACCTGTTTTTTCACAGAATGAATGAATTCTCCAATTAAACTCCACACTGCTATTATTTTGAACACACCCCTTTGAATGAATGAGTCAATTACTCAGAACAAGCAGCATGCATGTCATGACAGTTGGGTCTGTTGTTTTTCTATTACACCACTACATCTACAAGTAAAGTATTTGTCATGCAGAAATATCACTACTACTAAGAAAAGTGGTTCATTAGATTACTGATATTGTACTGCTATCTTCTTTGACACAACTATATGTATTTGATTGTACATAAAAACTCTTAAGCACAGCAGGTTCTGTTATTGAAGTATGTGAACATGCATGGATGAATTTATTCAACCGACCATTTCCCGACTCATATTTATTACCAATACATTTCTTACAATGGGAAATACTTGTTTTTCAATGTGAATATTTAACAATAACTCAATATGAAGTGTATATAGGCTAGGCTATTTTTCACTAATCTACAGAAATGTTTCTGAATTAGCCTGTGACAATAGCCTAACATAAGCGGTTACAGTACAAGGTGTTCAGATCGGACACATCGGGATTCTGGGATTACAGTAAATAGAAATCTTTGTTCAGATTTGATCCAATGTTGCTGGTTACATATTAATGTCTTGAGGCAAACCGTGGTGTCAGGTTTGTGTTTTTACAGGCTACCGTTTCCTACTACACACCTTGTTCTTGAAATTTACAAGGTATTTTGTAGCTTTTAAAAGGGCTGACCATGTGAGATCTGTAATTGGCTTATATTTATTTTTATTTATTTATTACATGGTAATATTTGTGGGCTCGGCAAGAAATAACGATTATTATAGGCCTATTTCTTCAACACAGGGCGTTGAAGCTGAATAACTTGTGGATTTTCTTCACTTCCCCCTCATTCGCGCCTTTGCTCCACATACTTCCGGAGGAGTGGTAGTTGGGGAGTGGGGTCAAGGAGGGTGGAGTGAAAAATAATGGGACGCACCAATAATCACTTAAACAGCCTGTAAAACTCATGAGAGGTGCTGGAGAATGAACATGAATACCTGATAGAGGTGATTTTTGGCACCATAAAACCACACAAGCTTCATTTTATGGATATCAGGACCTAAAATAAAACAATGGTAAGGTGTACAATATGGCACCTTTAAGTGTGTGATCCTTGTCTTTTGCCGAGCTGTGGTGTCAAGTGGATTGTTGTCATTGTACAAGGTCTGGCCTACAGTAAAGGCATTTATATGACAATTGTGTTGACATGGAAAAACTGTAGGTGCAGAATTAGAATACCCAAACATGAACATCTGTGAGGAGCAATTCTGTATGACCGTTTAAGTGCAAACTAGACTTGCACAATTTGACCTGTAGAGGGTGCAAGTGCATTTATGAAGTTTTATATCGCTTCCATGATTGCTACTAAATACAAGTGTTTACATGCAGTTTGGGATTTAAAGTATTTGGTTATGATCGCAAGTTATGATCGCAATGATGCTAAATATGGTGCCAGGGAAAACAAAACAATTGTCAAAGTTTTTTTTATTGTTAAATGTTCATCTGTAATAAAGCAAATAGTTTTTTTTTTTTGTTTTTTTTTTTACTTACAGAAGCTTTCAAATGTAAAATACAAAAATGTACAATTCCATGTTGAAAAAGTTGTATTCCACACAAAGCAAATGGGTCTAGAGCAAGCAAGTCTGGGCTCTAGCATAAACTATTAGCACTTGGCAGTTTGAGCGAAAGGAACGTGTATGGAGAACTGGTCTGACCAAGTGCAATGAAATGAGTTGAAATCACACACCATCTTCAGAACTGTTCTGCATATCTAACATGACGAGCACGTACATAAGTGCCATGAGAACGGTTTGCCTTTATCTTTCCTTCCCTTTAAACCTTGCCGTGGTCTTTCTTGGCAGTCATTTTGTCTTAAAGTTTGCTGAAGAGAACAGGATTAGCACTTTTAGAATCATGTGGTACAGCTATATATATGTTTTGGAGAAATGGGTCTTTCACAGAAGAGACTAACAAGAAGTATAATAATCCATATTTATACAGCTCTTCAACCCCCACAAAGCCAATACCCCCTAACTAAAGCAATTTGTTTGGAAATAAACACGACTGACAACCTCAAGTGAAACCATACCCAAAATTCAAGTACTTGTCTTTCTACATTGCGTTTTTGTTGCAGTTAAGAGACTACGCAATAGTAGTCGAACAGTTCATTCTCATATTTTCTGTCTGAATTACATTTTCTTTTTAGTAGAGCCAAGTTGTAATCCATTCAACCCTGCAGAGAAATGCTAACAGTTAACAGTTCAAGGTCTTTAGGATTTCTGTTAAAGGAGATTCTGTTTTCGGAGAGTAACGGGGGAAAAAAAGCAACAAACCCCATATTCTGATTGTGCAAAGCGTGTTGCCATAAAAAGTATACATATGTACACAGCAAACAATTCTCTGTAAACGTGGTATGTTAGTTTTCAGAAAATGGTGTCATAAATACAGGCAACATTGGCATCCACAAACATGAGAAAAAGGTAACATTCTGGGTGTTTAAAAACAGCCCACCTCAGTAGAAAGCAAAGATGTGGTCTCAAGTCACCCTATTCTCAGAAAATATAGCCCCCTCCCCACCCATTCCATATTTATAATGGCATATTTGGTAACCTTATATATATATAAATATATTGATGCAGTTAACTCTGTAGCAAAGAAAATGTGCTTTTCACCATCTTACCTAAGGGGAAGAAAAATAGTAATCTCATACATATGCCTATATTAGCCACACAAAACATACAGTAATGGTATGACTTTTCACAAAGTACAAAAATAAGATTAATACTGTTAATATTTGTACAAGAAATATAGTATATTTAAATGACCAAATGGTGAGTTTAGTTTTAAGAGGTGAATAGCTATTTCAGAAACAAGCTGCAAATCAGGGAAAACAAAAACCAAGCTCAGAACTAAGAACGTTGACCATTGGACATTATGTTTATTATACAATGGGGTGGACGACTGCAATTTATTAATAGACAATATTGGACTCCATTTTACACTGAAGCACCAGTCACCATCTGAATGACACTTTGGTTGGAAAATAATTATCTGCAAGTTACCAATATTAGCATGGCACACAGACACTGCTATTATTATTCTTACTTCGTCAGTTGTCAAAAATAGTAGTGTCTTCCACATTGCACGTATGCAATGAGTACTATACTTATGCTGAGCCTGCTCAAAGCTTCTAATAACAGGAAGTAAATTATTAATATAACAAATCGAGTAATTCACAAACTATGAAACAATTGTGAAAAGCTGTAGGCTGGTTCACCACATGATTTTGCATGGGATTTGGCAGTCACAACTTCCTGGAGACACAGTATAGCTAACAGAGGGGCAACCAGAAGAACCCCACAGACACAGACACACAACATCACATTCATTTGGCTGCAGTAGCGTCACGGATGGCCACACAATGTGCATGCCACAGGCTACCGAAGTCGCAGGAAATAAAGCGTGTACGTAAATCAGGCGGGGGGACACGACCATCAGACCAGCTGCTCCTAAACGTGGCTCATGCGTGACTCCATAGCCAGTTCAAGGACTTAGAAAACATTTGCTTTGAAAATGGGGGGGGGGGTCTGAAATGGAAAAATACATACAAAATACTTGCATGCTTTTCGAAAAATGCATCTCTCGTTTTCCATTTTACACCTTTTCGGATGAGGAGAACGACTGCCGCTAATGGCCGCGATTACACCACGAGCCTATGTACATTTCCTTCACATCTCGGTCGGTCAGTCAGGTTAGAAGCGGCGCTCCACATCCCAGACGGACGTTTGGCCGGGTCAGAACTGGTGCAGGTAGGAGGGCCGGTGCTCGGGTTTGAAGGGGAAAGTCTTGAAGCCCTTGTTGACGGGTTTGTGCTGGGAAGCTTGCTGTGGCTGCACCGGGCTCTGCTGTGGTTGTTGCTGTTGCTGTTGTTGTTGTTGCTGCGTGTACGCGAAGCTGGAGGAGATCCCCGGGGAGGGTGAGCAGTCGCCCGCCGTCGACCACACCGCCGACTGCAGCATCTGCATGGAGTCGTTCCATTGGCTGGTGGGGATGGTCATCTGGTACAAGGAAGAGCTCGGATTGGGCAGGGTGTTGGTGTGGGGGGAGGAGTGCTGCCAGGGGGCCTTGGGGGGCCAGGTCTTTGTTTTACTCTCCTGCGGAGCAGAAGAGGAAGAAATGGTTCAAACAAGTTACCCAAAACAAACTCACAACTGATAATCAGCTAACACAATCTATTAAAAAAAACATCATAACAAACACTACAGCACAAGGAGAGAAGAGGAAGTGTCAATAACTCCGCATGTAACCTTGGCACAAAGTTCTATCTCAAAAGAAAAGATGATGAAATTAAATGTACATCACAACTGCTGGACTACAACAATTAAAAATATGCACAAATGAAACAAAATTGTTCATAGTTTATTAAATACAATTAATAATTGCTGTTAAATTCCATGTTAAACAGCAGTGCTACATCAGAACAAAACACTAACCTTGTAATACGATGTAAATTCAATAAAAACATTTCAATGAAAAGTTAAGTTTTTTAATTTGTTTTAATTAAACTCTTTACTGGGTCATACCCATGATGCTTTATTCTGGTATTCACCCTCAGAATTGTTCGTCAAAACATCTGAGGCTTCTATCTGGAATTTACCTGATGGGTCTTGTAAATGACTCTAGCGTTGTGTAAACTTGTACAAAAATGGGGAGCAACAGACACATCTCAGAGACTTAAGAATGGGAAGGGGATAGCAGGAGGCTGATTGTAACTGTTGAAAAATCACAGGAGTGGAGAAAACTGTCCAATAAGGCCATGGCTGAAAGCTGGCAAGCCGCAGATACGACCATCTGTCCGAGACGCCTCACCTGAGCACCGTCATCCCCGGAGTGGTGTAGAGGTGGCGAGGAGAGAGGGCACACTTCCTGCTCTCCACAGCTGTGTTTTCTGAAGAGTAAAAGGCATGTAAACAGCACAGCCCTTGGGCGCAAAATGGTGTCCAAACACCTGGTCCTACTGAACCACTGCGTCTGGTGTAGATTTTCCAGGTGAATTTAAAAATCAGCAGACCAAGTAGCTCTCCAGGACTGGAATTAAACCTGCAGACATTGTGGCTCTCCAGGACTGGAGGCTGAATGATTTAAGACAGCCAATCAGGCCAACCAATGCTCCTGGAGACCCGGTTTTCACCTTAACTGCAGAAGAAAGCAAGCAGTTGAGGTGAGCAATTGATAGTTACCAACTGCTTTAGAATTTATTTCAACTGGGTAAAAATAACCATCCATCAGGCCCCGTGTTTTAAGATATCAGCACCCACTCTCACACTCTACTACAGCAAAAAGGAGGAGAAATAAAAAGGATGGTTTACAGGACCACACACATCAGCCTTCGCTATCTAAAATGGCCACAAAACTCTTTTGCAAAGAGCAGTGATGGAGAGCCCAATTTCCCCCTCCCCCTCCATGTCCTGTGGTCAGCTCCCTGCATTAACATTTAGCAACATCATCCGATAATTACGCAAAAACGTCAATCGTGTCACGTGGGAAATCGTTTAACAAGCAGCTTGGAAAAATATCAGTTAGACCCTAAAATATGCATACTTCTACCAAAATTGCAATGGTTTTACTTGGATCAGTGAGGAACACAAATCGAAAGCTCAAGGATGATAGAGAAAGCTCAAAACCACAAAAAATATGCGTGTGGGCCTTTAACACGCAACATTTCCCTTAGGAAAGTCAGGGGCCGTGATTGAGAAAGGGGGGGGTGCACAGCTGTACCTTCTCTGTTTGACAGCAGCTACGAGGTCAGGTCCTGAGAACATGGAGAACAGGCTGTCCCCATTGGCCGAGGAGGTCTCATCGCTGGAGCTGGCCGAGTCCCCCTGATTGGCTGACCAGCTGCTGTTCATAGCATCCCTGGTCACATGACAGAAGGATCTATGGTGAGTTTTGTTCCTTCCTTCATCCCCCATTGAATGTGCCATTCTGAATGCAAAACTGTTTACAGACTCAACCTCACACAGTACTAGATACAGCAATCACCTATGAAGTGAGTGACATTTATCATTAGCTCACCCCTCTGTGTAGTACTCAGGGTGGGGCCAGGTCCTGTGTCTCTCGTCAGAGATTGGCCAGTTGCTGCGCGTGTTGCTGGGGCGACGGACGTGCTGCGCTTGCCGTTTCTGCTGCATGGCTTGGTTCACCCCGGCCACGTAACGAGCAAACTCGGGGTCGGAGCCAACTACGTACGAGAAGATACGGGAAGACACAAACCCCACAGTCAGCCTCTGCTCTGGCTCCACTCAGAGCCAGAACAGGAACTCAGAAGCACAACGGCTACAAAATAAAACAGAACTACAAATAAGCCAAGTCCAGTATAAACACTTACATAGGAAATATACACAAAATCTGTGAAACGCATACTGACATTTATGCAGGTGTATGGGGGGAAAAAAATTGCAAAAACAAGAGTTGAAGATACTGAGAGATATGAATCAATAAACTAAGGCGGGGTGCACAACTCCAGTCCTCACTGGCCGTTCTGTGTACTGATTTCTGTTCCAACCAATTGCCATGCTTTTCATTTGCGGACTGCTCTATAATATTACCCGGGTTCAAGCCTGTACTTGAACACAATAAAAATCCTGAAATGGACTGGCCCTTGTTGTGCACCCTTAAACTAAGGCTAAAGATAATTTCTCACTGGCCCACAATTGCAGGGATAGACCAGGCCACAAACTTCTGCATGGTCAGGGACCCCCTATTGACTGTCCGTCACCATGGTTTCACTTTTGTTTCCCTCACACCGTTCGTACGGGAGTGAGACTTTCCAACTGCGCGTTGCTCTGCTATCCTGTGTAATCCCGGGGGGTGTTTTTCTGTGAGTGTGGGCATCGAGCCACGGCTCCTCCTAGCCATGGTATTTGTGGGGCACCATAGACATGAGCATTAATGCAACTTGCCTGTAATGTGTCCCAGGGCTACACTTCAAAGTAAATGTAGCAAAACATAACTGCCCCTTTACTGCCCTACTGGCACAAAGGCAGTTTCTTGCCACAATTAGCTTGGGTTGTTTTTAATCACAAGGGAACTTAAGGCAAAGTGTATGCTTTTCCCTATGCAATGACACATTTTCTGGCTCATGTCGTGAAGTTAAGGCCTGTGGATGGAGAACGCTTTTTCCGAGATGCACATCTGTTAGCCAAATGGGGTAATGGGCTAAAGGATGGAAAACATCAGCATATCTGAGACTGCGAAACATGACTGTGACAAAAAGAGCAAACCTTCCACCCAAAGAATGATGAATGCCCCGTGAATGTAATGACTTGACAGGACGTCAAGTGCTCTTGACAGGACGCTTGGGTCTTTTTGATCAGACAGGAGCTTGGAACGGTTCTGTGTTTCAGTAGAGACCGTTCCTATCCCACACCATGAGCAGGGGTCCTGAGAGCCCCTCCACTGCATCTCAATCTCAAATCGAACAGCACGATGGAACCGAACACAATGGGAGGAGTGTGGCATTAAAGTCTAGAGTGGTCCGCTCTTCAGCCATATGAACCCCCGTCCCCCATGCGGGGTGCGTGCGGGTCTTTAAATGGGAAAGGAGTGCACACAGTCCCGCTTCTCCCTTAAAAAAATAAAAATCAAAAATCAAAAAACGAAAAAAATCCAAGCATTGTTTCAAGCCTTCTGGCTCACGCTCTGTGGTTTTCTCAGCCCGACCGCCTGCTGTGCAGAACTCCAATGCGAGTCAGCGCACACATATGTTCTGTCAAAACCAATTATAGACACGTCACATGAGGTCACGCGCAACAACTGCTGCCAAAGAGCTGGGGCTTGTTTTCAGCATGACAGCAAACTCAAAAGAATGCACAGGGGAAAACTGAAGAACTGAAGTCCCTCAGAGTTATGGGCAGCTCTAAGAGATAGACGGACTGCTTGCCACACCAGGTTAATTAAACTCAGTTCATCGGTTACAGGAACCGTTGGCATGTACAGTACATGACATTACATGTACAGTGTATGGTGGCAGCTGCTTCTCGATTCTCTCAGACAATACTTAGTTATGAAAAGAAACGTGCTCAACTCAATACATCAAATCTAACTGGGTGCTGGTCATAAAAAAGTATAAACAGTGAGTTAAAACGCCCTTCTTCATTGCACCGAATGTTACTTTTCCCACGGTAAAGAAGCATTCCTGCAAATATAAATATATCATTTTAAATTTTCATGGTAGTACAATCCTTTACCTCACTCAATTACTACTCAGACCGAGACATGAAATTTATGAGTACTTCCATTTCAGGCTGACATTACCCCATCACTGAGTTTCATCTAGCCCTCTTTTGCTGGAAGGTCTGTTTAGTCTAGATATCTCACTTGCTTTGGAAACAAACCTCAGGTATGCGTCTCCACTCGGACTGAAATAGACGTTTGCGCCAAAGATTCCTAAACTACCTTCGCGACTGGCTGGAAAATCCATTCACTGGAAAACACAGGGATGGCCTTCGACTGCGGCTAGATGAAGGCGGCAGTGGGCCTCGGGGGACTCACTCACCGGCTGGGTCGAACGGCAGGGCGTCCCCCAGGGACCCGTAGGCGCCCCCCTCGCTCTGGTCCCGGTTGGGCCAGGTGTTGTTCCGCGGGCCTTGGGGCTTGTGCCCCAGCATCTCGGACACCACGCTGTCCATGTAGGTGCTCACCAGGCCCAGGCTGTACAGGTCCGAGCTGAGGTTGGGGAGGCACGGCGTGCCCCACTGCCCGATCGGGGACAGCCCGGAGGGCGGAGGGGCCTGTGAGGGGGCGGAGGTCGCGGGCCACTTGGCCTGGGCCCGCTGTGGAGGATGCTGCTGGGATGGGAGCTGGGGAGAGGCGGGCTGCTGCTGCTGCTGCTGCTGCTGCTGCTGGCCAATTGGCTGCAGGAGATGCTGATAATACTGCAGTGCCTGCTGGGAAGGCTGTGGCGGTTTCTGAGCCGGGAGTTCCTGGTGCTGCAGTTGGTGCTGCAGTTGGTGGTGCTGTTGGTGCTGCTGCTGTTGGTGCTGCTGCTGTTGGTGCTGCTGCTGTTGGTGCTGCTGCTGTTGGTGCTGCTGTTGGTGCTGCTGTTGGTGCTGCTGTTGGTGCTGCTGGGACAGCACCTGCGGGGAAGGAGCGGGCAGTAAGCCATGGGACAGCGTCTGTGTCGTCGGCGGGGGTCCTGGTGGGGGTTTGAGCTCGGCCGCATTGGTTGACGCCACGGAGTTCCTCCTCTTGACCAGGGGAGAGGCCTGCTGGGACTTGCCCATGTTGAACCCCGAGAGGAAGTCGATGACGTCCTGCATCTCCTGGTCCGTGGGCAGGTTCATGGCCTTGAAGTCGGGCGGGTACCCGTTGGCCAGCATGGCAGCCGGACCCAGCCCAGGCTCAGGGGCGCGCGACAGGCTCGCACTGAGGAGGCTCTGCAGCCTACCGTCAGCCCCGCCCAGGACCTTGGCCTTGTCCTCGGGGCCACCGCCGCCAGGGAAGACGTTTCGGGACGGGGTGCTGGGGATGGAGTAGCTGCCGCTGCTGCCTCCGGTCGGGGAGGCCTTCTTGGTGAACTTGGAGGTGAGTTTGGAGATGGTCTTGGGCAGACCGCTGGAAGGCTTGAGTCCGTTCCCAGGCGGGAGCCCTGCCGGCACACCGTAGTCTGGGCTCTCCCGCTGCAGCTGTATCTGTATGGTGGGCAGGGCCTGGTCTCTGTGGGAGCAGGACACTGAGGTTAAATTGTATGACATTACATTACAGACATGTGGCAGACGCTATTGTCCAGTGCGATGTACAACAAAGCTATAACCATAATCAGGGACAAGTGTGCTGAAAGACCCTACAGAGAAGTATGATTTCATGTCCTAGGAATGTCTACAAAGATAAGAACTTGAGCCTTGTAGGTTAGATCACATTATCATTAGAAAGGTTGTCTCAAAGAGACCAACTCAAGCTTTTCCACTAAATATGTGGCCGACTTCTGTTAACCTTGGGAGGAATAGAGATCAATCAATTAGACCAGTGACTATCTCTATTCAAC
Source organism: Conger conger (assembly GCF_963514075.1). NCBI lineage: Eukaryota > Metazoa > Chordata > Actinopteri > Anguilliformes > Congridae > Conger > Conger conger. Next base: position 55,084,652 of record NC_083765.1, read on the forward strand.
CAAGTAAGCCATTGAGCACACATTCTCTTTTGCCTTTCGGGACGGCACTTTCTGTGTACTTGCCTGAGGTCCTTCCACCTGTTGAGGTCGAAGACAGCAGTATAGAGAACGTCCACCAGGCCCAGCGTCTTCTCGGGGTCCAGACTACGCTGCAGCAGAGACATGGTGGCTGGGTCCTCCTTCAGACACCTGAAACACCCCCAAGCCCAAAACATCTCAGAGCACAGCACCCTAAAGCCCGGTTCAGCAGGTCCTCCCAACCGAAACAACTGGTTTCATTTCCCACACTGCACGGCAAACTCCCCTGAGGCACCGTAGACCAACAAGAATGCAAAGCAAGATTATGCAGCATGTACTGTGAATAAATGTACCACAAATATTACACACAGGAGCAGGCTTATAGGGTCAAATGGCAAAAGTGATGGATGAAAAATGAAAAGTTGACATTTTTACCATGTAGAGGGAACCTGAACCATGATTCTGGAGCCCTCCAAGGTGATGTGTGGTGCATAGGCTTCCTTGTTCTCAATTTGAGCAGTGTCGACAACCACCTGTCAATGCACACATACAAGCACACTCACTGCGACAGTCGCTCAGGGGGCTGTGTCAATATCACAGTCTGTGGAGCACATATTTGACACAAACATTTGACATTGTTACCATTCCTTTGGGGAAAAGATCAATGCTTGCTTTCTTCTCTACGGACAAACCACCAGTCAGGTATGTGACGAGACACAACTGTCATTCTTAGACTTCACAATGAACTAAACCAAGACACAGTATGGATGACTGAACAATGTGGCAACGGAAGTCCTTCTACAACATGGTTTTCTTAACGGTACACTGACGCAAACTACATCTAGAGCACTACAAGAGGGTTTAAAACTGCTGGGTATCAATAATTAATTCACAATAATTAAAGGCTACCGCCACAAAAATAGAAATATGTTCCCTCGTATAGATCAGAGGGGCTGTTAAAACCTGCGCCTGGCACTCGGCAGGCTTGCTGAAAGACTGGTCGACTTTTCCAGTGGAAACTGGCCTCGGGGGGATTGAGGGAAGGGGCTTCCTGCTTCCGCAGACGCTCCCCGTTATTCATACGGCAGGTGCTTCCTCTGTTGCCAGTCAGGGCCGTGTCCGTGCCCATTCCAGCTCACGTGTGAAACAAGGTCGCAGGCAGCCCGGGGAAAACAACAGCACAAGCCCCGCCCACACCAGCGCAGTTGTGCCCGGCTTTTATCCTGCGGTTACCGCTGCTTTTGATGGATACCGGGAACACCGTGTTCCCACCGCTGCCGTGACCTTCTGCCAAAATATGCGAGCGGTACACTCCGAACCCAGCAGAATGCTCAGCCTTTTCCAGAGCCAGTAAAACTCTACAGTGGGGGAAGAGTACTTGCAGGGCGCCGCCTGCCGCACTTTTAAGCCTGTGACGACACCTCTCGGGGACTGATCACCCCGGTCACCATTACCCCGACTGCGGTTACCCCGAGTGACGGCGCTGTGAACCTGAACGAGGACACAGCCGCCCGAGTGGCTCGCCCAGACAAGCTGGAGACGTACACTCGCAAACACACCCTTCCTTCCCGCTTTCCTTTGACCCCGTGGCTAAGAACAGCCCGCCTGCCGGACCAGCGATACCTCTGACATCAATCCTGCCCTTGACCCACTCCCCGCCGCATGACAGGCGCCAGAGCGAAGAAGGGTTGTGAAACCGACAGGGCCGTTTTGCCCCTGGGTTCAGCTCTGCTCTGGGTGCACGTTCATGTGTGTGTGCACGTGGGCTTGCATGCATGTACAGAGACACTTTAAAAGTTGTTGGGGCAGCAGTGTCTATATATACAGTGCCCTGCATAATGTTTGGGACAAAAACAGATACTATACTCCATTTATTTGAGATTTGTAATAAATAAAAGCATGTGGTTAAAGTGCACATTGTCAGATTTTAATAAATAAAATACACTTTTATACATTATGGTTTAACCATGTACAAATTACAGCAGTGTTTATACAATTTGTTAGTTTGTGTGTGTACGTGTTTGTGTATACATGTGTGTACGTGTGCTACTCACCAGACCTGCCTGTCCGAAAACCAACTGCACAGCAGTCTTGCAGGCCCCTCTCCAGCTGGAGGGGCAGACCTGGTTGAGGACCTCTATGACGGGGGAGTCGTCCCGGAGAGCCACGCCGTTCAGCCCTGTCCCCTCCTTAATCAGCTGCAGCATGGTGTGCTAGAGACAGGCCAAACACACATGGCACTGATCAGCCCAAAGGCAACACTGTGATTAATGCAAGCCATTCGGTTGTCTGGCTGCAGACAAACCACAACTATTCTTAGTCTTGTAAAAACACTCGACAGGGGAACGGTCTTCTCGTGTTTTGATGGAAAGTGTGCTGTTCAAAGTCGGCGTCAGTCTCGCCGTGATGTGCCTGTGGTCACGGGACAATGCGATGAGCAATAGTCCGAAAGTGCGCCAGCCGTACGAAAGGGAATGTCACTTGCAGGAAACGAAGCCGGTGACAACCGACAACAACTGGACCCGTGAAACACAAACCAGCTTCTCACAGAACCTCTACTGTGGTAGTTTCAAACTCGTCTGGAACCGTCTGGTTGCTTGGTTAATGATATTGAGGTGGGTCACATGAGACATTAGACAAACAATTTCATATGAATTCTGTACTTTCCAGTGACGCTCACACCAGTCAGATTAGCACCCTGGTCCCATTATGTGGGTCGCAGGCTCAATGTTTGGGAACAAACTCCAGCCCTACAGGACACCCCGTGGAGTTACTGATAAAGCTGAACATCATGCGTCATTTCCTTCTGGGTGGGTGTGGAGTAGGATGTTCTGGAAATTGAGGTCCCACACAATGGAAAAAGAGCTAGGGCAGTAAGCTGCCCTGTGTGAGCTGGACTTGAGGGGGGGGGCACGACGGTACCATTTTCAGTTTGAGGTTCTCGGTGGCGGATTCGTTGAAGGACACGCCCTTGAGGAAGCGGGAGCCGATGTGCAGCGGGATGGTGGGCAGCTCACACTGGATGGGCTGGGAGGGGGTCTGCATGCGCCCGGCCTGCTGGGCCTCCGCTTCGCTGCAGCAGCCCTGAGAGTGTCCCCACAAGAGTATTAACATAGGAACACACCCATACACACATACAGCAGCCCTGAGTGTCCCCACAAGAGTATTAACATAGGAACACACACATACACACATACAGCAGCCCTGAGAGTGTCCCCACAAGAGTATTAACATAGGAACACACCCATACACACATACAGCAGCCCTGAGAGTGTCCCCACAAGAGTATTAACACACGTACACACTAAAGCAGCCCTGAGAGTGTCCCCACAAGAGTATTAACACACATACACACTAAAGCAGCCCTGAGAGTGTCCCCACAAGAGTATTAACATACGAATGCACGCGCACGCACACACACACACACACACACACACACACACACACAGTAGCTCTGAGAGTGTGCATACAAGAGTAATAACACACACACACACACACACACACACACACACACACACACATTACAGCAGACCTGAGAGTGTCCCCACAAGAGTATTAACACATGAATACATACACACATAGACACACAGACACACTACAGTGGCCCTGAGAGTATACACACACTCACACATAGTTGAGCTCTCCTAGACTTGTTAAGGCTACTTAGCCAACATACCTGTAAAGCTGCTTCAGCAGATTTGGGATTGAGGTGGAAACCAGCCTTCAATGCATACTCGCTGTGACCCAGGCTCTCTAATGCTACTTTATAAGCCTGAAGAAAGGGAAAATATTATCACATAATTATCAGGTCAGAAAATGTGTCTTTAAGCTCTGATAAGTCCTAAATATTGCTAATTTGACAACATGCATGATGCAGACAACTGTACCTTGTTACAGACTTTATCCTGGACCACCCTCCCCCTCCCCCCCTAATTTTAAGTTTTAGCCATTCTGGAGTGAGGCTTATGAATCTCCCAGTTTTACAAGACCTTGCTTCAGACTCCTCAACGGGAGTTTCTTAGCCCCTCATTGTAGTTTGTAGTCTAATCTAGTTGCAGTTGCAATTTTATATTGTATTTATATTGTATTTGCGTTTGTATTTATCTTGGTACCGTAGTTAGTCATAATTCCTTACTGACTTGGCCAATGAGCCACGTGTACAGGAAATAAAGTTCATGGCCGTACAACCGTTTCCTTGTGAACTGTCGCTTATCCGACCTGCCCTGTAGTTTGTTCTAATGAACCTGATTTTTTTTTTTTGTACATCCCTTTGGATAAAAGTCTCAGCAAAATGTAATGTAATGGATTAGTGATTTGTTGGTATCGGTGGATGGATCTACCCATTTCAGGGTGGACCCTGCCTAGCCCCGCCGCTCTGCTCTGGGAGAGCACCCAGCTGGCCCACCTGTAAGGCGCTGTTGATCTTCACGTTGCGGTCCTTCAGCTGGTGCTCGGGGATGGCGGTGTTGTGGGAGCAGAAGAGCTGCTGGACCTCGATTCCTGCCAGGCCGCCGTCTCGCCCCCTCTCCCTCAGCCGCGACGTAGCCTGGAGCCCGTCACAGACATGGGTCAGAGATACCTCATCCCCAATAGCTCCTGACCAGCTGGTTGGTACCTTTTATGGCAGTTTATCGCCGGTTGCGTGTGTGCGTGTGCGTGTGCGTGTGTGCATGTATGTGTGTGTATATGATTAATTGTAAAGTGTTTTAGATAGAAGCGCTATATGAACGCAGTCCATTTACTATTTACCAGAGCCCGCTCACACATACAGAACAGAGACGTATAGCCCACGCACTCATCTCTCCTAAACACAGGCCACAAACAGACATTGCATGCGAACATCTCATTCAGGCACCTCTACCCAAACCAGTTCTCTAGACCTCCGAGCACACGGCAGTGAAAGTGATCTCATCTTTAAAGCACTTCACCTTTGTGGAAACAGCCCAGTCTGGTGTACCGCACAAACTACAAACTGATGTGCATGTTGTGAACAGGGTGAGAGGGGCATTCCTGTATGTTAAGAGCCCGGAGAAGGGGGATTACCTGTGGCCTCGTCTGTACAGGAAGGCAAAATACCACAGAGACCGTTACCTCCCTGCAGCTATGCTTCTCCTCCACTCCCTAAACTATCTGAAAACTAGATTCTATGCTAGCTGAAGGACTGGCTCAAATGAGCATGGCTGACAATGGAAGAATAACCGCCATCCCCCCCCCCCCCCCCCCACTTCACCCCCTGAAGCTATTGCAACACAAAACCGATACCCCTTCAGCTTGGGGGATGGGGAAACCCTGAATGTTTTCAAAAAGAAAGTGTAGAAGATTCTGAATTCTTGACATCCAAATGGTGTTATAGTAGTAACAATACTGCAGAAGTTAGTAAACACAAAGAAGTCAAAAGGGCCACAGTAACGAACATTACAACTGCAGGATATTGGAATAGAAAAGGGCAATACAGCTATACGAGACTGACAACCGTGTGCCTTTAGAAGAACTAACTCTCATCAGTCTATTATGTAGCTATATTGGGCTTTAACACAGCAAACATATACAGCAGTTGTAATGTCAGTTACCATGGAATTGCCCAACAGTTTGGCCATGTACCTCAGCAGCCCCCTTCCAGGACCGGGTGGCCTCCTCCAGCTCGCTGAGTGGCCCAGAGGTCTGGGGCCGAGTGTTGGCGCGTCGCTCCTGGGCCTGGGCGAGGGCCTCAGCCAGGCAGGACTGTGCCACGGGCTGCACCTTCTGCAGGGCCTGGGACAGGAACTGGAAATGGACCTGCATCACCGTCAGGAAACAGCGACCCAGCACCTGCAAGACACGCACCGCATCGCAAATTTAAATACAGACACTGCTGTTCGGGAAACGCTCGACAGGAAACAGAAGTGGACTTCCACTGCTGATTCCAGACTAACAGCAGGTTGGAAAGTAGCACTCTTTAGGAAGCACTAAATATAACTATATTCCACCACTGCAAAACTGCAGTGAAGTAGATATAGAGATAGGACAGCTAATAAGGTATAATTTGCATAACAATAAACTGAATGAGGTCAAACTGTGGCAAATTCAGCTCAGTTAGTTTCAAGCCTGTGAAATAGCGAACAGCCAAAACTTCAGTAATGTCCAACAGTGGTGCCACAGCTAAAAGGTTAGCCAGAGCAGGGTTCCACAGTGTCCCCATTCTACGAGCTCCTGAAAATTGATGTGGGCCAACTGGAAAAAAAATTTATGAGCAGATCTACTAACTGGGACGCATTATACACAAAAAATAAAACCCTGTCACAAGGCTAGCAGAGTGAGTGAATGCAATTCCTCAGAACGCCCAGCGGCTAGAAGGAATCCCTTTGAAAAGGATCCATGGCTCTGCCTCTCAGTGCCCCCACCCTATCACCACAGCACAGTTCAGACACCTCCAGCCCCGAGACGCTCCTTTCATGACCAGACACGCCGTCACAGCCCAGACCCTGCATAATCGAGCCTCATTTCACACACGGGGGTAAGGATGCCCAATTCTGTGGGGACGAGGGGGGCGAGAACTCCACAACAACACTACACATCTTGCAAGGATTTAAACGTCTGGATGTGCATTCAGTATTGTGGCAATCGGACAAAATGGTTTTTAAGACGCGCAATATAAAGACTTAAGCCCAGCAATTTGCATTAGAAGATATGAACAAAGGAACCAGTGAGTGGTTGATTATGGAAACTGAATGCAGTTCATGCCAAACAAAGCATTAAGCAAATTAGCTGCCTACTTATCCTAAACGGTTGTGAAATATTCCGAGCTCACAGAACACTGAGGGAGCTTTTAATTCCTCAGCTGCTTATTAGTATGAAAACACTGCGTGCACTTTCTCCACCTGATGATGTAATACTTTAACCAACAGCCTGTGCCGTTTTCCCACCAAGAAACACGCCGCAGTGCAGCAGAACCAGGGAACGTTTGCGCAACACTTCCGAAATCCGGCCGACATTTCCACCCCATTGTGCGGCCAGGCCCAATGTCTCACATTTACCCCCCGGCTGGTGACAGCGGAAGTCACGGCTCCCAAGGATGTTACCTTCATATCCATACAAGTACATAACCTTCCCTCTGGACTGCTGGCAGAATGCCAGACTGAATGCAAAGGAACAAACCCTACGCACGATATAAACGGCAACTAAAAAATGTTGGCCGACCGCCCCCCTCCCCCTCCTCTCGCTAATAAAGTCTGCCGAGTTTACAGACGGCTCCGATATGGACTATCACCATCGGCACGGGGGAAGCAAACAAGGCTTTTCTTTTAGATTTACGAACTGCCAAGGTTTATATAGTTCACAAAACCAAGCAATCGGACACCGGGGCAGCGACAACGACGGCTGCCTTTGCTTTTTCATGTGCGTGCTGAAAATATTTTTAGGCCGAGCCGTTAAGATAGAAAGATGGTGCCAAGAGCAACATGCCCCGATCGGAACACACAAGACAGCGGGGCGGATGTTCTTCGTCATTCTCCTCACTTCCAACTGTTATTTGCACACTGACGTTGCCCGAAGCTGTTAGGGGGGCAATTCTTGAGACGCAGGACAGCTTTGAGTCACAAAAGGTCACGCTATGATTTTGAAACTGGAATAACAAGCAGACTAACTAAAGAGAATTAAGAACATCATGGTATTGTTCTATGACCATTAGTAGCCTTTCTTTGGCTCATTTATATTAAAAAATGGCAATTACCGTGATGGGACTTTTGAACTTTTGAGCTCAACTGTGACTCATCCGTGATGCACTGACTAGAACAAATCAGTGCTGTGAAATGGAGAGTACTGTATTGATTGGTTCATACAGGGCAGTGTAGACCATGTGTGGTGACTCCACTGAGTATGTTGTTCATGAAGCCGTGCTGTAAATAATGTGAACACAGTCATACTGAAATCACTTCCCTGGGAGGTACAAGCCTCAGTGAATGAGCAGTACCTTTATCGGAGTGGCTATACCACAGCATAACAGCATAGATCAGCGGAGGCATGTTTTAAAGGTCACTCTTTTAAAAAAAGCAAGGGTTGTTTGTCTATTTTCCTCCAGTGGAAATAGGTCAAGACACACAGAAGGAATTGTCGGCCAAAAAAAAAAAAAAAAAAAAAAAAAACATTACTAGAAGGGTACAGTCCATTCAAACGTGAACAATTAGGCCTACTTCTGTCAATAAAAATAGGAATATTCTTAAATAAAACGTTACTAACATTCCATTTATGGTCTATGATAAGTCTCCACACCAACAGCACTGATATACACAGTACTGTACAAAAGTCTAGGCACATGTGAAAAATAAAGAAAATAATGAAATACGTTTTTTACCCATCAAAATATTTACAACAAATATTTACTATAAAGAACAGTAAACAATTTCAATATTTGTTGTGACCACCCTTCACCTTTAAAACTGCATACATTCTCTTAGGTAAACTGTCCTGCAGTTTTATGAGAAAATTGGCTGGTAGGCTGTTCCAAGCATATTGGAGAACTTGTCACAGTTCTGCAGACTTTGGCTGTCTCACTTACTTCTGGCTCTCCAGTTAATCCTAGACAGCCTTGATCAAGTTTTTAATCTGAACCCGAATGATAACGTTACTGTTGTCGGAGCTGTGAGAATTCATTTTCTGCCAGCAAGATGATCATCGGCCAATTAATTTTTTTTAAGTTGATCAAGGATGTAAGCAGTAATAGATTAAACCTTGTTCTATAAAGTGGAATAGTCCACAGCGGATATACTGGCAATATACTCAATATACATTTTAGATTATAGGAGTGTATCACTCATGTAAAGACGTATGAAGTTAGGACAGTTGGGAGTTTTGTATAAACAAAACCCACTGAGTGCCAAAGCTAAATCATTCTAGAAAAGTTGATGAAGGATTGCAACTTCAAAATATCTAAGGCAGAGGGCCAGGTGAAATTTCTTACATTGGTTTCCAGGCAGGTCTAAATGTGCAAAACACAAATTGAATATTCCATGGATAATGCTAATGTTACTAGTAACGTGTTCACCTTTACACAATGAAAAAGTGCTCTCAGATGACTCATTTACAAATAAAATAAAATGTTTACTTTTGGAGATATGACCCCCCCCAAAATTGGTCTCTGGTGAAAAAATAGATTTTTATGGCCAAATATCTCCAAAATGAAAGTAGTTTTCAGAGGCGAGATATGAATTCCACACACAAAATTATCCCTACATACAAATTTACAAAAATCTATGGCTTTTCTTTACGAAGATATTGACCTATAAAAGTCACAATTCGTGCCGTGTTGCATTTCAAATTTTCACACCTGGCAAACTTGAAATGGCTCTACTGGGGAAATTAAATTAAGAAAGACGTTTTCAGGAACTTTATATCTCATTGTCTACCAACACACAGAAAAAGAGAAATCCAAGAGGTGCTGAGGTTCAGCCTCCTGTAGTTGGCATGGAATGGCCCATATATTTTACATGTTCCTGATAACCAGGAATGCCTTTACTAAAAATGTCACGAATGCCAATTGTGCTTTTAAAACATTGACTGGAAAAATTTTTTTGCCATCACCATAAGGAGCAACAATGACTTGAGATTAAATCAAAAGGAGTATTGTCACATTGTACAAGAGCAGGGATGTTTTCCAAGTTTTCTGCTGCTTTAAAAACACTGGCACATTTGGCAGCTTCTGCCATTACAGCCCCTCGGTTCTCCAGGGCCGGCCTGTATTCATCCCTTTAGTTGCGCTTGCGAGCTCAGTTGACGGCCCGCTAATAACCCGCAACATTTTCCAGCATATTTGGCAGTCAACACACTTCGAGCAGGCAGCTAGCCCCTGGCTCGGATTTAAAAAAAAAACAACCAAAAAAAACACAGGTTTTGTTTTCTGTCCTGGCTGGAATTTCTGATTTCTTGGTGAAAAGGGACGAGGAGAAGGAGAGAAAGGCCCGGCTCGGCATTCCAACATTCCCAAAACTACAGAGCTTTTCCTGTAACCGTCTAAATATATCTGATCTAAATACGCCGAAATACATTCCAGCTCACGCCGCTAAAGTCACCTCTTTTGCACTTAGTCGCGAACGCTTCTCTGAATAACTCCCATTGTGACTCGCCGGTGAAATGTCAAGCCTCCACTCGGTCAGCTCCTTATTCTGCAGACGCTACGCGTGGTGATCCGGGCGGAATAGGGCAGCAAAAATAAGTGGGTGCCGTCATGCAGTCTGAACTCCTGAAAAATGCTATTTTTTTTCCAGAGCGGCGCAGTGCGTGTATTTGGTTGTGTACAGTATGTCCGGGACCACAAAGGGAGCTGGCTGAAGAATCACAGAGCCGAAGCATTTCCTGCTCAGGCTGTGTCGACCTTCACAGTGGCATTCCTTCATAAATATATGCAGTTGTTAGAGGTCTTGCACATTCCTAACATTAGCCTGCACTGCGGGAGGGGGCGGGGGGGGGGAGGGGGAGGAATGACTTAAGAAAGCTGGCCAGCCTCAAGGTCTGGGCTCAGAGCAGAGACAGCCGCAGTGAGACGGGGCTGGAGCAGAGCTGGGCTATGAGCGAAAACAACTGCTTTCTCCATCATCGGGGAGAGAACACATTCTTCCACGGAATTCCTGAAGAATCTGGCAGCCATAGCACTGACTTTCCTATACGTGACTGTACGACCAGGGTTGTGGTAAGAACACATAAGGCTGCAAACTCCCTCGTTTTTTTTTCCAAAACATCCACCGCAGATGGCTGCGGGCTCTCAAACATACTTTTAAGCTGAACTCCTGCCGAGAAAGACCGTTTCCTCCAGATGTCGGTAAACAAAACAAAAAAAAGCCTCTTTTCTCTGCAACAATTTATGAAAAAAAATAAAAATAAAAATAAAACTTTAAAATGAAGAAGAAAAAAAAAAAAAAAGCTCAGTTTCTTAGCAGCGAGTCGACTTCATAGACACATTAAATAATGTGGTTGACACAAACTTTAAGCAATGTTGACCATGGAGCTTCATGTGAGTTTGGGTTTATATAATTCTATAAGGCACACACATTTGGAGTAAACTAGAAAAAGACAACAGGATGTGAGGTTTGACACTGAGCCATTAGAAACTGTCAAAATGGACAATGCAGGAGGGTGCAGAGGGACGCGTTTCTTGGCATTGGCTTATTTCAGCATAAATATCTACCGCCCTCATCAAACACCACATCATCAGTGCTTCCCATGTCTCTGACATCTCAGCACCAGCATAACATTGAACTCATCCGTCCCACTGGGGGAGAGAAAAACATTAAAGACACCACATACATACATGCATACACAGAGGGACTGAAGAAACCGTGTTCTCACTTTATAAGAATTCCAAACATGATTCCAATAACCGGTGGGCTCTTGGAAGCATACGGTGAAATTTCACTTGTGTTTATATTGGGCCTCTCCCAACCTCTTCCCATCAGCAAGCAATTATTTTACCAGTGCTTCCTGCTCTTTACCGTTCTGTACACTGGCCCAAGGGGTAACCAAAGCAATGCTGTCAACCAGTGATGAACACAGAACAAGGAACAAACCGTAACAGTGAGTTACTGACTTTAAACAAAGCTTCAAGAGGGGGGAAAAAGAACATCTCAGGGAATGTAAAAGCGGAAGGCTCTCCCCTACCTCCACGTCCTGCAGGCTGAAGTCGTTCTGGTCTTTGAAGTTGGCGGCCCCGGCGCTCAGCTCCATCAGCATCTTGGCGATCTCGGGCTTGATGGCGGCCGTCAGCCGGCCGGCCGCCTCCATGACGTGTTCCTGCACGTCCTTCAGTTGCATAGCCGCTTTGGAGAACTGCGAGTTCCTGAACACGCTGCTGAAGAGGTCGGTGAGATAGGCGCTGGCCCTGCAGAACATGTTGAGCGTGTCCAGGTACTTGGAGATGCCCTGCTGGATGTCAGCGACGGCGGTGGTGGCGGCTCCTGGAGGCGCCAGGTGGCCGCAGCTCCCCGCCGACCCGCCGCCGGTTGCCATGGACGCGGGGGCGGAGCAGGAGGAGCCCAGGGGGGCGCTGAGGGTCCGGCCCAGCTCAGGCAGCTGGTACTGCTGGTGCTGCTGCACTTTCTGTTTGGACCCGCCAAGCAAAAAGCGCCGCTTGTAGTCCATTTTGCTTTCCTGCGCGCTGCAACAATACATAGGTGACGAAGTGCCCCTCGGAAACGCTGGTCGCGGGCTTGCCCTCTCGCTCCGCCGATCTCTCGGGTCTCGCGAAGACGGTCCCACCTCCGGATGCAGGACTTGTTAGAGTCGGGTGATGAGGCAGCGTAACGGCACCGTCTGCCTAGGCAGCATCTCCTGAGGCTTCACAGCGGCGGAGGGAGAAGAAGACTGGCGTTTTTTTGCGGACTGGCTGCAACTTTTCCCCCTTGGAGGGAGCCCTGCTGCAGGTCTAATCCCACAGCCGGGGAGGAAGGAACATGGAGGCTAAAGGTTCAAGTCTTAGTCTTATTTCTTAAGCTTAAAGAGAGCCGGTGGCGGTTGGCCAACGGTTGCAGAATTCAGAGGACAACCTTCCAGTGTTTCCTCAGACTGGCTCTCAATCCGACATTTAACTTCAATCCAGAAACAGTGCAGAAGTCTTCAAATGGAAGCAGGAAAGCTCCTTCTGTTCACATACATACAGACCTCTTCATAAAAAAATACAAAATCTTCTAAAATATGTCTGCAAATACCCGGGAACACTGGAACACCGGTCAACAGCAAGAGGAGGAAATGTAAAAAACTAAACAAAAACTATGAGATTCCAGTGCCCTGATGTTTCCTCCGTTAGAGAAGGCTTGCATGAAGCTTCGCTGGTTTCAGCTGAGAGGTAAAGACAGATCCTGCCTGGCGATGATCTGTTCCATGTAGCACAGGGGGAGAGGAGGGGGGGCGGGATGGGGTTAGAGGGGTAGGAGGGGTGGGGGGGAGGGGGTGTACTATTGGTAGCACGTCCAGGCCTTGTGTGGAGTGTGCGATGGCCGACTATTAAAAACCCGGAGGGGGGGGGGGATGGGGGCAGGGGTGGGCTGACTTTGTTTTTGCAGCCGTTCTCCTCCTTTCCGTCTGCTGGCTGAGGTAGTTATTACGGTCGCTACGGAAACAAGTGCCGCTTCCAGATTGAGCTTCTCCACGATTGTGGTCTGAAGCAACAAAGCACGAGTGGATGTATAAGGCCTCTAGGTCATTTCCTAAAAAGAGATACAGGAGGAAGGGGGGGGGGAGAGAGAGAGAGAAAGAAAAGACACATTACAACAGCGTGGGAGCAAGGATGGGCTTTGTTTGTTTTGATCTGCAAACACATCCATCCGGTCCCTGAGCAAGCCTAAGCTGTGACCCGACTCATTACGACATGAGACAGCTTTCCCACAAAGGGTACCCAACACACCAATCCCCACTTCAGATAGGAAACACGTAGCAATACATTACTAAAAACTACAACAAAACGTCTCGCTATGTTATTAAAAATATATTTACCCTGTACAGAAATGTACTTCACTGTGCACTGCAGGGAATGGGCAGTGTGAAAGAAATGTGTGCTCGGTAACTTGTTCCGTCTTGCCTGAAGAGGCCATTTTAAACACACAGTGAATTATATTTCCTTCCGTACAATTTTATAATACATAATAAACCAAACCCGGTATCACTGACCAGTGAAAACAAACACAAAAACCTACAAAAGAAACTTATGTTAATGTCAGCATTTTTTCTTTGAAGGTTTGTGGTGAAATCAATTAAAATCAAGCCACCTTGGTAGACATTTACCCAGCCCATAACTGACCATACATAATTAAACATAGTTAAGTAATGTGCTAAACTGAACACATTGCTGCCCATGTTACTTCCACTAAAAAGGAACATACTGTGATACACAGAGCATCTTCAGCTCAAAATGGCACTAATAAAATTGCAAGTGTCTCATTGTTGAACAACAGTGCTGTTCTGTCAGAACAGAGTGAGTGCTGTGGATGTCACAATATGGCCATTCAATGCTAAGCACTATAGGCCAATAGGCAAACTGTTGTGATTCCACCGTCACTAGTCTTATGTCATTATGCAAATGAACAACCATTCGCATCACCCCATTTCCATTACAGAGAAAAGCAGAGCAGGTTTCTTCAGCTCGTACATTTAGGATAAAGCGTGCAATGCTTGGGAATCTCAAACAGCCTGTAGTTTACCAAACAATTACGGTTTTACGTGAAAACCTTGAATTTATAGCTTTAGAGAAGCTGACACCAACACCATGGCCTGTACAAATGTATTGCGTCTATCGAATGTTTTCATCAAATTACTTTCTCACTTGATGCAATCAGCTGTTCCAAGGCCGGTTTTAAAAATGAAATGCCAAGTTTAGAGCACTGTACAAAGAAATTGCTGATGAACATCATACACCACCGAAACAAAACCACATAACTGGTTAGGTAAATATGAAATGCACAATCCAAGTTTTTGGCTATAATAAAAATAAAAATAAAAAGTTTTTATTTTTTTTAAAATGTACTTTAGTCAGCATAAATTCAAAGACACCGATTTCACTGCATACTTGTATTACTCCGTCATTATAAACCATAAAAATAAGTGGTGTGTATAAGTCAATATTCCACAGACTTTCAGATCTGGCTCCCTTTCAACCCACAGGGAAGTACGGGAGAGAGGCATAACATCCCCCTTTCCAGAAAGTTCCCCGATGCAGGAGAGGGGCTCCCCATTAGAGGGGAAGCACATAAGCCTCCATTGGCTGTGAATAAGCTACAGCGTGGGTGCCGGACCTTCAGCAAAAGCCACCGTGACTGTCGTATTACAGCAACCTCCCACAGTTCTGCTGTCCTCTTTAATATACCCCTCCGTGCCGGGCACAATCACTGTTAAAAACAACGGTGGGCAGAGTACAGCAGCAAGACGCATCCGTTCGTCTCTGACTCAACGCCAGTAGTTCCCTGCTCGGATTTCTGTATCCTACAGATTAGAAACAGCTGTGTTTAAGGCAGGTTTGCATTCCTTTATGAAGTATTCAGGCAACTGTGTATACTGCACAATCCAAATTAAACAGGAGGGCAATGACCACAAGCAAGGATTTATTACAAATAAATTAGTTTGGAGGCCAAACTTCTGTAAAACAGAAAGAAGTGACAAGCTTCATTTAAACGCTCTCCAACTGAAGTTGATGCAGGTTTAAAAAAGATTGTTTTTAAATAATGTTTAACAAGCTTATCATTTGCTTGATTAAAAATCTATCAAGTGACCAACATTCTGCATTTAATACCATCACAAAGTGAAATATGAATCACATTCAGGAAGACGAGGAGATGTCCAAATGAAAACGATTCCAGGGGGGACAGGTTTGTACATTGGAGGTGTAAAATCAGAGACATTAAAGATAACATTTCTATAAATAGATAAGTCAACTATAATTCATTATTGCAATTCGATTAATCAAAGCAAGAGGCTGTTACAATATACGGTACCAGGCCAGCGTTACATTTTGTCTTTAAGCATATTAGGGAGGGCAGGGGGGTCTATGGTCTGCAAAGCCGTGGTATTGGTCGGGGGAGAAAGTTGACAGGAGCCAGAGCCAGTCAAATATTGAGCTGACCTCACCCCCAACCCTTCGACTGGCTCTCTGTATCTTGGTCCGTTGCGAGATGCACCAGTGCTCACATCCAAACAGAAACATGGGAAAGGCATGGCTCACCCACTGACTTCCAGCCATCCTCGGCGTGACTGTCAGATATTTAACCGCATCCCCATCACAGCAGGACTTCATGTAACGGCAAACCGGTAGCGACCATTTTGTTTGTTCCGAAAAGTAAAAGAAATGAAAGGACACCATTCCCCCCCACAGCATTCTTCAGTTACAACCTGCAACATCTCCTTTCCTGTACTCAGCTGCCCATCCTTGACTGCCATGTAGGGTAAATGTTCCAGCACAGACGTGCTTACCCTTTATCCCATTCTTACACCATAGATGTCCTCAGGCCTCCAGAATCAATGGTTGACCTTCGTCGATAGGCTGGTGGTGGACCTCCCATAGTTCCATTATGTAACCACAGTCAAAGTCAATAGGAGGAGGCCAGATTCCCAACACCAGCTTTCACAGCTGGCTTTTTGTTTCAAAGATTTTACAGACAGTGTTCAGGACAACACTGAGCCAAACTGAATGCACGAATAGTACTGTGCATTTAACTCAGCGAGTACACAGTAATACCTAGGTCATACTTCAGCTCACTGCCTACAATGTCAAACTAAATCCAAATCTCACTTTCTATTTGGAATGCTTACACAAAGTTTTATTTCACCTTAGTAGAAAAGAAACGCTTAAAAAAAAAAAAAACGATTTTCTTCTGTAAAATATGTTGCGAGTAAGGTAAAACTCCAGTGCTCGATTGTCCAACAGCATTTCATGCAGCCCTTTGGGGAAGAGGGGTCCATACTTTCAGCCAATTCAACGCTCCTTCTTTTGGGCTCATTAGATGTAAATTAAAATGGAGGCATTATCCTGATAAGACAAACTTTCCAAATGTATCATTGCATAAACAACACCGTGCGGAGGCCAGTAATTTCTGTATTCCACTTATTTAGTTCTGGGAGCACAGCATGTGGGAGTGTGCGCAAGTGGGCTGTCGACATGAGTTTAATCCCCAAGGCTTGTTGATGCTTGCTAAAAACACAGGCAATGCTGAAAAGCCTTTAGTGTTGTCTGGTATACCATGTTCAAGCTTCATTAGACACTACACTGCGGAAAGCAAGCCTCTACTGCACTCCGGTGCTAAACCAAATACTCTTAATCCCGGCTTTGAATATATTGCAAATATTCACATTTCCACTGCAAAGATGGGGAACGGGGTTATGCTATATTGTAAAGTCCTACAGTAACTCAGGTAGCAGGTAGAGGTGGTGTACACCTGGAAGAAACAGGCATTACATAAATATTCATCATGTAGATGAAACTGTATTTCACACTAACTCTGGGTCAAGTCATAGCACTGCAAGCCAGAGCTGGCCATGACACAGAGGGGCATGACTTTCTGTAAACTGGAGCTTGTAGGAGGACAAGCCTTCCTTCTGCAATCTATTTCACTATCTCTTCTGATAGTGTTGACTAAAAATGGATTTTCACACAGCAGATGAACCCACAGGGCAAATTTAAGAACAATAATGCTGACAATGTTTCCTGAGAACGCAATGTAGAAATAAAGCTTTTTACACAATATTTTAATTCCCGTTTCTTTATTTTCTCTTCCCATTTGGAAGCCCCCCTGTCATAATTGTCATCCTGTCCGTTAGCTGTGACATTGTTTGGCAGTCCAGTACTTGTGTGCTCCAAAATGTGTGTGTATGGCCAACCTCCAAATCTTTTCCGCTCTGCAGCCCACCGGCAGTCGGTCCAGGAAGGGAAGAGGCACCAGAATGCCCAGAGCATTCACTATAGCATGACCAACTTGTCAACCTTGAGGAGCAATTGTGTTCCCCGCCATGAGCAACCCACAGGGGTGCTACCCACACTACTGATAGGCTTAAGTGACCGTCAGAGCCTTTCCTAGAAAAGCATTTTTAAAAATCCCATTCTGGTATACTGCCCTAACAAATTGACCCAAATGAAAAATCACTCGAATGATGCAATCCTGATACCTCACAGGACAATTGTGAAAATGAGAATTCAAACATTTCCTTGAGGATTACAGACATTCCGACAACTGTCTCGGATTACAGAGAACAGCAAAGAAGGCCATCTTCATTCTGATATGGAATTTGCAATGCTGGAAAATAACTTGGTTCCAAGAACAAGACTTTGAGATGGTTTCCGAGGAAACACACCACCAGCAGACAGCCCCACGGCTAGCTCTTTGGCAATGAGGACCAGCTGATGAGCAGTCACATCAGCTGATCATCATCTTCCTCTAAATGCTTCCTCTCAGTCCTATTACTGTGGGACTCCATACATCATCCCCATAAAGGTGGCACTATCCACACTGTTTTACACTATTTTATCCCCGTGTTTCAGATTAATTCTTTTTGTAGAGGCCTTCAAAATATTCCTTTTCCAGTACATTGAGGAATAAAGCATGAACAAAGTTTATTTATTTTATTTTTTTAAAAGGTTCTTTAAGAATGTGTAAATGTGGGTCTACCTCTCTCAAGCACAAGTCTATCAGTAGAAAAGACTACCAGGGCACTACATATTTTCAGGTTGACCCCTACTTTAATGCCAATGGCACTCCAAATAAATCGACACAAACCCCAATTTCCAGTTTTTGGGTGCCACCCACCCCTTATTTAAGAGCCAATATATCTCTAGAATGCCAAATCCAATGAGGCCAATATTTTGGATGTTCTTTACTGAATATATAAAGAACATTTCCACAAAGTTTGAGCAAAATTCGAGAGGTCAACCACGCCTCTGGTTGATTTTTCACAGAATGACCCACCAGACAGACGTCAACACAGGTATCCAACAGAATAGGACTTTGTCTCCTGCACGCCTGTATCCAAGAGATGATCCAAACAATAACATCTGTGCAGTATTCTTTGAAAAAGCAGGCTTGTGTTGCTGCATATCTATAAATTTTATTAATTTTTGGGAAACCAGGTAGTGCAGAAGGCAAACCGTCAAGCTGTATACAATTTAAATCCTGCCATGTTCATTCCATACCATGGCACTTTCAACACCCATCACCAGATTAAACCTTCTCTGCTTTGCCCTTATGAATCAAGTGAAAGAATATGAAAAGAGGGCTAGCCTTTACATTATAAACATTATAAATATCAGTGGTCTATTGTTGCAACAATTTTCACATTCTTTACATTTCTGACTGATAATTACTTTGATAAAATACGACTAATCTTAGTGTGGGGGTGTAGCAATTCACCACAGCACCTGATTACTCCTGCTCAAACTAAGCACAACAGCATTATTTGGTAAAGTGGTAAAGTGGAGCTATTGGTAAAGGTGTGCAAGGCACCACATAATAATACCTATTTCATATAGAACTGAATAAGCCTCGTTATCGTTAAAATGTTTTAAAATGACCTGTTCAACGTTTTAGTTGGCAAAATGTGTTTTAAGGTGCCTCACAATATGCTAGAATAACAACTCATAAGCTGTTTGTTGAACGATTTCGGGCAAACATTACATGGGTAGTCCTACCGCAGGGCTGTGCATAATTACCCACACACAAATAAATGGAGAATATTTTTACAATGTTTGCTTTCCATAGAGTTTTTACTATCTGTAAAGACAACATTTCAAACAGCCCTACTGGCATACTCAGCATTGCCCATTTTAACAGGAAAGACACTCAGAAGATTTACTTTTAGAAACTGGCAGCTCAGTTGACTTGTTGTCATTGGCACATATTGTGCTGTCCCAGGCAACAAGCAATATGATTATGCAAGACGCATGAATGACTCAAGTACATTTGCCATGCGTGCCAAAAACACAAACTGCAAAAATGCCACAAAAACATAGCCTGAATTGAATGCCATAGATAACATTAAATTTCCCCCCCAAAAATGCTATGTATTCATATTCAAATATATACCTCCTATCCAGTACCATCCAAGACAAATTGGTATGTGGTAAATGATGAATATTTCATGCAGCCTAATTTTGTAGAAATCGAACATGCAACCTGTTTCTAAAGATGTTGAAAAAAATTTGGATGTCGCGCTTTAGCCTTTAGATCCCCAGTTTCCCCACTTGTTCATTTTCTATCTAAAGGGTACCTGAGCTTAGCCTCTTACCTGTTTCTGTAACTTAATCTAGACCTTTCCAAACTAAGGGTCTAGATTAAGCTGATTAAGCTGATGCAAGACAGAACACAGCTAATAGAACACACATTTTTCCCTATTTTCCAGCGAAAGGTGACGACAGAATAAAAGTACAGCTAGCCTTGACTGACTGACCCAACCTGATTGACACAAACCGCTGCAACACCAAAACTGCTGAGAATGGGCCCTTGGCCCAGCCTGCAGACAACATGGGACAATAAGAGAAGCAAGGCAGGGACGTTTCGACTCGTTTCAGAACAGGGTAACAAGCAGTGTCTGGACTCATCTCTTCCAAAACCTCACTACCAGAGCAAGCAGGAGATCACCAACAGGAAGCCTGGAGGCAGGAAGCAAGCCTCCATTGCTGATAGAAAAAAGACGACAATGAAGCAACAAGTGGCATCACAGGTTTTTTCCAGCTAGAAATTGACATTGTGCAATTAAGTTTCAAAAAGAAATGGCACATTCCAAACTCATTCAAATGATTGCATTTCAAGAAAGAAAGAGGCATAGTTACC
This sequence comes from Conger conger, assembly GCF_963514075.1. Classification (NCBI taxonomy): domain Eukaryota; kingdom Metazoa; phylum Chordata; class Actinopteri; order Anguilliformes; family Congridae; genus Conger; species Conger conger. Next base: position 55,104,937 of record NC_083765.1, read on the forward strand.
ATGAGATGCAAATTCTTGCAATATTCACAGAAAGAGCATGAGAGTCCCAAAACATTGATACAGTATTGAGCATGGTTATTTTGGTTACTATGTATATGAACACAGCAGGGCTTAGCCTACATCTTGCTGCCTTTGAAGACTAGACTGAGAAAGATATAATTTTCTTCAGTCACTAACAGGCACACATTCTTCTGCTACTTGGTAACAATTCCAATACCACTGCTGTCACAAGTCGAACAGATCAGAGGCAGTCGAGTTTTATCGAGATTTCATAATCACTTTGTGGATTTGCAACAAAACATATGGTAGCCCTTTATGCACATTACTGACAAGAAAAGCCCAAAGGGGGTTAAGCCTGTTTTATCATCAGTGAAACTCTGCAGAGCGTTTCTCCCCAAGGTTGCATTCTTCCCGCTGTAAAACGAAACTTCCTGCAGCACCTGTTTTTCGTATGGCATCCCACCTCAAAGGACTGACACACGCTATTGTTGCTCAGCAGCTTACAGTGCATCTGATAGGATCAGGCCCTCAAGGCCAGGGGTGAAAAGGAGAGAATGAAGAGAAATGGCTACAAAAATATGCAATGACTTAACCTCAAAACTTTTCAAAAAAAGGCCTTGAATTACCACAACACACTGAGGGCAAAAGGGGAAAACAAAGGGGGAAAAAAATACACAAAAGTCTTTTGTTGCATGTTTAATATGACACCAGTAATAAGACCAATTCAATTTTTTGGTTATTTGGCTATTTCTCAGCTTCCCTAGTAGCTAAGTGAAAACTCCCCCTTCCCGAGAGGAATTCAAAATGAACATTAATGCAACACTGATTTTTCCACATGATAAACATAGCAGTCGCAGGGAATTCTATAGAAATAGGTTACGGTTCAGGTGAAAATAGACACTGGGAAAGGAAATGGGAATCTATTTACACCAAGCGTTCTGAGTGACAATTAATAAACTGCTCGCCAGACTTCAATAAACCAGACCTAAATACACAAAGTCATGAGGAGCTAGGCCTATAACTTCAGTCATGCTCAAAAGATAGAAGCCGCTGAATCCAAAATAAGTTTCTCTGAGGAGTACTGCACAGGAATGTGTGTATTTCCACAGCAACAGAAATAAGAGACAAATCAACAGGATTTACACAGATTGCACTTGTTTACAAAGAAGCATGTGCAAATCCAAACAGACACCCAGTGTACCACACTCGTTTGCTGTACCTAACCATTTATGCTGCATTAATGACCTTTTTGTTCAACTTTCCTGCAAAATAACAAATCAGTTGCATTACAGGTCACAGGTACAAACAGCAGCTAGTGAAGTTGCGAGTTAATGCAATGTTGGACATTCGTTAAATATTGAATATTTGTGGTTGAGGCAAGTTTCCCCCTCATCACTGTAAAGAGCTTTGAGAGTCTAGAAAACCGCTATATAAATGCAATGATCTCCCAATCTATCCATTTATCAGTCTTAAAATGCATTCAATTTGTATTATGTTTTGCCAAAATATTCCACCCTCACCACCTCACAGGTTTAGAAGGGATATTGTATAATATAGTTTCTGCAGTATTTGACACAACTGCGAGAAATTTTTTTCTAAATGCACTGGTACACAAAAGGTTTAATGATCATGGAGCGGGAAGATGGTTATATTTGACATTTATAACTTTGTTCAGCTACCAAAAAAGGAAGTGCCCCACATAACCCCAGAGGCAGACTCAGAAATCGCACTGACCACAAAACCCCTTTCAAGCCCCATGCCGCAATAACACAGAGTGGTGAAAGAACAGTAAAGTACATGTTGGATTGGGCATCTGCTTTAAAAGGCTACTCGGCATTCAATTTGAGATCTTTTTTTATTGTTGCATTTAAGAACTAGCGTTTGTTCATCGTGTGCAACTTTGTTGATCCAAAAAATTAAAACTTTTTGCACAATCATTTAATCATTACAATCACTGAAAATCAAGTCTTGTTTTAGTCAATTGTATCAGTGTTTATATCAACACACAATGCTGATAAGAATGGGTCAACAGGAATAACTCTAGTCATTTACTTTAGTTTCTTCATTTGGACTTCTACTTTTCCAGGTAGTTGGGTAGTTTATTACCTGAAATGTAACCTGTAGACCTAGGCTGGTCGGTGGAGGATGGGTTCCCCCTCTATTTTTCTGCTTCCCTATAAGTGTCTGTAACAGTATTCTGTAAAAAGTGCTCTACAAATAAAAAATGTATTTGATTTGATTAGTTATTGTTAGATTTCATGGGTGAAAGATAACTGCAACCAAGTAATGGCTTTAGTCCGCTGGGTCACCACCACCTCACACAAGTGGCAAAAATTATGCTTTATAAATAACGACATATTTAACTGAAATCTAAACGTAAGCATTGTGAAACCAATGCACTGTGTGAGGAATTATTAATGACCTTTTGAAGATGTATTATTTGTTTCAAAATTCTAAGTTAGTGTTCTAGAACTTGCTTTCAGTTACCAGTGATCGTAACATTACTATTATAATGTTCAGTAAAGGAAATTATAATCATAACTAATTAGCTATGTGATCTTACACATTTAAGTATCAAATGTGAAATCATACAAAAAGATAATGAGCGAGCTAATTATCTTAAACTAGACCAAGTTAGCTAGCTAACAAACTAATGTAACCTGTAATAAATACTCACGGGCCATCTTCTACGTAAAACAGGCAAATCTTGCACCGATACATACCGATCCCGACAACTGAATATATACGGTAGCTTAACTTAAAGCAAATCTAACATCAAGACCTAGCTAGCTTGTCTAGCTAGCTAGACAAACCTAACCAACTGATCAGCTAAAACGAACGTGCATCCTGTTCTCCAATATAGTTAATGTATTCGCGAGCAATTGTTTGCCAAGACAGCGTTAGATGGCGTTCCCCAATTCATGCAAACGGGCAGACAACTTGTCAAATAAAAAGTGAATGAGTACACGTTTACCTGCCGTTGTCTCTCCTACCGGCATGCTAGTCAGTTACGGCGCAGAAAAAAACAACACAGCAGTACTATTTACTAGCTGATCACTATTTTGCAGGAAGGTGCAATGGAATCCCCGCAAGCGCAGTGAGCCAGTTTCATCGATACTCTAAGGCTATACTGGGGGACACTTTGTAGCAAGCAATTAACGGCCCTTTAACGCCCTGAAACCCATCAAGGGAATTGCTTGCTTCTGTGTGGAACTCAACCGACGCAACAGTTCAGCGTCATATGTGCACCCCATCAGCAATATATAGCAACAATGTTGAAAAGGTATTGGAAAATAACAAACATAATTAACTGCAACATATTTAACGAGCCAACTTGTTTTTGTAGCTATCAATTTGTTGGTAACAAGAAACCAATAAGGCCATTGCATAAAAAAAAGAAAAAATACAATTAATAATTCTACAGATTCGTGATACTTTGCGCACAGTCCTGCACCTACCTTACACAGGCAAAGCAGTAAAACACACGACTTGTGGCTGTTTCTGGTTAGACAGCTGGGTTAAGACTATTTAATGTAGGCGATATGCTTACCGTAGCCAACTATATTTTACTAGCTACAATATACGGCACCATCGCTCGCTGGCTGTTTTCCTGAGAATCTGCGATATATTTTCATAAGCCTCTAAGTGTATCAGTCCAGAACAACACTGTTCTCTGTCGTTATAAAATTGCTCTTGAATGAAAGCTATTCGCCGAAAGCTTTACCAAACGCATTTAAAACAAAGTAGACACTCACAGCTGCATCTCTTACCAGCTACGTATCCCGCCCTTCTGACAGCGAATTGCTAGCCTGGGTGCGTTCCAAATGAGCGCTCCGTCGGCTTCCCTTGCGAGACAGCCCACACACACGAGCCAGCCGGAAGTTCCGCGGTTGTCATTTTACGGGGTGTTCCAATTCTTCTTCGTAGGGTTTAGCGATAATGTATTGGCCTAACACGACACCCCCTATCGTCTACAATCGACGATAATAAGCGTCCTTTTCCAGGCAAGTTTGCAAGAACTCAAAATGTTTTACTTTGAAAAATAATTATTATTGCCCCCACAGTGCATGCGATATGTTTAAAAACATTTTTTTTTGCCCATTACCAGACCTGTGACAGTTGTTTCGCTTTTCCCATGCAAATGAATGACAAAGCGATTTTACATTAAACGTAATTATTACCTATTTAAGTTTTTTGATTTAATTTACAATAATGTTTAGGAGTGCCAATAATTTTGACACCTATGTTTTTCAGAAAGGTTTTCCCATATGTTTGAACATACCATATAGATTACTATTTGTATTGTTTATCATATGCAGCCCTTTCCATATGCATTAATAATTCTGGAGCTGACTGTATATGTTTAAATTCCAATTCATATTTGAAACCTAGTTCGCTTGGTGACGTGATGGCCAGTGAACTGAAGCTCCCTCCTCATTATATGATCAGGTATGGATATTGTCCTTAACTGCACTCTTACCCATGCAATGAAAGATGACCCTACAGGGGCCCTAAATATATATTATCATCAACCATAAATGTAAATTATGAGATGCATCTTTCCTTGCCCAGAAATTACATGGTCAAGAGCCAAAGCTAGTCCTATGTTTGTATAGACAGATTACCTCTATAAATACAAAACATTACATTTTTGTATTTGTGCTAATACATTTTTCTCCAATACTCTCAGGTGCTGAGTACAATTTTATAGCCAACACCTCATTTTTTCAGCCAGTAAGTTTTTGCTTCTTGTAATATGGACCAGTAGGCTATGCTTTATCTTAGCATGCACAAAGAGAACAATTAGATAAGTTGGAGCCTACATACAGCGACCAAAATGTCCTTTTGAGGTACACTGTTCAGAAAACAGTGGAAGCACAAGGATGGAGGTCACTAGGATGGAAGACCTCACTGACCACACGCCAACTGCCTGGCATATGACTTTTTTCAGCTTGTTTATGTTTGTCTTCAACAGCAGACTATTGAATGTTTGAAGAATTACCATCTGATATAAACAGTATTTTTCTTGCGGTTTTTCAGTCATCAGATTATTCGGAAGATTGCCAAGATGGCGGATAATTGAAACCCAAAAACAAATTAATCATCCAACATATAAATTCACAACCAGGGCAGTATGCGATTTCCACATTCCTGGACAGTTTGAGACTGTGGGCAAAATACCCATAGCTCTCTTTTCTATAATAGAAGATATTTCATGATGATGAAGTTGTTTCACAATTGACAAAGACACAAGGAATGTGTGCTGATAAGTCATTTTGATAGGTGTTTTGAAAATAAATTATCCTCAGTTTCAAAGGAATGTTTTAGCCACAAATTAAAGCAAATAGGCATTAAAATAAAAAAAATAAAAAAATCCAAAACCTTCTTGGAAAACTTCAGAGAGCGTACGGAAATACCCTTTTTGAATTATCAGTGTATGCAGTTTTTTGTTGTTGCTGTTATGGTCTCCTGCCCCCCTGTGGTTTGTATTGAACGTGTGCTTTTTCCCTGCTTGCTTGGTATTGTGATGATATATACAGACATAAAACATTGAAATTATTTCTAGGAAGTCTGATTAGGTGTGCCTAATCACCCAATTTCAGCAAGTATAAATAATGACTAAGTATACAATGTGCTGTAATTTATACATGGTAAGACTAAAATGTATAAAGAAACCAAAGAAAAATGTTTTTCCAGATGAAACTGTTTACTTGCTGATTATAGCTATAGCAGCAGCTTTTGTGAAGGGATAGCAGAAATGTCTGTGAAAAATGTTAATTATTACATTGTATAACATTGTAACATTAGTATGTGTTTGCATGAACTTTTAATTTATCCAGTTATCCTATGGTTTGTTGGAAAGTTCATTATGAAGCAACAGCTAAAGTCATCATCTTCAGAGGAGCAGAATTTGGCAGACATGGCAGCATTGGCTTCATTCCAAAGCTGTGATGTGATCAAATTAAACTTGGGGGCTGCCACAATTGAGTCAATTCATGGATTTTTTTTTTTTTAATTCATGTGAACTTTTTTTAAAAGGATTTTTCACAAAGCACAGCTGAACTCCTCTGACGGCACACCAATACTCTGTGGCACACCGGTTTGGGAAATGCTGATGTAGATTATATTGTGTATGGCGTCATTAAAATGGTTGCCATTTATATAGCGCCATTATCCAAAGCACCGTACAATTGATGCTTATCATTCACCCATTCATACACACACACACACACACACCAATGGTGATTGGCACCAACCAGCTCGTGAGGAGTATTTTGGGGTTAGGTGTCTTGCTCAGGGACACTTTGACACACCCAGGGCGAGATCAAACCGACAACCCTCCGACGGCCAGACGACTGCTCTTACCACCTGAGCCAATGTCACCCCTAATTTGCATGCAGTTTTTCACCAATCAATTGTGCTGCAAATCCGGCTCATTATTCAAATATGTGAATGCGCTTGTCACTACAAGTCCTGAATTCACCATAGGGACTGTACATGGCTGTCTCAAAACTGAGGTAAATGCAGTTGTGTCCTATATGGTTGTATAGGCAAGAACACATCATCATGAGTTACTAACTTGCTAAATTAGTTATCAATCACTCTTTGCTGGTTTTTATATTTCTTTGCATTGTTACCAGCCTTATACCTCCTCATGTTCTTGTGTAGTTTTTTAGATTCTTCTACAGTTTGTTGTTTTTGCAAATCTCTTCAGTAAAATACTTTTGCATTTTACTTACCTGGTTCCTGAATCCTCTGCATTTGTAACAGTTAGTTATCTAGTTAAGCAAAATATTAATATCTGCCAAACTCAATTTGTATCAAGCCTATCAAAATCCCAATGTTAAAAAACAAATTAGAGAGCCTGTAAGCTAGCTAATTCAATTCCACGATTTTGCTACAAAAGCTATTTTACAACATGTCACAAAGCTATTACATGAGCAGCTTCAATATTGGCAGCATTCCATTGGGCACAGCAACATGACAACAGAGCTTAAATACAAGAATTGGTGAGCAAAATTAACTGAGAAGACCTGTGCAAACGAAACTAAATCAGTGATACAATACCGACACACAGTAACAAGACTGGGACAGGCAAAAATGATACACAGAAACATGATTCTGGCAGCCTCTTGTGGTTCCCAAGTGGAACAGTGACACAATTCTCAGTCAGCAGTTACCATAGTTCACTATGGGAAATGGTCAAAATGTCCCTCAAATCCACATCAAACATGTGGATCAAGTTACCCAGTGATGATGGCTCAGGCAGTAAGAGCAGTCGTCTGGCAGTCGGAGGGTTGCCGGTTCGATCCCCCGCCTGGGCTGTGTCAAAGTGTCCCTGAGCAAGACACCTAACCCCCAAATGCTCCTGACGAGCCGGTCAGCGCCTTGCATGGCAGCCAATCGCCATCGGTGTGTGAGTGTGTGTATGAATGGGTGAAAGAGAAGCATCAATTGTACAGCGCTTTGGATAAAGGCGCTATATAAAATGCCAACCATGATGGTTTAAGGATAATTATTGTTGTCGTCATACATTCGTTTTACGCCTTTATGCCGCTCTGACGCGAAATCACCGTTCACAGCCGTGACCAATTTTCTCAAAAAGAGATCCTTCTAAACTGATACACTGGGCAATGAGTCCTCCACAGTTTTGTGCTTTGTGGAAATAAGACTGAGTCAGCTACAGTAGCTAAGCTGACAGCAGATGGTGACGCAGAGCTGAAATGTAAGAGCCAGTAAAACTGAAGAGCTTCTAAGGGGTCTTCAACCATTCTCTCCAGGGCCAGGGCTCCAGACACCTGATCCAGTGCTAAAACAGTGTAGTTAATGTAAACTACATTACTACTACTATGACTAGTACCTCTAACAATAATAATAATAATAATAATAATGATAATAATAAAAGTGTATTTTCTATGGCTGTTAAATAGTTTTTGCACTTTCTATGGAATTATATTATATGAAACGAAAAATAGACCAACACACACCATTTCCTGAGGTAAATCACCGATTATCTACTTTCCAGATGAGCCACCATACTATCCACTGCTTGTATTGTGTACTATTGGGATTAATGCAGTCATCTAGTCTGACACCAAAAAAAACAAAAAAAAATTGAAAAAGGAAAGTGATTTTTTAAATGTAGTTTATTAAAAGGATAATTATGAAAAAAAAAATTTTTTTTACAGTGTCATTGAGATAACGTAGGCTAGAGTTTTCTACTATATGTTCAAATGTTGAGTGTAACTTGAACCCACGGCATTGCTGCCACCTGGTTGTTCGTAATATTAAGTGCAATTTTGGATCCAAATCATTCATAGTTAGCTCGCCTTAATTAATAAGTGTGATTCATGCCTGCCTACACTTTTGCGCGGTTGTACAGTACGAGTACCGACTCACCCTGTGACACTGCGTTCGTGACTGTATTCTGTCGTCATAGAAATTCGGCAGCTGCGATTGGAGCGGAAGAACAGACTGTTCATTGCTGGCAGTGAACTTACCCTTCATCACTGAGCACCCCTCACGCTTCCCCACACTCAGTAGCAGGGAAGGTGTGCAGACAGGACCGGTCCAAACTCCGCTCGAGATCATGGGACTCACAAGTGATCCAAACTTCCAGAAGCTGGAACAATGGTTCAAGGCTCATGCTGCAAGTCTCAATATGAGGCAGATGTTTGATGCAGACAAGGACAGATTCAGCAAATTTAGGTGAGGGCAAAGGACCAGTAGTTTTGTTCTAACGCAATTTAATTAAAGTGGATCTATTAAAATCCTTACTGAAGTAAAGGGCGTTTTGTTTGTTTGATCTGTTTTGAGAACCATATGTGCAATCAAATTGTCACTGCTCATTTAACTCCAAGTGTTTATATGAATGTAACAGAGTTAGATTAGGGTTGATTAGGGTTGGCTTCAAACTGTTCTAATGCGTTATTCGTAAATTGCGCAACGGATCAATTAGCCTAATTCATTTCTACTGCAGACATTATGTTTATTTAAAGAAGTAAACAGCAAAATTCGAAACTTCATAGCCTAACTGTACGAAGCTAAATAAACGTTGAAAGTGGATAGCCTATGTCACACCGTGGCTTTGCCGTAGAAGGTTTCCTATTTTTGTAACAGGGCTGGATGTCAGTTTAACGCTGGAGCACATCGCTATCTATCCAGAGCAGGAGGTAGCCAGTCAAATTGACGCATGAATATAGCACTATTTCACGCGTTTAAACTGTAAAGTTACTCTATGGTTTAGAGGCCATATGGTTCAAGACAATCAGTTTAATCAAACCATTTCAGTAAACGTAACTTTTTTTCCCCCGTTCTGATGTATGGTGTACAATATAGGCAAATTAATATTGAATTGACTGATGAATAGGTCTGCTGCATGTAATTACAACTAAACTTTGCAATAAAACCACCTGACCTGTCCATCAATCTATACCCACAGAAAAAAATGACATGTTGCCATTTTGCTTCCTCTACACACAGTGCCAATCTAACTACAGACGATGGAGATATCCTGCTTGATTATTCAAAGAATCTCATCAATGAGGAAGTTATGCACATGCTGGTGGACCTGGTAATAATACAATTGAGTACTTTTATGCTTTTCTCAAATACGGAATATCCAGTCCCCTTTCCATCACTGCTACACCAGCTGTTGATTAAAAGGCCTAGACTGTCTAGCACAGGTCATCAGAATTGAAGTCAAGTAGATAGTGGTGTGTGTTGGCTTAGGCTTCTCAATTTCAAATAAATAACATCATATTCCAACTGTGACTGTTTGCAGACAAGCTAATTTCATTGATCATTACTTATTTTGCCTGAATAGAAGGCCTGGCCTATTAACACATCCACACAGTTTTATTATGTTTTGCCAGAGGACTTCTAATTCCATATGTGTAGTCACAAGGGTCTTCTTCTTTAGAAATATAATTGGATTTTGGAGGACAATATTGTATTGTTTCTGAATTGTCAACTTCGACACTGGCTTTAGCTAAACAGTTTTTAGTATTGTGGGGTAAATCTTTGTCCTTAGATATGCCAGCAAATTTCTATGGTAATTTATATTTCTATGGTCAATTTCTATGGTAAATTAATGAAGAATCATGCTATTGACAATACAATAGTGATATAGCATTTTTGTGTTGAAAATACAGAATCGTATGTGTGAATTGTGCACTCACAGACTTTGGTTTGGTCTTGCATAGGCAAAGTCGAGGGGTGTGGAGGCTGCCAGAGAAAGAATGTTTGCGGGAGAAAAAATAAACTTCACTGAGGTAGATATGCCATAAGACTGCTTGCTATCTTCATCACACCCACTTTCCTCTTTACACAGTAACACTTTAAGTACCTTCAGATCTCTATCACTCACATTTAGTGTGATGTTTCTCACTAATCTCAGTATCTCAGTATCTCTGTATTTCATGCTTAATCTCTACCTGGAATCACGACAACTATGGTCTGTGAGGTTTTGTTCTGAGAACACACCACTGACACTGACTGAAGGAAAACGTACTCCATTTTGAACACACTTCCTTCTCCCCAAGTTAGAACTCCCCGCTGGGCTTCTTGAGTTAGTGCTGTCCCACCTGTGTGTGCTTAAGCACCACTGGACTTCTCTGATGCACTCGTCTGTGAGCCAGTGGTTACTTCGCACCCTGCAGGCCACACAGTAATACTAATGTCTTTGGATGGGAGGAAATAATGCCTCAGTAACTTGAGGAGTCCTGGTCAACTGAAATGGACCCTATGCCTTGAGCGTATATATAGTTGTCCCAGCACTGTGCGCTCCTGGTTGTAGTTGGCTTACGTCATAGCTGGGGCCCACCAAACCTGTGTCCATGGGACCCAGCCTGTGCCCAAGCTGAGAACCTTCAGAGTGTTAGCCAGCTCAATCAGCATGTTTTCCTTTAATGAATAAATACTACAGAAGTGTGATGTACTCTATCTACAGTATACCATAATATGCAAGCAAACAATTTTCCCACTTCAGTCTCTGATGACAATTTTAATTTTGTGTCATATCCATATTGTATGTAGCAAGTTCATGCATGTTTCATTCTCTTTTATAAGCCACAAAATGGGCATATATGATGATGTCATAACTACATTTGCACAATGTAATACTTTTTCAGCTACTGATGTTTTAGTGGAAACTGCTTACATTTTTTACTTTCAGTAAATTTTACAGTAATCATTTTGATGCCTGTTAAAAATTATAATCTCTCTTTTTAATCTTTTTCCAAATACTATGTGTAATAAAATGCAAGACACAAGACGCTTATTCTTGCAATATTTTTTATTAACACCAGTGTGGAAAGGCAATACGGACCTGAAACCTGTATGTTTCTTCGGTAATGTCTCTTCCCTTCTGGGTGACTGTCTATACTTTCATGTGGGAGTAGGGTCGTGCCGTGCTCCATGTCGCTCTGAGGAACCGCTCCAACACACCCATCATGGTCGACGGGAAGGACGTCATGCCCGAGGTCAACAAGGTCCTGGAGAAGATGAAGGGGTTCTGCCATGTAGGTAGAAATTGACATGGGAGACACATCTAACTTAAAGTTTCTCTCTGTTTCTCTGTGAGTTGGTCACGTGTAAAATGTTACATGGTAACATGCTGGGTTTTAGAATTTGGAGGGCATCTAATCTTGTATCTTCTTGTATTCAGAACTGTAGTTCTGTGGCAGTGAATTTTTTTGTTTGTTTGTAATAGCGTAAGAACATACCACATATTAAAAAAATATTAGAACTGTCTTTATAGTAGAAATCATGGCCAGATTGAAATATGGACTCTGTCTTATGGAGGACCTAAAGGAACTAGTACTGTACCTGTCCTGTACTGTAATGTTGATACCTAAAGGTACATAACCAAAGCCAGTGATCGTACAGTGTATTTGCTCTGTCTCTTGTGCAGAAAGTGCGCAGTGGTGAATGGAAGGGCTACACAGGAAAGTCCATCACAGATGTTGTCAATGTTGGCATTGGTGGCTCTGACCTGGTGAGAAGACATAACTATTCTATTTAAATATTCTATAAAATTTTCTAGAACATATAGCTTTTACATAAGATTTGCATTTGTCCATGTCGATCTGTGTTTATATGATAATGCATTGGATCTCAAATGTATAATTATTTTAAAAAGCATAATAATAAAAAAAGATATAATGGTAAAGATAGCTTTAACAGTTTTGATCTGCACTGTAGTATCTGCACAGTGTATCCAGCTGTTGTTTTGTGCACCTATGTATCCCTCACTAGGGCCCACTGATGGTCACCGAAGCACTCAAGCCCTACTCCAAGGGCGGGCCCCGTGTCTGGTTCGTGTCCAACATTGACGGAACGCACATCGCTAAGACCCTTGCTGAACTCAATGCTGAGACCACACTCTTCATCGTTGCCTCCAAGGTAAAACTCAATATTGCGTTTATTGCATCGTGCATATGCTTTTCATTGTAGGTATTTTTGCATATCCATTTGGTGGATGGATAAAATAACAAAATAACTTATTGGGTATGGTGTACTAGAAACTACTCCCTTATGAGTACATCACAGAGTTATGGACTATGCTTAGTGATATGAATGGAGGCACTTGGCTTTAGTTCTTTTGATATGACAATTCACATTTAAGAAACTATAGAACTAAGTAAATAATTTCATCGCTAAATATTTAACGCAAATACAATATCTTATGTTAGCAGCATTAACATTATACATTAGAAATATATATTGTACATATACTGTAGTTCATAAGATAGAAACAAAACAAACATATAAAACTTATGCAGGTGATTGAACCAGTGGCTGCCATTACATTATTCCATCAATGCTAAGGTTGTATATTTCATGCTTGTGTTTTCACTTTATGCCTTCATAGAAAACAGGTGAAATGCACATAATGATAGTGTGGTTACAAATTGTTTTCAAACAGTAGTAGAAAATTATACTACATTTCACCTGATAAAACATGCTGAGCTCTTGGGGTTTGAAAGTTTCTCAGTTGTGCACATTCATTCATAATAACCAATATGACGATGCAAAAATCTGAAATCAGTTCATTTTAAGACGTAATAATAATCTGAACCTTCTGTTGGTAGGTTCTGAAATATGTAAATGTAAAAAGTTGTATCGATAAATATTCTTCAGTAAATCTTACCATCTTTTCTGCTGTCTCTGTGTGTCACATTTTGGTTTTCAGACATTCACCACTCAAGAGACCATCACCAATGCAGAATCTGCCAAGGAATGGTTCCTGGCAGTAGCAAAGGATGTGAGTGTCCCAACCATCTCAGATCACAAGGCGAATCAGAGGGCCTCACCTGAAAGAAACAATGTTATTAGAATTAAACTTACTTATCATTTATCCTTATTTCACAGCCATCTGCAGTGTCCAAACACTTTGTGGCTCTCTCAACCAATGGAGTGAGTATACTTATTTGTGACATACGACCTTTAACTTTCTTTTTTTGTTTCAACAACTGTACATGACTACAACACTCCTGGCTACAATACTATTCATCCTGGTGTATTCTCTTTCTTTAGCCCAAAGTGAAGGACTTCGGGATCGACCCTGAGAACATGTTCGGGTTCTGGGACGTGAGTCTGATGATGCCCTAACTACCAAAACTTGCTGCAAGCACCAGGCTTGAGGAAGCTTTAGGACATTGCTATTAATAGTGTAATCTTTTGACCTGTGAAGTGCAGAGAGGCAGACAGCTGCTGGGTAACCAGAATCCCCTCTCCCCAGGCCAGTCTGCCCCATGCATGTTATTATTGGGTGCAACCTTCTCTCTTGCAGAGGTCACTGCAAATGCTGGGTTTCACCAAAAGGTCAGAGATCTACTTTTAGCTACATTGTTGGTATTTAAAGGGTAACGGCATTGAACTATCGTCTATCTCATTTTTTAAACGCATTTTTATCATACCAGTACAATTCATGAACACAATCATTGTTTATGTATAGTTCATAAGATAATATGCTAAATGTGTTTACAGATGGTAGAAGGCTAACCTCCCATTTATTTTTTCTGGGAATAAACAAAAAACATAATGTACTGTATTACAGTATCTTCTATAGAAAACAACTTAATGGTGGAATATTAAAAATAAAGTCGATGGCCTGAATTCATTTGTGCTTAAATTTGACTAACAATGAATTGCCAAATGTTCATTCAATTCTTTGCAGAGTTTGGCAAGTTTGGTAACCACCAAAATGTATTTGCCAAACTGTGCTTGTGAAGAATGAAATGACCACTTGGATTTTATCATTAGTCAAAGGTGAACACTAGTTGATTGAATCCAGCCAATGTGTACGTACATTTGACTACAGTTAGTGAGTCCTGAGTGCATCTGCCTCTGTAACTCAATCTGTCCTCCTCTCGACCAGCTGTTGGTCATGCAGAACTTTCTGTTACATGGAGACAGTACTTACAGTGTCACTATGCAGTTCCATTCTGAGACTGAATTTAAATTCAACACACGTCAGAAGCAAACTCTATTTCATTAATTCACTAAAACCCAAACACACAATTTTAATGTGACTGTAAAGCATACAGGGCAGCATGGATGGTGCAATGGGTACCATGTTCTCCCCGTGTCTGCGTGGGTTTCCTTCGGGTTCTCCCACAGTCCAAAGACATGCAGGTTAGGCTGATTGGAGAGTCTAAATTGCCCATAGGTATGAGTGTGTGAGTGAATGGTGTGTGTGCCCTGCGATGGACTGGCGACCTGTCCAGGGTGTATTCCTGCCTTTCGCCCAATGTATGCTGGGATAGGCTCCAGCCCCCCTGCGACCCTGTTCAGGATAAGCGGGTTAAGATAATGGATGGATGGATGGATGTAAAGCATACATATTCTCCCCCTTTTGATTTACTTAGTAATATCCAGTGTTAGAGCTCAGAGAGTACACATTGTCGCGTAGTACAAATACTCTGGACTCAAGAAGATATGAGAATATAAAGTCATAAGTACAGTACATATGCATGCTATACAGGCTGTAAAAGGCTGAAGACTGTAAAATATCTGAAGGCTAATGGTTAAAGCCTTGTCTGCAGTGAGGCAACTCCACACTCAGGCCTTGTTTCTGTCACAAGCAGCTAAGAGCCGTGTCTGACAAGTGATGTTTATACGACAAGTGATGCTCTTAAACGAGAGAGCAGGGGAAGTTAAAAAGTGGATTGAGCTCAAAATAGTGAAATCCTGACTTTATGGAGCTGGGATGATAAAGATATACAGTAGTGCGGTTCCATCAGCTGAAATATTTGTTTTTTTTCACTAGTGGGTCGGTGGACGTTTTTCCCTGTGGTCGGCGATTGGGATGGCCATTGCCCTGCACATTGGTATGTGTTGTACCCTTTTATTAGTAAATATTGACGTTGCAGTTTGGAGTGGTTGATGTCTGCAGTCCTATGAAGGCTTCCTCTGGAGTAGAGACTGGAATAGCTTGTGCGTATTTGACTTGATTGACTGATTATTCTGTCTGCCTTGCAGTAGATTGATATTAAGTTCAAACAAGGTTTGCCTGACTCATTAGTGTTAAATAGTTTGATCGATTAGTTAATTCCATTACATTACATTATAGGCATTTGGCAGATGCTCTTATCCAGGGTGACGTAAATCAGAGTGCATACCCATAACCAGGGACTACTGATCTGAAAGAGGGAAGTATAGTTTCAAGTGCCAAAAATACAATAAAGATAAGGACTTGAAACTGTAGATTATACTACTGATCTGAAAGAGGGAAGTATAGTTTCAAGTGCCAAAAATACAATAAAGATAAGGACTTGAAACTGTAGATTATACTACTGATCTGAAAGAGGGAAGTGTAGTTTCAAGTGCCAAGAATACAATAAAGATAAGGACTTGGGCCTTGTAGATTAATCTGACAATGGATTAATCTGGAGGAAATATAAATGAAACTGAAGTTTGTACTTGCTTCTAATTGCTCCAAGCCAAATGAACACCTGCTAATTCAGTCACAGAAATCAGAAAGCACTAGATCAGTGAATCACTCACTAGATTGTAACATTTTTACACTATTAAATATGACATTGATTGCATAGTGAAAGCAGACTAGGAAGCCTGCTTCTCTCTTTAATGCAATGCTCCTGTTTTCATGCAGGGTTTGAGAATTTTGAGAAGCTGCTGAGTGGGGCACATTGGATGGTATGTTCCTGTGTTGCTGGCGAAGGCTGGAAGTCATTCCTTCCGATGCGACATGCACATCTTTCCAGAATGTTCTCAGCAAAAACCACTCTCCAGTCTTCTTCATTACCATGAATAGAATCTCACACCAACCACTTTGATGCAAACATAAAATGAATCAATAAAGAACAATAATATATTTTTTTTTATACGATAATATTCATATAATACATAATATCAATCATATAATTATTAGATACGGTGCCTGTGAAAGTTCAAGGCTCTATTTTGAAAAGTTGCGCTATTTCTCACTGCTTTTTCAATAGAGGTAATAGCTTTGAACAGTAATACAATATTGCTGTATGTTTGGCTGCACGGTTATTGTGAGTGTTAATTCATACACAACCGCGCCAGTGACTGTGCCCATTCATAAGATCTGAGTCATCTCAGCTGTTTGCTGAAGAACACGCGAAGCGTATTTAACCGAATCGACACGGGCTCCTGTCTGTTCGCTCTCAGGACAACCACTTCCGCACCGCCCCACTGGAGAAGAACGCCCCAGTTATCCTGGCCATGCTGGGTATCTGGTACATCAATTTCTTCCAGATGGAGACTCACACCCTGCTGCCTTACGACCAGTACATGCACCGCTTCGCTGCGTACTTCCAGCAGGTGAGCCCGTCGCTGGTGCTGTAACGTTTTCCAGCTCGCCAGCGCGCTTAGGAGAGACAGACAGTAGAATGACTGAGTCATGGCCTCTGTATGATGAAGGCCGGTTTTGAAACAGCTCAGGCCAGCTCCCAGCTCGACCTGGTTTAGATAGTTGACCAGTTCAGATCAGCTCCCAGCTCGAATGGTTTAGCTGGTTGATCAGTTGAGACCAGCTCCCAGCTTGGAATGGTTTGACCAGCTCAAGCTATGTTTTGAAACAGATGGTAGCTGGTTGACCAGCTCAGACCCAGGTATACCAAATTTATGACGAGCTTTGCCATGCTGGTTGACCAGTTCATAGTCAGCTAGACCAGTTCAATACCAGCGTGACCAGCTCAATTTTCAAGCTGGCATAACTGGACTTTACAGCAGGGTGATGGGCCTTGATTGAGTGAGATGAATTCCTTTGAGACATTGAATGGTGCGTTGTCGACAGGGAGACATGGAGTCCAATGGAAAGTACATCACCAACCATGGCACCCGTGTAAACTACCACACCGGACCCATCGTCTGGGGGGAGCCAGGAACCAACGGACAGCATGCATTCTACCAGCTCATTCATCAAGGTAGGGTACAGGCAGAGACACTTCACCGCTCAATCTAATGTGCTCCAGTCCAGTCTGATCCTCAGTCAAATACATCCTTGTTTCAAATACCTTGTTTCAAATACCTTTCTAAGGCGACGTGGATGCTGTAGTGGGTAGCACTGCCGCCTCACAGCAAGGAGGTCCTGGGTTCGAATCCCCGTCGGCCGGGGCCTCTCCATGTGGAGTTTGCATGTTCTCCCCGCGTTCGTGTGGGTTTCCTCTGGGTACTCCAGTTGCCTCCCACAGTCCAAAGACATGTAGTTTAGGCTGATTGGAGAGTCTAAATTGCCCATGGGTATGAGTGTGTGAGTGAATGGTGTGTGTGTCCTGCGATAGACTGGCGACCTGTCCAGGGTGTATTCCTGCCTTTCGCCCAATGTATGCTGGGATAGGCTCCAGCCCCCGCAACCCTGTTCAGGATACGTGGGTTAAGATAATGGATGGATGGATACCTTTCTATACTATACTATGCTGTTTTTATTTTATTTTTTATGTTGGGATGTTGACAATTAAATAAGGGTATTTTATTTTATTTTACGCTAGTTAAATTAGGAAAATCTTTCTAAAAAAATGCAGATATGTGTGTTAGCCAATATTAAGAATGTGTTTTTTGCCGACTGAAGAAATGACAGAACACATTGAGCCCTTTGTGTCTCTCCATAGGAACACGTATGGTTCCTGCTGACTTCCTTATCCCCGTCCAGACTCAAAACCCTATCCGAAACAACCTGCACCACAAGGTAAAACTGCCATTTCCCAAACCAACATGCAACTGACGGCTATGACCCCAGACCTGCAGGATGACATACAAGTAACAGTGCAGATGTAGTGTCACCCAGGGTCAGAGGAGTTTAGTCAGCCAGGATGTGTCAATGCTCGCCAGCTCCCTGGCCGGTTCATCTGGCGCCCACTGTACGCTTTTTCTGACTGGTGTCCCTGCAAGCAGATCTTGTAGACTGTTCTCCGGAAAGAAGCTGTGGCTTGATATCACATATTTTGGATGAGAGCATATGCCTGTCACCGCAGGTCTCAATCGATAGCTGAGGTTAGTGTAATGAGCAGGCCTGGCGAATATGACTGGCCATTTCAAATTAGGAGAAGAGGAGAAGGGTGGATAGATAGATAAATAGATAGATAGATAGATAGATAGATAGATGAATAGATAGACATACATTCTTATCACCACCTTCGTTTCATTGGCCTTTGCATTTCTACATTACCAAGATAAATGGTTTTAACTCTCACTTTATTACAAATATGATTCTGTTAATATTGTTCATTCTGTATAAATTGGTCCTGTTTTTGCAGCTAGGATATAGGTAATGAGTTATTTCAGGGATCCCCCTAAAGGTTTATGCTACTGCAAGTTGCTGTTAATATTGAACTACATTGGCTTGAAACAATTTGGTGGGTCCTTCTGTTCACTTATCGTCTGGCAGGATTCTTTGTTGTTTGGTGAATTAAAGCACATGATTCCTTTGCTTGTTGGTGTAGATCCTGATAGCCAACTTCCTGGCCCAGACTGAGGCTCTGATGAAGGGGAAGACCACAGAAGAGGCCAAGAAGGAGCTGGAGGCTGGAGGTCTGAGTGGGGAAGCCCTCGACAAACTGCTGCCTCACAAAGTGAGCCCTGATTCCGTTTTCAATCATGAGACTAACGGCTCATGACTAAGAAATAGAATACTGCCACCCCCTTGTGGCTGTTTTATGTAATGCAGTATGCGTCAGTACTTCATGTTCTGTTCATGTGCTGTGTTTTTGTTTTCCATTCAAAGGTCTTTCCAGGAAACAAACCAACTAACTCTATTATCTTCAAGAAGCTGACACCATTCATCCTTGGAGCGCTTATTGGTAGGTCAGAAACTGAAACAAACTAAATCAACCAATTATCACCCCTAACAATCCAATTATGTTTTGGAAGCACAGTGCCAATTAATTCTCCATTGAACAGTAAAATTGGAGTGTAATCCAATTGTATGCTGCATGATTGAAGTAAATTACATTCTTGGATAAACATTAGTGATGTTATTATGATGTTATTATTCTGACTGCTGGGCTCTTACTCTGTGCTCTGTTTTCTGTTTCTCCAGCCATGTATGAGCACAAGATCTTTCTGCAGGGTGTCATCTGGGAGATCAACAGTTTCGACCAGTGGGGGTGAGTGCCAGTACTGAATACAAGTTATTTATAGAACCCTCTATGGTAGGTTTGAAAAATGTCAAAGCTCCCCGATTCAATCATTTTGCCAAACAAAGAACCCCATGAACTAGACAGGGTCCTTTAGAGAGACACAGAGGAGCTATATGGAAGCCTTTCTTTTGGGAACACATGTATGTAGTCTCTTATTTTGTAAGTTTAAATGGATATTTCACTTTCTGGGGTTTAAAAAGAATATTATTTCAATTTGAATGTATGTTTTTGTGTATGTGTATTCATTGGCCCTGACAGTTTTTGTGCATGATGAAGAATGTTTTACGTATTTACAGACATTTCTGATTAATTGCCAGCTTTATTTATAATGGCTGGTATGGGGGAATTCTGGGGTTTGTGGTCTAAAGCAGGAAAACATAATTGTTGGTATGAATAAACATTATAAAATGAATTTGTTCATAATTATATACTCTCCATCGAATGATATCAATGCTGTACAAACTGCTTTGGAGTTAGTTGATGTGTACTGTCTTGTGGCAGCAACCCAATGCATAAAAGCATGCAGACATGGTCCATAGATTCACTTGTTGTTCAGACCAAACATCAGAATGGGGAAGACGTGATCTAATTGAATCTAATTGCTATTATTAATGTGCGTATCATTGACAAAGCTGTCCTGAAGTATATCTCCATCATATTTAAACAGAGTGGAACTGGGCAAACAGCTGGCCAAAAAAATTGAGGCTGAACTTCAGGACGCCACCGAAGTTCACTCTCATGACTCCTCCACAAATGGTCTCATCAACTTCCTGAAGAAGAACTTCGCCTGAGCCTCCCGTGCTGTGTCCCACTGCCCCATGCACAATCCCACACGTCGGCTGTTGGTGGCCCTTCTGTGGGAGCAGGAGCACACCTGCAGTTACCTGTCTCTGCACTGAGTGTCTGTCAGCTGTGAGGCTTGTGTAAGTCCACAACTGATAAAGGACATGCCACGTGGAAGCATATCGACATTCAGCCACACCTTTCACTTCAACATCGTGTCACGCCAAGAATAAATGTCAAATACTTTACACTATTCTTGTGGCGCGTCTTTTTCCCGATGCTACATCGGTTCTGTGATTCGTACTGAAGTTGGTGTAGATTGGCCCTTGACTAGCTGGATTCACGGTGAGTTTTTGTGTGTGCTACATCGCCAAACAGCAGCTGAATTACTGTACCGTATGTTGGTTGTAGTTTTGGATTCCACCACTAGATGGAGTTTAATACAGAGCCATGACAGTAAAAGCATCTTCACATAGATGGATTTTTAAAATTCGAATCTCTGCGTCATGCACCGCACAGAATTAACTGTGAAAATATTTAAATGACAGCATTTATAGCAAGAACCTATTATTAACAAGAGCCTTTCCAAAGGTATAATCAGGCTTCAGTGCAATCGTTTATTTGGGCTGTTAGTCACAGATCAGCACAATGCTGGTTCAGGTGCACATTAACCGAAAGTGTTTGTTGGAATTTAAAAATGTATTTTTCAAAATCCATATGGAATTAAAATGCATATCCAGGAACATGCAAGTGGGTGATATAAATATCCTGTTTACATGAACATATCTGGGTTCAGGCCGCGATATGTACTGACTCACGCGGTATACAGTGCGCCGGGAGAAACTGGAAAGCTCTGCGCCCTGGGTGATTTATGGTCATCGCTCAGCCGTTTGTCGTGCTTTTCCCGTGTCCGAGGTAAATTGGGGCCATGTGTGGCCTCTGGCGGACCCTGGGCCTGTTTGCGCTGCGGGTCCCGGAGGAGGGCGAAGGAACTATGTTTCCACTTCTCCTGCGAGGGGGGGACTGTGGCCAAGGGACTGCAGGGCTTTCCCACGAACCTCTCACGTACATCACGAGACCAAAACATCCCTCGTCCTGACCGACTTAGCAACCACTACTGTATGGAGATCCGTGCGTCATAACGATACGAGATTACAAATACGATTGCTTTTCATTTCAGAGCTTCATTTCTCATAACAGATTCAGGGCCAAGCAGGCTGTAAAGTCTGAGTGTAGTTTCACTAAATAAGTAAGTAAGTAGTTTCAACATAAATCGTGGAGTTAACATACACGCACACACACACACACACACACACACACACACACACACACACACACACACCAGTTGAAATGGATCTTGTGAGGGAGGTAGAGAATATTTAATCACTACATACTGTACATGTACAGAAGATAGTGAAAAGAATGTGTGTTGAACTCATACTCCGTACCTTGCATAGGATAACAACAAACATTTTGTCAAGAACATTCAGTAAAATGGGTAAAATACTGTACTCCTTCAAACTCTCAAGTTTTTACATCGACTTCAGATTATACAATTTAGATTTTTATCAATAAAAACTGGATTTAGTTTTTACTGAAAGAAATCTCCACAAATAGCACTCAAATGTAATTAATGTGGTATCTATGCCACTAGATGACACTAATGCCTTAAATCTGACAGCGCACTCCCCCACCCCCCAAAAAGGACGAAAAAAGTATCTTACTGGAACAAAAGGGCAAAGGTTAAATGACTGCAGTCTAATGCTTCGTTTGTTACAAATGACACATACATCTAAGTGTATGATCAATATGCTTATAATAATGGAAAGCATTATACATTACTTGCAAATTTGTAATATAAAATAACTCCAAAAACACCAGAAACACAAGCAAAAGGATAATGATGTATTTCAGAAAAAAAGGTCTCTTTTTTGTCCTACAGGACTGCTTGGATTATCATACTTTTTTGTTAGCAAAGTTAAATACGTATTTAAATGGTAGTTTTATCAGACTATATGCCCAAGTGTTCCACAATGCAGTGCTTTCTGTCTTACAGATGTCTGTAGCTTTTTACAAATTCCTCAGCCCAGTCTACATCCAGCAGCGTAGGAACAGACTGAGGACCTCAGAGTCTGGTGCTGGGCTAGGAACTCTTGTTGCCAGGCAACAACACATGAGTTCAGACACAAGTTGTTTTTTGACATTCCAAACTCAGACCCAGGAAACACATTTAAAAATGCTGATTATATATTGAAGAAAGGGTAAAAAATTTTGGAGAGAAAAAAATATATATCCCAGAGGACTTATAGACAAATGCACTGCAGCTGCCAGGTCTATAAAAGGGGCAAGTTTTGACTAGTGCAGAGGGGAATTCTTAAAAACAAGGCCTAAAATTGCAGGGTTTTATATCGTGCTGATATGTCTTAAGTCAATGTTTGGTAAAACATTCCACACCTTGTTAGACAGTGAGTGATTATTGATTGTATTTTTTAGGGGATGGGGGTAAGAGGTTAAATGAATCTCACTTTTATTTTAATACGCCTTCAAATCCCTTATAAATCAATTCTATAATGGTAAATGGTTGGCATTTATATACCACCTTTATCCAAAGTGCTGTACAATTGATGCTTCTCATTCACCCATTCATACACACACTCACACACACACACACCAATGGCGATTGGCTGCCATGCACGGCACCAACCAATCCTTTCTACAAAAAAGACAACCATGCTGTGAACAGATGAGAGCAATATCTGTCCAAAAGACCTTTTTCCAGAACTCTGCAGACTCTTTTAGGTACTTCTTCGCACGCTGTACCTTGGCCATCCTGTGTTTATGGCTACATCCAGAGGTCATCAAGTATTTTTGTATGTCTCCTGCCCATGTCACACGCCTGCTGAAGAGTGTTTCTGATCTGTCGGGCAGGTTTTTGTTTTTTTTCTACATTATGGTGAGAATTCTTCGGTCAACTGTAGAGGTATTTCTTGGCTTATCAGGCCCTTTGTGATTACTGAGCTCACCAGTGCTCTTAATCATGTTCCAAACTGTTGATTCGCACTGAAGGCACTTAAATCCACTTTCTTGCTATATTAGTAAACCTGTCAGCATGAGCCCATCTTTGGGAAGCCTATATCCCTGATGTCTGCAGAATCCGTGACACTGTGCTTGCCATGGCAACGGTATGGATTCTATTTTTTGAGCTGAGGAGCCAGGCGTCGCCAGCGTAACACTTCCTGAGAGGGTCTCCAAGTTCACAGAGGTGTCCATGGTGGTCAAAGTGGGTCCACAGTCCCCTGTTTGTTTTTACCAGAGGAATACTTTTAATTCCCCCAAACTGCACTCACTAGGACTGCACTCATTTAAAGGCCAATTTGGTAAGAAATATTTTACAAAATGGGTTTTACTTGTAAAAGGGCCTCCATTCTTGTCATTATTTGTGCTATACATCTGTTGATTATCCATCTATCCATATTTGCAAACTCAATATGGTATTAAGGTAGCTCCAGGAATCAATCTTTATATGATCTTCTTTATATTAAAGAATTTGACTCCAATTTTACAGCAGCTGAATGTGGCCTGATAGGCTTAGAATAATCCCTTTCGTGTTTTTTGGCAGAATCGAACATTATAAGAGTTTTCATCTTACTGCATGAAGCCAATGTATGCATTAGAGTCAGATCACCCAGTGGGCCATATTGTGTTTGTGCTGAATTCTATAACAGGTAATAAGCTGCAGGCTGAATTAATACCAAGATATACTGTGCATTTATGAAGTATAGCATATTATCATGCTTATTTTGCTCAGTCACAAACGTTTACTTGAGGAGTGAATGGGAATCCTAGGCTACCCTGTTACATAATATTGCTTGCATGTACAGACCTAAAAGTCTATATTTACATTTATATATGCCTAACAGAAGCATCCACTTGCCTGTTGAATGATAAATGCACTCCACGCAATCTTCCATATTTGTAGCTCAAAACACAGAAACAAAATGCCAACTGCCCCAGCTGTCAGAATAGAGCCAACTTTTCTTGGACGCCGCATACTTCAAAATTTCACTCGTATAAAATGTGTCGCAAAGGGGAAATCATTGAGTCAGATCCAACTTTGGTTTCCCACGGCTACGGCTAAAGTTATATAAAGGTTAGTTTAAGTTGGTGGGCGGGAGTAATCGTACAGCTCTTAAACCTGCCCCCTGGGGAACGATAATTCTGGGTGGTCCCTGACTGTGTCTGTTGCCGTGCCAGGGGTGGCTATGACATTGTCAGGCACGCTGGCTTCGGGAAAAGGTTGGGCCTTTTTGACCTTCCTGATAATCAGCTCTTTTTTTTCCAGCAAGGGCTCTGCTCGTTTCTGAAAACCCACCGACCGGACAGCTGCGGGCCTCGATTGGTCCTTCGGTTTTTGGCACGTCCAAGTTGACAAGCAACTCTGTGTTTATTCAGCTGCATTCCCCCGTGTTCTTTTTGCCAACATCTCTATAGAACGGCCAATCCCGAACGCCCTTTATTCCTTTATTGCAGCTCCTCCTCTTAAGAATACCAGTCTGGAAGAGCTCACATGAAGTTGTGTTTTTGAGAATCCTTTTTTTACACATCCTGTTCCCTGTTGGCTTAAGTATTGACAAGGATGCCGCACCATCTCCTGGCACCTTCTTACACCTGGAATCTGGAATCTGGGGTTCGTCACTTAATGGCTTAGAGTAACATACACTTCACTTAATGGTCATTTAGGTCAAATGGTTTCAATGTCAGTCATAAAAGTGTATGGTTAAGTGAATGTTGATCTCCTCCATTACCTATGTACCTGGGTTTCAAGAGGCGATTTATTTTACCCTAGGATTCCGAGATGACATGGTTTGCTGGCGTCATGACAAGGATTGAACAAGGGTCAAGAGTATAGCAGACAAGGCTTAAATTTACAAGCTCATCCCTCACTGCAATTCCACAACCACTCGGGCGACTGCAATGCTACAATATTGTTTTCAACAACTAAAACTCTTACAATAATGGATGATTGTGGCCAATAGAAAACAAACAAAGAAAGTGTTAACGTTAGTGAGAGCTTCACACCCCATGGGGTAATTTGTACTCTCCATCCTGGTTATTTGGGAAAAGTAGGCAGCCATGATGCGGTGCCCAGGCAGCAGGGTTAAGGGCCCAACAGCTGTACAGATCTTATCGTGGCTACACTGCAGCTTGAACCGCCAACTGTCAGGTCCCAATCATGTACCTTAGCCACTACGCTACAGGCTGCCCTGAGGGAACACTGCTATATTTTGGATTACATTAAAGGTTGATTGCTGTAATATTTCATCAGCCATAAAAAGTCGCATAAACCTATTGTAAACCTATAGTGACATGTTGTATACAGCACTAACTGCAGAGTATGGTTCATAATACATTATTATTGCTGTTAATACAAGTAAACTTACTAACATTATTTTTATAGGTCAACAATAAAGTTACAGATCGGAAAAACTTCTTCCAAAGGTTTCTCTTTCACGGGTCACCTTAGCTACCTACTTTAGGACACAGTTACCCAGTGTGTACAGTGTCAGTATCCGTGCATTAGCACTATTTCCTGCTTGCGCTTTGAGTGCACAAACTCTACTCCATGTAGCTGCCTGATGTTCTTGTGCATACTCATGTACTGAGAACTTCCACACTCAATGGCTTTGACACTCAGTGATCTGGCTTTTAGGCAGACACTCAATAAAGGCTGAAAAAGTCAGGTTTTATCCATGCAGCTGTGGTTGTAGCCAACTCAGTACCCAGGATATGTGAGCATTGTGTGGGAAACTCTTTTACCCCAATATTCAGTTGGTAATGAGTATAATTGGCATGTTCCGCTTTATTCATTCCAAAAATACTCTGGGCCCCATTTCCTATGGCGGTTAGCTGATAAAAATAACAATTTAATTTTTTAATTCCCTAAACCATTAATGCCCATTTCCCACACAGTACTGCCTAAAAACCTTAGCAGTGATAGGACAGTCATACTCAATGTCACTGCAACTGTGGGTGCCTGACATTTTGCTGGGAAGAGCTAATCTGCTTTGTAGCTTACTAAGTACTAACAAGATTTACAAGCAATAAAAATAGTATTGCAAATATTAAAGTAATTTCTAAAAAGGGTATAAAAAGGGCGCACACGGTGTGTAAGAGCCAGGCACTGAAGAGCGGATAAGTGATGTTGAGGATCTACAGGCCGCTGGAAGCCTGAGGCTAATGAAATTACCCCAGCCTGTCATTCGTCAGGTCTGGTAAAGGCAGCTTTTTTCTTTACTTAATGGGATTTCTCAAATAGCTAAGAATGTCTTCGGGCATACCCGATACTGAGGTGCAGAACTTCTAGGCCGGTGAGGGGCATATTTTAAGTGACCTTGTCAAAGTGATACCATGAAATTGATCTAAGGCTTCATTCTTGCTGAGCAGTCAAGACACTCGTAACTGTATTCTTGATGTTATGTTCCTTTTAGTCCTTTTGTATTTTTCTACACAGATGTGTTTTCTACAGTTTCTACACTTATGCAGCTGTTTTAAAAGTTCATTGGCTCAACAACCAATAAACTTAGTTTGACTTTATTTTACTCAAATTTAGGATTAAACCATAAGGTTTGTTGCTTCTGATATTTTTTTTTGTTGTAAAACACCAACAATCTGCATAAATATTTTACTAATCACAAGTAAATGACTCAATTCATTATTGTTTTAACACAAATTTAAATTAATTAATTGTATTCATAGACTGTGATAGACTCAGGTGTTATGAGATTCAGGTATTCAGATGTAATGGCTTCTTGTGGAGAAGAGCCGATCTCTGTTCTTCAAGCGATTCTTTCCTTTGTGTACTACATTGTGCACGTTCCCCAGAGGCTGCTTCTGGACCAATCACCCCAGATTCCTGACTCACAGGGCAGCCTAATCACATACTCACCACTTTCTCTTCGTTTCACCGACTCCAGGAGTTCTCAGGAAATAGCATTTCTGGACCTGCCATTCGTTGAAAAAAGTTTTTCAGGAGACACTCTTGATATTTGTGAGCTAGAAAAGGTATAGCTGCATCTCAGTTACTGCCCCACAGGAAAAACCTTTATTATCGCGTTACACAGCTTGAAGCCAAACCACACTGAAGAAAGGTGCCACAAATACAGAAAATTGTTGAGGATGTATAGGCAGAATTGTGTAGACTAATTTCAATGCTGCACCCTTAAAAACAAAATACAGAAAAAATGCTTACGACTGGAGAAGTCATTGCTTGTATCTGAAACAATGTCAAGCAAATATCTATAGAGCATAGAAAAGAAGAGCTCTCACATTTATGTGTATCCACGGAGGTATTTTATGGCCAGTACCTGTACTTGAAGAATGTACAGTAAATGGCAACTGTGATAAACTGAAAAGAAACCATAATGAATAGATTGTCCCAGAATTGCTCATTATTACGATCTAAATTGGATCAGTTTTATGACCATCCAATATGACATTGTATTTTTATTATTTTTGATAGAAATACACAATAATCTTTCACATTGTAATCTTGTAAAATTGTTTTATCCATATTTATTTGTGTCCCTGCATGTGTAACAGACAGGAGGGTGCACGCATGTTGTGCAGTAGTCTGTGTAGACGCATTACTAATATTACACTGTTAAAATAGCAATGAACCCGCGACATGACTTACGACCAGGTTTTGGTTGGTTATAATGCACACACTTCCAACTGCATCGAAACAGCAATACGCTGACAATTACCATGACCACACCTCACTTAAACACCGACCTTTTTTTAACAGCGAAGGCATGTTATGGAAAAAGTAAAACTGCGTCTCCCTGAAACAATGAGAGCAAAGACGCTGCAACGCTCTGAGCCCACGTCGGAGCCTCTCGTGTGATATCCCCAGCAGGGCTGGATGCTCTCTATTGGCATTCCAGATTGCTTTTCCATCCAAATAAATCATTATAAAGCCTCCGAAAAGTACAAGAACGCCATTTTAAATAGGAAACTTTAAGGTACAATAGAGATAAAATTACTGTATGTGTGA
This sequence comes from Conger conger, assembly GCF_963514075.1. Lineage (NCBI taxonomy): Eukaryota > Metazoa > Chordata > Actinopteri > Anguilliformes > Congridae > Conger > Conger conger. Next base: position 55,133,401 of record NC_083765.1, read on the forward strand.
TATTTCTATTAAGCTGTGCTACATTAGTCATTCTTTATCAATGGTTTAGCAATCAGCATGCAGAACCAGAACTATCCATTTTATAATGTTCATTTCAGTTGTCCTTCCTCTGTCTAATTATTTCTACAATCCTTTAATCCACTCCTAAATTAGTTAATACCCTAGTAACACCAAAGAAACCAACAGGGCCCCTATTCACACAACTGCCAAAAAGATCATTGAATTCCATTTTCAAGAATCTAATTATGACAGGAGAAATGAAACATGAGAAGACCAGGCTGCTCCTTGAACTGTTTAATGTAACGCACTGAGGGAGGATGAGGTTATATATTCAGTATTCAGTGTCTGACTCCTCTGCAGAAAACTTTTGGGCCATTTGGACCAATCTTGCAATTACCCAGTTACCCAATTATCACTCCCACAGACAAATAAACACACAAATGCCTGAAGCATTTTAAATAAGACTGATTTGTGGTATTGCAACAGAACTCATAATTAGCTGTGTCATTACTCGTGTTGTAGTGCAGTGTCTAGTTTAAGCACCATGGCTATCTTTTGAGCAGATTGAGGCGGTCTTATGGTGTGCTGTTTGCATCCCAGAATGTAATTTTAGTCCATAATGAAAACTGCCTGTTTTTGGAATATCATTCTTGGATAATGATTCTGTTCTTAGGATAAATATTTTCCAACAGCTAGGTTCAATCTAAAACAAATAAATAACGAACCCTGAACTGTGGGAAGTCTAGAGGTCTGCTCAGGCACGTCCCTCACTGAACATGTTCAATAAGGTTCAAGTGTTTTTTCAATGTCAAAATAAGATGAAACGGTCATTTAAATTACTAAGACAACAGGTTTTTATTTTCTTTATTTTCAGTTGTGAGCTCTGACCTGGTTCTGGAAACAAAAAAAAAAACAAAAAAACCCCAAAACAAATACTTTAAAAATACCCAGCAGGCCACTTACATGACTGACAGCACATTGTGCATCTTTAACCAGTAATGACAGAATCGCTTAAAATCGCTTAAGTTAACTACAAGATCACGTTACTGAAAAAAATGGAGAATATTATATCATCTAAGGTTAAATGACACTTCTGACTTTTAATACATTAAATAACTTTAGACTTTTCATATTTGGATAAATAAATCTACATAACCTGTCTTTTCATAAACCATCTAAGGAATTAAACTGAACGATAGACACCTCTTGCAGTCACATCTTAATCGAGAATTGCTTGCAGGAGAAAAAGATTTAACAGAATGTGTAGCTATACTAGCTTGGGTGTTTTGTGCAGGCAAACTAATTAGCTGGCATACAACAGGGGGTCAAATTATTGCAAAAGAAAATTAATTATCCTGGAATGGAACATGTTCTATTTGGAGCTTCTCCGTTTTCAATCTCTTGCAGGTAAACATAGGTAGCATACCATTTCTTTATTGTACTTCAGTAACCCCCACTTTAAGAATCACATACATTGGGAATGTTGCAAGCATAACAGAGATTAGAGTCTCTCGCCGTATAAAAAGACTAAAAGCAGAGAGAGCTAGAGGGTTCTTTGGAAATGTGGAGTTTACAGTAGAAAGACACTGTGCTTCCCACTTGCAAGTGGTAACATATTACTTGTGCTGATTAGCCATCTGGTTTGAAATGGGTCAGTTATATATATAAAGTTTAAGTACATTCTCAGCCATCTTCTATTTTCCAATAGCTTCAGTCTCTGTTCGGTTCAGTAGTACTAAGAAACACCGGTTCTGAGTAGGCTTGAGATTCAGAGCAGCAGGTCAGTGAGCGCTTATCGCGGTTGGGCTCTAACAGCTGGGGTGCTGTGAACTGTTCTAGGAGGAACAAAGGACTATTGGTAGACATGTAACATGACAGAATTCATATTTTAAACCGATATGGGATTGAATACTTAAGAGCCTGAGGCCCCTGCTGCTTTCAGGGAGGAAAAAAGTGCTGTTGGGTTCTTTAAAACTCCCAGTTCACGCTGCGCTATACACGGCTGTGCGTCACCATCTCTCTGACACATCGCACCCCCCACTCCACTCCAGTCTAAAGTTACTGCCACGCAACATCACTGCGTTCCGTTATCACTGCGTGTGCTTAAGGTCGAGGGGATGTCAAGCTATGGTCAGGTGACCATGAGTCATGTGCCCCCTCTGTGTTCACCGCTTCGACGTTCCGGAGGCTCGAGTACATTAAAAGCGAGGTCTGGGGGTCGTTTGAAATGGCAAAAGACGCCTCCTGGACCACCATCAGAGGACAAAGGCTGGAACATGCCCTGTACCAATACTGTACAACTGATCAGGACTATGAGTCGCAGGAATACATGTCCCACCTAGAACATACTCCCCGTCCTCCGATTCCATGTGCAACCAAAAAACTAAGCAAGGCAAATAAGCTACATCTCTAGTTTCTTAAAGTGGAAAAGTTTAAATTCCTGGAAAAGATTCAGCAAAATATATATTTTATATATAAAAAGGACAACCTATGTACATCTAATTCTTGTTATAATTATTAAGACACTGCTTGTGAAATCACATTGAACTAATATCGATGCTGGTTGAGATATTATGCGTGGAATTAATTAATGCCAGCAACGCACTCTTAAGCAGTTGGTGCTAGGTCACAAACCGCTGTAAGTCGTCGGAAAGTCACACAGGGGGCCGTGCAGTCACCTTGCATAGCCTATAGGAATGTAGTTGGACTGCCGTGTCCCAACGAGGGAGCGAATAGGACAACAGTTCTCTAAGTGCGAGGTTCCTGAAGTGCGGCTACGTCGTAGTTACAGTGTTAGCAGCTCCTCTGTGCGAGAGCAGTTGAGACCATTTTTCGTACATGGCTAACCAGAGCCATGTCGCGCATCGTTTACAGTGAGTTACACAGGAAAGCAGTAAACACCTCGTAGGTGCACATCTTCAGTGGAAGGAGCCAATGGGAGATAGGGAATATTCCTTCTGCACAGGCATTGTGGGTAGGCACTGCCTTGGTCAGCCCCGTGGGCTATAGACGGGGCCACTTTTACTCTCTTACGCTGAAATGTACTGGAAAAACAAAGGAGAGACATTCCCCTTTCCCCGCTTTGCTGCACACCGTCCTAGCAGCGTGAGTCAATTCAATGTCCTCCCCACCTCCAGAGGTTAGCGGAGTCCCGTTGGACAGAGACGGCTCCCAGGAGCCTCTCTGTTTGTCCGTCTCCGCCGCTGGTCCTCGGTCCCGCCGCGCCCGGCGTGCCCAGGGCGCTCACAGCTCGGTGACGTGCAGGGGGCACCCGGCCGCCGGCTGCGAGGGCGTCTGGGCTTTGAGCCTGCGGAGGTGGCAGCCGTGACACAGGAGCCGGCCCTCCAGGGGGTAGCACCGGTGGCCCTCCTCGTCATTCAGCTGCAGCTCACAGTCCTGCGGAACGGGAGCAGAGAGCGGAGCTCAGACCGCCGGCTCCTACACCGCAAGGCACTCTGGGTAAGGGTGTTCACAAGAGTCCACCCTGACCACCCACACCATCCTACACCGCAAGGCACTCTGGGTAAGGGTGTTCACAAGAGTCCACCCTGACCACCCACACCATCCTACACCGCAAGGCACTCTGGGTAAGGGTGTTCACAAGAGTCCACCTTGACCACCCACACCATCCGACACTGCAAGGCACTCTGGGTAAGGGCATCCGCTGAATTAACGTGAGGTAAGGTTGGATGCCTACTGCACAGGGCTTGGAGAATGCATCTGGTAGGAAATGATAGCAAGAGTCCACCCCCCACCACCCACACTGCAAGTCACTCTGGGCCCTTCCACACCAAGAACAATAACGACGACGATAGCTATAACCATAACGATGTGAGCATCCTTCCTACGATAACATTCTGTAAATAGTCTCTTGGCTATGTCATCTGCCGTTCTGCATGCGACACCCTGTAAATTCGGTTGGGTTTTGATTGGCTGTCAGTGTTTTATCGTTCATGCAGCTGGAGAAAATTGCTCTGAAAGAGATCCCAACCATATTGTTTGTCAATGTTGTTGTTGTAGTAGTGGTGGGGTTCCTCCATCCACTTGAGTTTGAACTATTTTTAAAACAACATTTTTTGTTATCGTTATAGTTATTGTTCTTGGTGTGGATGGGCCTGAAGGGTTTCTGCTGAATTAATTTAAGCTAAGGTCAGATCCCGTTGTACAATGCCTACTGCACAGAGACTGCTTCTGGTGGGAAATGATAGCAAGAGCTGGAGATGCTAGCCTAGCGCAAATGTCCAAGGGAAAGAAGCGTCTGTTTTCAGTTTCCACAACAGGAATACCCATGAAATCACATTCTACTGTGACCGACAGAGTAGGTACAAGCATTAATTAATATTTATGGTTTGTAGTGAACTACTAAACAGTCTTCATGCAAATGAAAACAAAGAATGACATTGTAATGTTTGTTTTGCCAACACCAAGGGTTAAGAGAGATCAACACGATTCCATTGGGAGCTAAGCAGTCAACAACAGCGGAACCCAGCGGTGTGTCAAAAACACAAGGGGCTCGGTACAGGAATGTGCCAGGTCAATTATTAATACCATTTCTGTAGAACCAGAAAAACAAAGGAGAGACTTTCAGACTTTCAGGCTTTCAGTCAGTCAATCAGTCAGTCAGACAGACAGACAGATGGATGGACAGACAGACAGACACACGCACACAAACACACACACATACACACACACACACACAGAAACACATAAAAATGACACAGTGTGCTTTGGGCAGATGCAGTGTAGCAGACAGATCATTCCGCCCGTGTGAAACAGAGACTGGCGAGACAGACCAGGAAACCGGCCCTCTCTCCTCACCTCACAGTGATAGCACTCCACATGGTAGTCCTTGTCCATGGACACCACCCTAATCGTCTCCTCAGAGCCCTGCAGGGAGACACACGCTCACAATTACACAATCTGGGGACCCCTATCGAGAGAAACGCACTCCTGTGGCTGCAGTCATGACGTCAGCCAAGAGGCACGGCGCAGTAAACAGCAAATTACCTGGGCGGGAAGGATGGGCTGGTTGCAGGAGGCACATTTGGGAGCGAATACTCTGCGAGACAGAACGCATGCGTCAGAACAAGCTCGACTCGATCGACACAAACAGAGCCTTGAGCCCGGGCGGCTAATGCGCTGCAGTAACACTGCTCGGTAATTACGGCCCCCGAAGCGCTGGTTCATTCACATAAACACACATTAGCTCTAATTCCACCTGCGTTTTAACCACCGAGTGGTATTTCAGCTGCTGAACATTAATGTATACACGGTTTGTGGAGGAGTTTGTCTCCTTCTGCTTCTCAGAGCCACTTCCCTTGCTTGTTACATTACATTACAGTTATTTAGCCAACATTTTTATCGAAAGCGACTTACAGTCGATTTGACTAAGCAGGGGCCAATCCAGGAGCACTGTGGGGGTTAAGGGCCACACTCAAGGGCCCAAGAGCTGCACTCATCTTATCGTGACTGGGGCTTAAACCACCAAACTTCCAGGTACCAGTCAATCACCTTAGCCACTAGGCCAGTGGTAACCAACCCTGTTCCTAGAGATCTACCATCCTGTAGGTTTTCACTCCAACCCTAACAAAGCTCATCTCATTCAAGAGCTAGAGATCTGCTAATCCGCAGGCATGCCAAAATATGGTTGAAATGAAAACCTCCAGGGTGGTAGATCTCCAGGACCAGGGTTGGTGACCACAGCACTAGGCTATAGGCTATGGGTTATGGCTATGGGTTAAAGGACATTCAGTACAGATAGAGGTGGGAAAGGGGCAGACTCCAGGCCGTACGTGTGGTAGTCTTTCACACAGTAGATGTTGTTCTCCACGTCCACGGTGAAAGGCACGCCGTCTAGCCCGTCATTGCAGACCACGCAGCGGAAGCAGCCAGGGTGGTAGGACTTGCCCAGAGCCTGCAGTATCTGCACACAGCCAGGGAGGGACAAACAGACAAACAGAGAGTTAGAGCCCTAAGACAGGAGCTTTACTCTCACTGTTTCACCCTGGCTCTGCCGACTACAGTTTTGAAATGCGTCCTGGGGTGGGTGGAGTAGGTGTGCCCATCTCATTTGCATATAGTATTCTCTAACCAATCAGGTGCCAGCAGTATTGACCCGTAACAGCTGCCTTTCCGACTTTGAAAATGATCCGTTTAAAAGTAAAACGACAAATTTGTGGCTGTCAACAATTTTCCCACTTCATATCTTCAGTGACATCTATAAGGCGTAGGGGTACCACCAAAGAGTTATTCTGACTTCATGATGGTAGTGGTGCCAGTGTGGAATGTAGAAAGTATTTGTGAAATGTTATAGGGCAGCAGTTTTTTTCTACTAAATAATGTTCAAATAATGGCACCAATTAAAATGTCTCACTGCAACGTAGGCATACAAACATCTTTACAGCAAAAAAGTATAATTACCCTTAAAAGCAGCCTGGCTCAAAAAAGTAAAGTAAAAAAAACACACCAGGGATATGCTCAGCTGAAAGAAGTTGGAATTAACTGACAATCAATTCACTGAAAAATACAATTACCATTTCCATGATGAGATGACCACACACAAAACACTTCTCTGCTGTTTGCTGGAACCCAGAATACTGCAAAAAAGAAATGGAGGAATTCAGTGTTAAAACATTACCAATTCAGTATGGATGGTTCTTCTAACTGTAGCCCAGCAGGAAAAACTGAAAGAATTCACATATTTACTTGGCACCACCACATATGGCAAGACCAATTACAGCATGCTGTCTATAGTGGGCGCAAGTGCTCCCTTTTCAATCAGGAGACTTCAAATTTTTCTCAGCCATATGATGAAGGGGAGAATCATTGTATCTTCTCTGGTGTCAAACAAAGGAACAAAGGAACTGAACACGTTTGCTTCCTGCCACATGTAAACAGATGAGAAAGCGTATCTTTAGGGTCTCATCCTCAAGGGTCCCCAAGGCACAGGCCTCGGACGAAGGCCATCTGTGGTGGGTGACCTTAGGGTCAAGGGGGACCAGCTGGCTGTTAGCTGCACTAGTTGATTAGATGCAGCCAATACACACCATCTGCCTGCCTCTTGGAGATTGGGGAATCGGGGATGGCTGACCTTACCAACGGCAAGTCTTCAGCAGGCAAAGAGCAGTCATCTCCAGTTTTGATTTTTGCCTATCTTCTCTAGAAATGAGCTGGATGTCTTCAGTCAAGTGTGGCCAGTCCTGGTCCTGGAGAGGCATGGACTTGGCCAGTTTTCCTTGTTTCTTAGTACTTCACAGAGCTGCAGGTTACACAGTTACGGTGCCTGCATTCTTGGAAAACAAAACCAAGCAACCCCTGTGGCTCCTTGGATTGTCCTTGGTGTCAAGGTAACCCTTTTCTTCAAAAAACTTTCAGACCTATCACTTGGCACAATCTACTGACTATCGAGCATGTCGATACGAGGGGTTTCTGAAGACAATTTCAATCACCACATTCAAATGTACCTCTCAAACTTGTAAATCTTTGGGAGGCTATATTTAAGATGTTAATATGACAGTGCTGACAAGAAACATGGGAATTTCAGCGATTATATTAAACTCTTTTTCTCCAATAAACAATTGACATAACCTAGTATTCTGCATTGATAGTCAAGGTTTTTTTGACTGCCATGCCATTCTCAGGACTGCCTCAATCTCAGAGGGTATATTCATACCACCAACCTGCTGAATAAGGTGAAAAAGGCTGGTCATTACGTTAATTAAGATAATTTCAAAATAGTTCACACAGGCATCACACTTGAAACCAGCAGGTCGAATGGAACATCTATGCCAGCCAGAAGGTCTGCAGTGGCAAGCCACAGGCTATTGCTATACGATCGCGATGAACACGAGATGCATAATCTTCAGGTCAAGGAAGAACAGAGACTGCGCACTATGTCTACGAGCAGAGACGTGTTACTCATAATGGCCATATGTCCTCATCCATGGTCCTACTGAACCAAATTTGATCAAAGGAAAACCCAGCACGAGCTGCATGTTTATGGTGGGTGCTGTGATGGTCAGTACATTTTAACGGTAGAGTAAGTGATTTTCAATCCTCACAGTGAGTGACCAGTACTCCCTGTAACTGTGCAGTGTCCATGTGTAAACAGCACTGTTAATGGGCACTGACCTTGGACCCTGTCTACGTTCCTGTGTGGGATGATTTCATAACAGAGGCCATTACATAACGGCTTGCTGAGAACATCCCAACGACGGACTCCACTGCAATTCTTCAAACTCTCAGAATCGTGTTCAGGCAAGGCTCATTATAAATGAACTGAACAAGAAAGAATGAGCTTTCAGATACAGTTGCCAGCAGGCTTCTGCAGAAAGCTTTCGTTAATCAATTCCTCTTCCTCACAGACACACACACACATGGTGTTTAAAAATCTGTTTCTTCACAAATTGTGTTAATTCATCAACAACTTCGGTTCACTGACTCATTTCTTGTGAAATCGTTTGTACATCACCTGTTGGAAGGCACTCTGTGTTCCCAATTATTTGAATTTTCCAGCAGAGGAAAAAAAGAGCTATGCTATTCACAGGGGAGTAATGTTAGATACACTCAGCGAGAAATGTGCTTTGAACTTTGTGCTCTAAAAGCAGTAAATAACAGGGAAACGGCACCACCTAGCATTTTAAAATCTCAGGCTAAATTTTCAATGATTTTTTTTCCAAATCAAGTGCTGCCAAGTAGAACTGTTGTGATGAATAATGATGAATGCGGTTGGTGTATTAAAACTTTGTATGATAGCTCGGGGGTTGACATTTCTCATACATGGAAGTGGACTTTCTCTATGTGAAATCCTCAGCAGAACTCGGCATGCCCGTTCCTGCTTCTTGATTAATTCTAGTTGGCTCTCCCGCTGAGCGAAACGCAGCGGAGGAAACGTGACTCTGAGACCCACTGCTGCTCAGACCTCTCCCCAGTGGGGTCTCATCATTAGTGCTCCTCGAGAGTAATGAGGTCGTTTCGCCCCTCGTGGGAGTCCGGGGTTTAAACGCTTGGCACTCGGCTCCGATTAATATTCAGTAGCGGTGCGCGAACATCTGTTTCTGTTTCGTGACATTGGCGTAGCTTCGGAGGAAGCGGGCTGGAGAGACGTCGATACTGGCTGCTCCGCTCCATCTGCCAAGGTCCCCCACGCAGACACTGACGCTGAACAATTAAACCACTCACCAAAAAATCCTCTTCACAGTAGACCTTGCCGTTGACATTGTAGAACGCTTTCCCTCTCAGCCTTCTCCCTGGAAAAGACAGAAGGTGACAGGTCAGTGACAAAGCAACACATCAGCCCACAGTTAAGGTGATATATTCAGAACAGTGAAAAAGGGATAGGATGAAGAGCATCACTTGACTTGTGGGTAAAATATACAACTCCCCATATATACAGCACTACCCACCCAATAATTAAGCACCCTAATTTTATATATAAATATAAATTTAGTCTGAGATATTTTTATAGATACATATATATATTTCTGCTTCAGTGAATCAGTAACAAAAGAGCCAATTTGGGATTTCCGAACATTCATTTTCTAACAATTAAGTGTTAAAATCTTTGCCAGATAAAAACTTGATCAAGGCTGTCTGGGTTTACCGGGATAGCCAGAAGCAAGCGAGACAGCCAAGGTCTGCAGAAAAAGCTGGTACAAACTACCAGCTTATTTTGTACCTAAGAGAAATGATGCAGCTTTAGGGTGAAGGGGGGGGTCACAACAAATATTGATTTGGTTCAGTTTTTAACGAAAGGTAGTTCACTGTTTCTTATAGTATATTTTTCAATATTTAACTGTTCATTTTCAAACTGTTCTTTGAAAGCATCTTTGCTTTATGATTTTCTTAAATGTGACTAAGACTTTTGTAAATGTTACGGGCTGAATAAGAAAGATTGTATGCAAAATTTGCATTTGCAAATTTGCATTTTTCCCAAATAACATCAGGAAGCCAAAGGAAAAAATATATATATTTGAAAAATATTGAATTTAATAACAATAGTAGTATACTGGGTTTAAAACATATTATGCCTGTTATGAATAAAAACATACAGTACTGCATAGTGAAGCCATTTATCAGTACTATATGGGGAAGAAGACCCAGCTTAAAAATGGTAGTGCTTTTGCAACTTGCATATGCTATGTAGTCCTGTCCTATTGCATACGGGAAGACAGTCCCACAAAGAATTTTAAAATGTAGATTTTACCATGAAAGATGATATCTCCTCTGGTTTTTAAATTACGCACAGTATAATATCCCTACACTAACCAATAATAACAGGTTGACAAATTGAGCTTTGCTGAGTTGCAAAGTCAGCAATGACAGTGCAGTGGGGGTCTCTGTTCGAAACCGTCATAACGGTCCATGCATGAACTAATAACCGTTGACACCACCACTTTCCCAAAGCAGAAGAGCCTGACAGTAACACTACCCAATGGGATGTGCCAGCAAGCAGATCGCTTTCCCTGCAATATGCCACCATACCTGCAGAATGACGAGTGTTACTTTAACTGCAACATGTTTAATTACACATCGTATGGACTTAACAAAATGAAACGCTTCCAGAAACTGATGCACTCACTGAATTCTGCCTCCATTTTCCTTGCTGCAGAGCTTACACACAGCAACATTAGCAAGAGATTTTCTTTCTCCTAGAGATGTGATGTGAAAGTTAGCCTCATTAAAATCCATCTTCGGTCACCCCAATGGGAGTCATATGAATGCACTGACCAGCCTGGCAATTGTAATAAATATGACTACAGTACTACAGGCTGAGCCTTTTGAGAAAGTACAATAAGATCTTTTTTGCTACCAATGGATTTAGCCTCAAGAACCCTCTGGAAGGATGCTGTGTACCAACATGAATTGAAAATAAATCTGTAAAAAGCATCATTTATAGCACTGTACTTTCCACACCTATAATTTCAGCATTTATACTGGTCAAACTGTACATTGATTTTGTTTTATGAACGTTAATAACTGATTCATAAAGAAGAAAGTATAATTTATCATGAAATGCCTTGAGCGATTCTCAACCAATTTATATCCCTATTTTTGGCTTTCTGTTTTTTTTCAGACTGCAGTCAAAACTTGGTCCTGGAGTGTATGCAGGTTTTTGTTCCAACCCCAATTGCCATCAAATAGTTTTAACAAGCTGTTTATCTTTCTTAATTAGGTGCTTTTCATTAAGATGTATAATGTACCTTAAACCACGCTATGCCAGATATACCTTTGCAATGGCATGAAGAATAAAATGGGCTTGTGCTTATGGCCCCATAATGTAAATACATAAGAAACGGTAACAAATGAAAGAAAGAGGTTAACTAATTGACTCATAATTTAGGAGGTTGAACATGAGTTTCTTTTCTTTTTTACCTTAAATGTATCAACACAATACAGGTTTGCCTTGTTATCATTTGCCTTTTCATTATCTTCCAAATGGTTACATTTGGCAGCCAGGTGTCCAGACTTTCACCAATGAAGCCAACTGATTCACCTTAAATCTTTAATTTGATCAGTTAAAAATAATATACCACTTTTTATGCAATTTTTCTGTAAAATGTATGCATTGTTTGCAATATAGCACAATAAGCACAATACGAGCATTGGGATTTTATGGTATGCATAGCTATCTGACAAAATGTGGTTTAAGAGGGTAAGTAGTCCCACTAAACATGAAAAGCACCTAATTAAAAAAAATAAACAGCTTGTTAAAAGTTGGATTGCAAATGTGGTTGGAACAAAAATAAGCATACACAGGGATACTCCTGGACTGAGTTTGGGAACCACTGGTCTACAGTAAACTGGTATCAACCAACAAGTCAAAACAAACTATATCACATCATAGGATTAAATGACTTAGGAAGTCTCACAACCAAGGAAACACCACCAAATAAAGAGGAAAATCCTTATTCTCCAACAACCTTGATGTTCAGCACTCTGAATACTGAAGAACACGCTCGGCCCTCCATGGCGCGTGATTTGGGCACCAGAGAGTGATGGAATGGGGGCAGTCCAGCCGCCTGAAAGCCTTGGATGAGTCAACAGGGTGCACCATACTGAACACTGCTGGTTTTGAGGACGCACCACTTAGTGGTATTTACATTTCTGTGCAGGACCCACTTCTACAGGATTGTGAATTTTTTAAAATTGGTGTCAAAAGATACGACGGTTGTGCTGACATGCCAATTTGGGACAATAGAATGTGCATCGAGTAAACTCTTTCTATGTGGAAAATACTATAACATAACAAAACATAATATAAATAATGAGGACAACAGGCCATTCAGCTCAGTAATGCTCGCCTTTTCCTACCACTAAACTGTACCTAATGCTTACTGCATATATTTGAGGGTTTGCCAAATGAGGGAGATGAACAGGTACTGAACTGATCTTCACTACCTGTATGTCATACACAGGGATAGTTATATATATTCAACATACAACATTTTTCTAATATTGCAACAAAAATAGCACCAAACAGCAACAATATAAAACACATTGGAAATAATTTAACTATTTGGATTAACCTAATTCTGTGGCAAAAACGTGCGAATCTTACCTTCTTACCACAAACTGGCATCATCACAATCAAGGAATATAGGCCTTTATAAAACAATTCTACTGCAAATCCCAAGGATTAAAATCCAATGTTCACCAATGAATATGGATTTAAATGTATATAGAGCTAATTATGCAGCATAATTACATTACACTGGCTTTACAGACACACATCCCAAAAATCTACAGCTTCACACTTACCCACCAGGTTTTACAGGATGGGAAATAATTGTTTTCACCTCTTGCTCTCGAAATAATGTGCTTGCATGTGCTCGCATTTCACACAAATCATGTTCTTACTGTGAAGCCAGAAAACCCTTTAAGCTTCAATGTTCTGGGCTGGAAAATGCTACTTGCATCTGTATAAAACAAGGTGGTGGAAGCCATTGCCTTTTGAGTCTTGTGCTGCAGGCAGTGTAATATGAAGCATTAAAGGACCTGGTGAAGTCACCTGCTGTTTACACTCACTACAGACAACATCCGTAATCTCACAAAGTTCTGCCTGTACATGGTGCATTCCATGCGCTGGACCCACCTATAACAGCCGGAGTGTACGTGCTGCGGAGCTGGAAGGTAAACACAAAGCAGGTCTCCCCCCCCCCCCCCCCCCCCCCCCGCCCCCGCCCCCCCTCCTGCTCGGACTGTGGTCTGTTCCTAAAGGACCAGGAGGCCTGTGCAAACAGGGACATTCTTTCTGCCTGAGGTCACTGGCTTGTCCTATTCATCGCCCCCCCCCCTCCCCGCCCAGGAGCTCGGCTCAGAGAGGGGAGGGGTCTGGAGCCTCCGCAACGGGAATCTCCACCCTCCTCTTTGTCCCAAAGCGATGGCGGCCCTCAGCCCGGCTCTGGACCTCCACGTCCCGGTCCTACCTGTCGCTTCAGGGGACCTGATTACTTTACCTGGACTTGCTAACGAAGTTGATTTTATACACCAGTACCATGTTTATTTATTTCTTTATTTATGTATTTACCAGGGACAGTGCACGTCAATCAACATTTCAGTTTCCACATTAGCTAATGAGCTAATTTTCTGTAGTCCCTTTCATCATGTGACATCACACTACAGCACCTATCTACTCACTTGTCTATGATCTTCCTATTAACTGAAATTTCTTCTTCTGCCACTTACATTTGCTCTTCCTCTGTGTTCATGTCTACTATTGGTTTTCAACCATTTTTATTGTCGTTTACTTATTGATTTTCTTTTTTATTATTTACTGGCTTCTATTTGGGTGAACTTTCAAATGTTGCTTTCATTTTTCATTGACTACTCAATTATTATTCTCGCAGTATTTTTCAACCATTAACGTGGTCATAAATAAGGGCCGTGCCTTATGTGAATATTTTCACATTAAAGTGGAGTTTCTTGAATGTTCCAACTCCCGTTTAGTGTTTTGCAACATTCTCTGAGGATGCCACTTGATAACTGAATGAAAATAAACTTGCTGGGTATTTCCAAGGATAAAATAAGCCTGGAGGTCCTTCAAAAACAGCCAGTTTCCTTGTTTTGATGCTGCGAAGATTCTTGTATTGCTACGATTCTAAAATATCCTCTGACTGTTTCATAAAAAATGTTATATAAACACACATGGAGTCTCAAGGGAAAGTTTCATACCGTTGCATAATACTCAGGAGACAGTGATGTTTATTTCCCCCAAAAATCTATCTTTTGTAAAGAAAATAAAAATTCTAGTTCCCCAAAACATCAGCAGCAAGCAATTTTAGCATTAATTGAAAAGGCTAGATGAATTACACTTCCAAATGCTAACTGCTGCTTGTTTTTTAAGCCATCGTCTCCATGTTCTTAAACAGCCATTTTCAGTTCTTATAAAGTGACACAACACTGCTCAGAAGCACTATAAACAGTCTTTATTGCAGATAACACTGCTGCCCCAAAAACACAAAAATTCAAGACTTTCAGAGCACACTGTCTGTGGACATGGATGAGGTACTACAGCCCCAAGAACCTGTAACTAAATATGTCCATGGAGAAACCCACAGAAATTCTGCAGTGGAACCTACAACCAGGCCTTTTCACGCATGACGCAAGTGATAGGCTGAACCCTGTAACCAAGCCATTCCAAATTCCAATTGGTAGACTGATGTAGAAAACCAAAACAGATCAATGCACTCTCTTTGACCTAAACATGTTGCCAGAATGTTGCCTGGTGGAATATGGAAGATTATTAGCAGTGCTTGTTTTTTTTTCCGTTGTAAACACATTTTTTTCTGTTGTAAACAAACATTTTGCTAAATTAGCTGGGCTTTTTGAAATATATAAACATGCCCAACTGCTTTCCATTCATTTTATCAAAATGTAAGCTTTATCTATCTAACTAGCTACCTACGGGCAAATGTTTTAGCAGAGATTCCAGATAGTTATACCTAGCCTGCTATCTGGTGCAGGGCATAATTAGGTTATCTTAGCATGTGCCAGTAGGTAGCCTATCCAGCAAGCCCAAGTTGTTGCTGTTCAGTTGTTGTGTATGTGCTGCCACAATGTATGGTTGCCATTGGTTACTTGTTGTTTGTGGAATCTCTGTGATCTCTATTATCAGTAAACATATCCTCCAACCACACTGCAGTTTGATCTCAGACCTGGAGACCAAAAATTACATTTTAGAAAGTTTGGAGTTATTTAATTCCTCTAAAGAATACTGGATGACCAATCCCCACCGACTGTGTCCCTCACACCATGTACGAAAGAAACACGAAACCAGAATGGACCCAAAACGGGGGGAATAAATAAATAAATAAAAACATTGAAATTACTGAGTGAAATTATGCTGATCCAATCTTAAATTCTCAGAATCCATGTGACCCATTCGTGTCCCACAATAAACACGCTGAAACCATGGTTTCCTGGAAATTATTTTTGGCAAACCCCTTGGGAAAACAGTAAAACCTCTTCTCCAATTAAAAAAAAAACCACACAGACCAACAGTCTCCCAGGTCTCCTAAAACATCACTGAATTTGAGTCATTCACTGAAATTCCCTTCTGTGACTAAAACAACGGGCATTACATTACATTACATTACATTACATTACATTACATTAATCCCAATTACACTCTGTGACAATGGACTAAAACAACAACCAAAATCCCAATTACATTCTGTGACAATGGCCAAAAACAACAACCAAAATCCCAATTAAATTCTGTGACCATGGAATAAAGCAATGACCAAAATCCCAATTACACTCTGAAGCTCCATCCACTACAGTATGGTGCAGTTCAGAGCAGCAGGCAGGCAGACAGCCTCTGTTTATTCTCAACCTACATCACGTTGTCTGATGTTTGTTTTCGTCGCTGTGGTGGAGGTCTGAACATCTTGTGCGGCTAGAACACGTGGATCTCAGGCACCTAATGAAGGAGACGCCCGCGTACAACAGAGGGAAACGCAGGCAGCTGAAACGCCACCCCAAGGGACTACTGGCTTGGGCACAGCAAACGATTCAGTTCTGGACCAGGCATTTGTCACTACACTTATGCTTTTGCTTTACGTGTCCCATGAGGCCAGACAGCAAGTACATTCTAAGCCTGCGATAAACAATTATGAAGATAATACGGAACAGAGCTCAATGAAGGGCCCACCGCTCTCCGATAGGCCGGTCTAACCGTTACCTTAGCGGTTGGCTTTGTCGCCATGGCACCAGTGACGACCTTGGAAAGCTGCCAGGTGAAACGGTTGGCAGAGACCGTTCTGTGGAATTTGAGGTGTGTATAAGAGCAGCGAAAATCCTTTCAACAATGGAATTGAAAATGGTTACAATATGAGGACCACTAATTAAGCAAATAAATGAACCAAAAATCTTAAGCCCTTCATGCAAATGCCCTCGTGACCAATGCGCTGGAATCCTGAGACTGCTCAACTCACATTCAGTGCTCCAGCAACCAAACTATGTGTGGAAGCAACAAACTCTCTCTTTTTGAAGCAGAGGACAGCTATGCTGAATACGGAGTTTATAAGCCCCACAACTGTCACGTATTTAGCAAGCACCCTCTGCCAGGCAACTATCATGACGCATTGGACAATAGTGTCTGTCTGGGAGTTTATCTGGGAGATAGAAATCGTCTTTCTCCACCAAAGATTTGTATTCAGTCATATCAACAAGATAAAGCACTAAGTACTAACCAAGCCCACACCTGCATAGCTTCAGCCAGGAGCAGGCTGCATGATGATGTGGCTGCTGGCACCCTCACCCTCAGATTTTGCACAGTTTTTTCCTTTTTCTTCAGTATTTCATTGCAAATTAAAGGAGGAAAAGCTTATTCATGCATTTCATTATTTTGCATTTTCAACACATTATGTATACCGAAATTATGAAAATAAAACAGGGAAATTAAACTAAAAAAAGAAAAAACATTGACACGGTAGCTCGCTGTCACTACCACGGAAGGTTAGTCCCGCGAACATTTTTTTCGGTGAAAAGTTTATGAAATTCCGGGTGAAAACGCGGCTACATTTCGTCGTATTGTGAAAGTTTTCCAGTCGACTAGGACGTAGCCTAGTCTATTTCCGGGTAAAACTAGAGCTATATTGGGGTCAACCTAGTCAATTTATGTCAAAAAGTCTCTCAACCTGAACCTCTAGACTCATCTAGATTCTGCCTTTGCTTTCTGGGGTTAGTGAGAAGGTGAGTCGGGGGAGGAGTTCACAGGTGACACGGGCACAATCGCATTGACTGTTCTCCTGCAGAATGGTGGGGCAGGCTCCAGGAAACAAGGCCCCACTGTCTCACCCCCAGATGTTACCTGAAGGCAAAACCAGGGCAGGAAATCTAGTGGCCCCTGGGGGGGGGTGTGACTGGCCTAATGATGGAAATAAGGTTTAGGTTTAGGTTCAGGCACCCCGAATGTGGTTTCTTTTAAATTAATACAGTTTGGGGAGCTGTAAATCACTTAGTTCTGTCTACAGTTTCAGCGATGCGTTTTATTTTCACCGTAACCATCAATGTTTGTAAATCAGTGTTGTGCATTTACGAGGTGACCTCACTTAAGAACCCCGAAGGAGAAAACCTCCCTAAGAAAAACAGAGAGAAAAAAAAAATGCCAGGTCTGAATCCACCCTACTCTGTCTGAACAAACAGGGCTCTGTTACCTGCAGACGTTGTGGTCGGGATGCTGAGGATGAGTCACTGAGTTTAGGTCTGTGAAGACGGGAATTCCCCTCCCATTTTTTGAACGAGTGCGGGCCTGCACCCCTTCCCCCCTTGTGTCCTGTGCAAACACCCCATCTCCCTCGCCCCTTCCTTGCCGGGGCAGTGCTAGGAGTCGCAGGCTGGGGGGATAATACTGTCTCACCTCCTTCAGGTGGGCAGCCCATGCGCCAGGTGTGGTCGGTGAAGGAAACAGTGTTATGAACAACCTCGGATATTTCTATTAAGTAGTGTCTGGTGTGGGAAGCAAGTCATGCAACTGTCTACAGAGTCATGCAGAGGGTCAGACAGAAGGCTATTATCTAAATGACTTTGTGGTTGGCACTCACGCAAACGTGCATCCCCAAGTATAATTATGGTGAAAAGTACATGCTATAGGTATTTGGTCATCGATTATTAAAAATAAAAAGAACTGTACTTTTAAACTGTAATTTAGATCCGAAGAGCACTCTGAAGGCTCAGTGGACACCAAACCCTGCAATTTCAGTTTCTCATTACACCACATACATCGCCAATATGCGTCTACCTTTTGGGCCAAACATTACAATCAGCACTATCTACTGATGTTCCGTCAAAGTACAATGTCCACCGGCATATCTGTGTCATACAAACAAACTACGCTGACCTGCATGAGGGAATACCACAGCTAGCTCTAAAACCAGATTATAAACTTTAACTGAGTTATTAACTGGAGAATTAAACTATCCCGATTTTAGTGGGTGAAGTTAAAGACACTTAACATTCTATAAGGTGTCTTGCCTCACTCAACCATATAATTTGGCTGACATTTAAATTCAGGTCCTGTTTCAAGTGATCAAAACATGCAAATGCATTACAGTATCAACAATGTTTGTACATATGTAGGCCTATTATACATTTTGAAGTACACAAAAAATGTTATTCTCTATTTGAATCGAAACCCCAAAGTCAGCCCTCCTGAGTGACGTTTTGGATACTGTTTTGGATGTTCTTTATTGAATATATAAAGAACATTTCCACGAAGTTTGAGAAAAGCTCCCACACCTCTTTTTTGACAGAATGACCCATGTACATTTCCACACATGGTCAATATTTTGGCCAGTAAAATATACCTGGCAGCTTTTTAAAGGGATTTGGGTGCTGAAGTAATTTGGCACTGGTTTAGGGGCAGCAATCCATGAAATACTAATCAAAGTCTGAGTTCTGACACACAGCCATTCAAAACACAGTCCTAATCCCTGAGAAGCTACTTTTCTGCTATAAATCTATAACACTGACCCAATACTTCTTGCAGATGCTGACTAAAAACACAAACGATATCGATCTACAAAGAACCTAACTCAATTTGGTTTCAGTTGATGCTCAACACTCCGCATGTTTGGTCATGTTAGGCCTCTGATCCAGATGTGCCTTCACCCTGTTTTGCCAGCTAAAGCAGAGAATGAGACGCTGCGAAGGGTGCTTATGAAATTAAAGGAGGGATGAAGGGCTTGGAGGGAGGAGGAAATGAAAAGAAAAAGGACACCTGATTCCTGCTCCAGTGAGAAGCGTGAAGCGGTCGAACTCTGGCGCAGTGCCACTCTGGGAACAGAAGCTGGCCACTACACTTCCATCCCCACACAATCCCTCAGATAGCAGTAAGCATCTTATTAGGAGCATACACACCGACACCAACTGGATGTCTTACACGTGCACAGCCCCTGGGCGGACATTTGTATGTTTGAGGACCTTTAAAAAGGTCTCACAGAATCAGCCTAGGTCACAGTGAGCAGATTCTCGGGCCTGCCTCAACTGCCCTGGAATTGCTGTGAGGGACACATCCAGGAACACACAGAAAGATTGTTGGTGTCAATAAGAAAAACACCATTAAAACCACTAAAGCCCCCATATCAACATGACATGCCCGGTCTCAATCGTAAAAACCCAAAGTATTTTGTTATGTACAGTACTTAAATAGAGATCATATTGCCAGGTTGTAATTTTTGGTCGCTTATACTTGTCAAATTGACAGCTGTAGGACAATGTCAGTGATTATATATTTAAGTATAATTATCAAGCTTTAACATTTCTCAACTTAATGTCACCATATATAGCCATTACTCATTACCAGTACACCTACAGCAGCTACACTCTGTTGTCAGTGAAGATGTGTAGACTATTGTGAATGGACAAGTCCCTCAAATTTGACCCACAGAATCTGAGTGATGGTCTTCTGTGATTAGCACAATAAGAAGCAATAGAATGTTCAGACAAGCAACAAAGTTCTGCCTGCAGTCCAGAATTTAAAATAATTACAGACCATATTGCAGATCTATGTGTCACATTCAGGTACATCACAAGCAAACCTTTAGGCCTTTCCCCACTCTTTTAAATACCAGCCGGTTCTGTACAGCAGACTGACTGAGACGGTGACCGACTTACCACATGAGCAGCAGGTAAAACAGTTGGTGTGGTAGAGGTTGCCCATGGCTTGGCAGGCTTGGCTGGCTCCGTACACACCCTTACCACATTTGACACAGATTCCTGAGGAAGACAGGAGGCATGGCGTCAGTGACACAATACACATAATCATACAGGCGTTCAATTACTGCACACACCAATGTCCTTCAGGTGAAATACCTTCAAGATTTTCTGCAGCGGTGCAAAAATGAAGTAAAATAGAGATTACATAGATAATAGCGATGTAATCACGAAAAAAAGAATAAAGGAATGGGACTCAATGTGCGACATTAGTCGTTAGCACTTTCAGCTCATGTACATTGATGGGGGACGTCAGTGACAGGCGTTGACCACACACAGCTGCTTCTGTCTCCACTGACACCGTGGTGCCTGTGGGACATGTGAAGCCAGGAAGAGTGAGTGTGCCTCCATGAATGGGGACCATAGTTTACTGGCCAAAGCAGAATCAGAAGGTGTCTCATGCATCACCAGTCGGAAATATTTTGGGCGGGTTTCTTTCAAATAGATAATGATATGTTAAATGGTAACATTGGTAAATGGTAAATGGTAAATGTTAAATGTCTCCATTTATATAGCGCCTTTATCCAAAGCGCTGTACAATTGATGCTTCTCATTCACCCATTCACACACACTCACAGACCAACGGCGATTGGCTGCATGCAAGGCACCAACCAGCTCGTGAGGAGCAATTGGGGGTTGGGTGTCTTGCTCAGGGACACTTCGACACCCAGGGCGGGATCAAACCGGCACCCCTCCGACTGAATATCAGAGTGCTCTGAGAATGACTTGACGCATCAAATGTTTCATATTGTCCTGCCCGGATGCAATGGACACTGGACCGGTAGTGGCGCTCTGAGTGAGTCAGAGTTAATAACTGACTGCCCTAAGGCACACACATGCACACCTAAATCTTCCATACCAAAACATTCCTGTGGGCATGGCCTGTGTTTGTGGGGTGAGGCTTTGAACAGGACCTGGCAGGAAAGAGGACCACCATGTCTATGGGACACCCAGAGCCTCAACAATGGATGAGACAGACCTGGCTTGCGTTTCCCTAATCATAATAAAGGTAGGGTTATGCTGGGAGAAGACACTGCCACGAAAACAATGATCAGGGGGGATGTTGGCAAAGGTTAGTAAAGGCTTCTGAGAGTGCTGAACAATCAGTTTTTAAGCTAAGTAATGGTAGTGTCACACCCCTACTGAAGTTCCCAAGCTTTTTCTTATTGGGAGGATTTCAAAACCATTACCTAGAAACAGCCTGGTAGGAAATATTGCCACTCAAATGGAACAACACACTACATATCGTAAGGTTTTAAGTATTGTGATGTGCACATAGCAAGTTCTACAAGGGCTCATGGCAAAATCTGGAGGGCAATAGAGGAATAGATCCAGGTTAAAACTGAGGAGTGTGCACAATTTAGCTAAGTTTTATCTCAAGGTAAAGCCCTCGAACAGAGAAACTTATCTTATGATGCCAACATTTTAAAAGAACAATACAGATGAGTCAATATGAACAAGCATTACTGTTACTGTAACAATTGCTTCATTATGGAAATTTTCCATCAGTCAAAAAAAAAGCAGGGTAAAGACATCTAGTCTTGTTCATGCAAAATATTTCTACCCTCAAAGTTCCTGTTCGAGAGCAGATGATACCATCATCTTTTTAATACCAGTTTTCTACATATACCTCCATTTTGAATGTTGTGTCATCTGCAAGCATATTCAGCTCAATATCTTTCAGCTAATATATCAGGATCAATGCTGACTGTTGTCAGCTGATAAGTAGCAAAATGATAGCAAAATGGTAGTTATCGTAAGTTTAGGGATTAAGAAATGTGTGGCACTCGCCTATATGTATTTAGCTAGTAAAATTAAGTATTCAGAAGAATATTCTGAACAACACTCGACAAAACAAATGGATGTGTTGGCTATGCCTAAGATCAGACTGTCCTGACCCCAGTCTTGAATAAGACGTACAGGTGCGGGTAGAGGCCACAGGCAAAGGAAAATCCGCCAGCTTCCTGTCCGACCCCCACACAGGAAGCAGAATTACGGCACTTGTTTTAGATGAAGAGTGTTTCCCTGACGGAGGCTCAGCCATGGGCCCCTTTATCAGCAGGAAGTAGCCTGGCACACGCTGGTGCCGTTCCCTCACGTGGCCAATCAAAGGCGCTTTTTCTTCCGCCGGCTGATAAAGACCATAATGTAGCAATTTGCCAGGCCAGACTCAGCCAGAGCTCCCTCTGTGATTAAAGCAAGGTCAGCCAGTTGTGCTATCGCACAGGAGCCAATAAACTATGAGAGAGAGGCTGATTAGTAACGCACACTCGTCAGGGGTATGGAGCTGCTTACACTGCGGGGATTGGGCTTTGGTCTGGAGGGATTTTACCACCAGACATTTACACTGAGAAGTTACAAAATGGACAAACTAAAGGCCCCTTAGCACAGTTTATTGTTTGCCTAGGACCAAGGACACATCCGGCTATCTCCACGCACCACCCCAGTGCATTCCTGCCTATTTATCCATCTAAAAAAAACAAACCTTCTGCCCCATCAGTATCTACAAGATGGACACAGTTTATGAAAACATTCAAAACCATTTCAGATGGTTTTCTCAATGTCAAAACTGACATTCAGAACCATTTTAGATGACAATAAATGTGTTAAAAAATAAATTTTAGTGGGAAGTAGATAATCAAACAATGTTTCACATCCATAACACGATGGCGTCACATCCATAACGCTGGTCTCTCCAAAATGTCTGTATTTTTGTGTCACATCCATGAGTTATTAGTCATATTTTTTCTGATTTAACAAGTTTCAAAAATATTTTAATTCTGTCTAACATTACCTCTGGTAGAGGATATCACAAAATGATTAGTGGTCAGATATATACGTATTTGGTTGAGAAGAGTATCATACACACAGCCTGACAATTCCAGTATTTAAAGGCATACTATGCAGGATTTTCACCTTGAAAATATTATAAAACAGACATGCTCAGTCATTATTATGATACACTGGCAACCTGCATCTGTGTTATTCTAAAACTGCCTCAGGCCTCTTCTGGGTGTGGCCTTTTTTATTTCTGTGTTGTACCTGAAAAGCATCCAATACACTGAATTCTACAGATTCAACAGAAGGCGGAGGGGGGCAAGAGGAGACTATTGGCTACTACAGCAATGAGCTGGTTTTGTGAGAGATTAGCCTTGGTGGCTAACCATTAATCAAGTGGCCAGCTTTCAGTAGCATTAATTAGCTGCCACATCATGAAGCTAACTAAATTCAGTTTTGTACGTCAACTGGCTAGCCGTGAGAGCTGGGTCCAACTGCACAGTACTATTACTGCTTATATGTTCGGGAGATTATACTTATATACTTATTATACTTATTATACTCTCCTGGGCAGGGAGCTCGTGCCTAAATCCAAAAGACTTTCAGAAGACTTGAGATGTGACATAAAAGTGACAATGAATTGATGCGTTTGTGCGTATGCATGCACTGGTGGCTAGTGTCACCACTAGCTACTGCTTATCTAAATTTTCTTTTATTTTTTTAAGATATTTTTTAGGCCTTTTTCAGCTTTATTGGACAGTATATAGTATAGAGAGACAGGAAGAATGGGAGAGAGAGGGGAAGACTTGCGACAAATGTCGGACGGTCGGATTCTAACCGCCGACATCGCAGCTCGCAATGAGCATACGGTCAGTGCTCTACAGGCTGCGCCACCGAGACACCCCGCGCTTATCTAAATTTAGCAAACTAAATGCAAACAGAAGTAATAGCTAGCTAAATGGCCTGTGTGGAAAGTGATTACTAAAGCTAGCTAATGTTTTATGAATAATAGGTTCTTAGCTCATTGCTATCACGGCACAAGGTTGTCTGCAACATAGAGGCAGGGTTGCAAATGGGGCGTAGACATCTTTTGTATGTGAACACGGGAGCAAGAAATTCTGCATAGTCTGCCTTCAACTAGTTGTGAAAAAGATGCTCCCTCTGTCACACCGTTTTCCATAATAACAAAGTTTACTTCCATTGTCACAATACACATGCATATTTTTGATGACACAGTCCATGAAGTGGTCTGTTGAATGAAAGATAGTCTGTTTTATGTGTTTTGTCTTGTAATGAGACTTAAAATCTTATATTTATGACATTTTCTTGAAAAAGCTTATTTTTTAGGTTTTTTTGCCTGACAAGTGAAATTGCCATTGGCAACTCTTGAAATGGATGACCTCATTGACAATCTTTATGTCTTGGTTAGCTCAATAAAACACATACAAATACAATTTTAAGTCGAATTAAAGGACTAGAATACTTAAGATTGGCTGGTTTTTTGGTTTTTGCAGCATTGCCTCCTGGAAAGCCAGCTTCAAACAGTCAGGCAATTACAGAGAAGCTGCACTGTCACCTGGCAACCTCCTTACGGTCTAAATCTGGATTCCATTCACAGCTTTCTGCTATATGCAAGTCCTGAATTGCTCCACACGTAGCACTGCATCCCAACCCACCTTGCACATATTTCAAACAACAGGAGCAGAGGAAATTCCAAATGTGGGATATAGCTAACCTGTTAAGGTTAAAAAAATTATTCCTCCTTAAATGTGAAGAAAATTATTTCAGAATACTACAGCTAGATAAGCACAAAGCATATAAGGCTACATTAGGCTACATTAAGCCAGCAATGCTTTACCATTAAATCTTCAATGTTGTTGCTGTGTTTTTGTTTGAGACCATCACATGGAACAATCCCAACACATTTGCGGTGTCTCTGTAATCATACCCCAGAATGGGCATACATTAGGGCATTGAAATAACCTAATACAACCACAAACTATGCCAATCTAGTTTGGTAGAAGAGCTGTAACTGCTGATTTCCTGGGATTTTCACACATAACAGTCTCTAGACTTTATTCAGAATCTGAACACACAGCATGTCAAACCTCTTATGTGGATAGGCTACAGCAGCAGAAGACCCAATACATCTAAAAAATTAGTCTAATAAATACCTAATAAAATGCTCACTGAGTGAATGTTGGAAATATTGTTGCATCCAAATTAGAATAATGTCCCACATTCACATCCAAGGAATATTCATAATCAAATCAAATCAAATTACGACAAAGAAAGAGGTTAAAGAACTACAAATGGCAATATGCCAAAAATGCATCATGTGAAAATTAAGTTCAAGGAAGAAAGAAATGCAGAACTTAAAACACATGCTTTCTACAACCTTAACTAATCAAATGACTGACTGCAACAAAACACAGCATTCACAGTGGGTCCCCAGAACCCAGTTTGGCATCACTGACAGAGAATCAATTTGATGCATATCCTTTATCAAACAGCTGAATAGCTGGTGTAAGTAGCTTTAAATAAGAACAGAATAACAACAGTGATCAAAGTTAGGATATAGCTATCCTGTTTAGCTTTCGATTTCACGGCTACTCATTTAAAAGAGTCCTCTGTTGACAGTGTCAACGTGAACGCAAATCAAAATGACCACCCGCGAACTGTCATCATTGCACTGACAAAGTAGTCAATTCAAAGTTTCAGCGGTGTTTCAAAGAGAAATGCACTCAGCAGTACACAGACAGAGTACAATATACATGCTCCGCTAGAGGCTGGCGATATAGTAGTCTATTTAACAAATATGTAGTGGGGAGAAAAGGAAGAAAACTAAAAATGCCAAATTGTAACAAAATGGCCTCTAATTCAGATCATTGCTACACGATTTGACTGAAGAAGCTGACATTTGTGTTACAGAATTGATTACAAAAGCTATAAAAAGATAAACTTTGTATGCCGCACTTGTACTCGGCAGAATTTTCCAATAAAAACATTTAAAATAATATGAATTTCAACATGGATGGATTTGATTTTGATTCTTATTCCAATTTTTTTGTAAATTCTTTTTAGCTGATTACTCACATTTATCCCTTAATTCAAACCACAGTACAGAAAAGCCAAGGTTTGACCTTTATACCTGAAAACGACAAAATCGTGAATACTTATCGGGATGAGAATCTTTAAGCAAACCTAGACATGGTTAAGAAGCCACCACTTAAATGCTGACTGAGGGTAGACTACAGTGTTTTATCATTTCCAGCTCTATTTAAAAAATATATATTGTCAGTCTGAATGTGAGCATTTGTAATTGTCAATTAATGTCAGAACAGTCTATTGTCTTCTGGTCTGTTTTCTGTCTTCCATGAATCAGTGCTACGTGATCACAATCACAAAAACAATAACAACAACAACAACAACAACAACAACAACAACAGCAACAACAAAAAAAGAGACTATCAGCAGAGCACTATCTACCACAAAACCTACTACTGCTTTATCCAAAAACAGGCTTCTTAGAAAAATGTTTCCAGGACAGAGGAGAGGAAGGTGAACTGGAAACTTTTAATTTGGGCTTAATTTAAACCAGATCATGAATGCTGTGCTTCAGTGAGTGGGGGGAAAGTGCATTTTTTGAAGAGGGCCAAAAGGGATTAACTTTTTTTTTGGACGGGGCGGGGTGCAGATGCACAGTTGAATCTTTGATCCAACAAACAGGTGAGCATGGATACACTGCACTGTATCAGTAATGGTTTTCTTCTTAAAAAATCATCTTTAAAAATGCTCACATGTCCTGTGCTATTTTTCTACCCATTGTTTCAGAGAAAGTCAGAAATGGTGAAAATTATTACTCAAGTAAAACCTCCCATATCTTAGGGTTGCATTTCCTATCATTTGTTTGCATACAAGGACAGAATGTTCTGGCATCTACATCATGATAAAAACACCAGACTCAAAAATGTTTGTTCAGCACATATTTGGGCACACACAGGTACACTGAAAATATCCAAATCGTTCTCAAGGTTGTGAATACAGAGCTTAGTTAAAGGCATACTATGCAGGATTTTTACCTTGAAAATATTTTAAACTAACCACACACAAGAGGCATACCTATACTGCACTGCCAATTTCAGTCTTTTCACCACTGTGCTCCAGTATTTGTTATTCTAAAATGTGTTTAGGATGTTTCTCTGTGTCTCTTGCTCTTCTCTGTGTGTGGAGGGGTGGGTGTGGCTACGGTGCCTGCGGGGTGTTTGCAGCTAGCTAGCTACTGAAATGGCAGAGATGAAGAAGCAAAAGTACAGTGAAGTGAAACCACAGGGCTCATTTAAAAAAACAAAAAAGCTTTTACTCGCTAGCAACAGCTATTGAAAAGCAGTTAAAGATATAAAACTGTAAAATGGATCTGAAATATTAAAATGGCGGTTAGTGGGCAGGATTGATGACAGAGGAGGAGACGTCTTTGACTGTAAACAGAGGACTTGCATAATATGCCGTTAAACCATTACAAAGGTTTTTCCCACTAGCCAAGAACAGGGTTAGTTCTCACAGAGGGAGAAACAATGGTGCAGGTGGAGTTAGCCTACCAAATTCCTCATTCCTCATCAGTGACTTATGGGACTGTATGTGTGTGTGTGTGTGTGTGTTTGTGTGTATGTGTGTGTGTGACTGTGTGCGTGGGTGTGTATGTGTGCGTGCATGTGTGTGTTTGTGTGTATGCATGCTGCCACTGCTGCTGTCTTGATTATTATTCCAAGCAGGTGACCAGACGTGACCCCCACCAATTCTGTCTGGCACATGAGCCAAGATCTCGTGCCAAGTGTCTGGTGCAGCCCAGATACCCCACTGGCTGGTTAATGAAGGGGCTCGTGGGGGAGGCAGGGCGGGGTTCTCCCTCTCCCCCCGGCCTTGGTTTTGCCTGTCCCGGGCCAGCTGTTGATTCACGACTCTTTTGAAACAACAACAACAAACAGAAGCCACACAAGGACTGCGAGCGAACAGCAGACAGTTTAACAACCCCAGGCCTCAATGCCTAGCTGATTGGTTGCTGGGCTGTCACCACGGAAACAGAGTAGGCTTTCTTGGCCTGGTGTGAGAAGCTTCTGTCTGCTCCCTTAGCCCTCACCTGCTCCCCAGTAAAAAATGCACAGCCGTTTCAATAGGGCGAAGACACCAGAGGAGTACTGCAAATCTTAGCGCTGTTCTCAGACCATTTCCATTGGCAATCACTGATATTTAGTAAAAATGCCAGCAAGTGGGGAGCATTAAACTTGTTTTTGTGCCCACTTTCACAGAAAATCTGAATATGTGTGGTCTATGCTACTATAAACTGTCACAGAAATTTCTGAGAGCTCAAAAATACATCATTTGTGGTGCCTTTTGTTAAGAGTAAAACAATAGGCACATTTTCAAGTCGGCGTGGTCTGTCTATTTGAGTTGTACATTTAAGTGAAAACCCAACAGACTATATGTAATTGGTATGGAAAAAAGCACACAGAAGTTGCCTCCAGCAGCCATTTACAACAAACAAAGAAACCACTGAATCATTGATAGGCTTCCACACAACCAGAGGCCCAGTTTGGCTCCATTGTTTGCTCAGTGAAACATTAGCACAACTTTAACAGTCTACACTTAGATTCCCCCCAAGAGCACTCATTTATCATATACAGAAATGTTGTTGGCATCACAAAGCAGCGAGATCAAAATGGGAAAACAAGGCTAGACCAAAGACACATTTACTCACATAACTTGTACTAACAGCTAGCCAGCCTACTACATGACTGATGTCTCTCCCAAACACAACAAATCTGAGGGAAAAAGAATTCCAGATATTTAAAAAAACAAAATCTATAATGAAATAAACCTCATGCAAACATGCTAAAAAGCCACATTTACTGGTAAAGAAACCATTCTGTGGTTCCTAATAATTAGGCTACATTTTGCAATTCTGTGTAAAATTCGATAAGAGTTCCAGATTCAAAACTGAAGATTTACTTTATTGTCCCCATGGGGACATCTGTCTTGGACACAGCGCTACTGCAGAAATAGCAAGCTTGCGTTTGGTTCACTCACAGTGTAGTGCCGCCATTTCAAGTTGTTTGCAAGACACAAACGTTATGTTGGAAACCTGCTTGCTTGAACAGGGGAGAGGCTCATCTTTAATGACCTTGCTATGAAAGGAGGTGGATGAAACAGCCTTAAAAAATACAAGATGTGCATACATATTCATTAGTTCACTGTACAATATCATCCTTGTTCCTTGCACAGGGTCTGTTATCTGTCATCACTTTCGATGTTCTTCTGTCAGAAAAGAACCCCGAAATAACAGTATTGAGAAAACATCAAAAATTGAAATTGGCCCAGTAAGGCCTTCGCCCCCCATTAAAAGCCTACTTGGCAGGCAGTTCTGGAGGCAAAAATAAAGGCTTGGGGTATAGCAGTAACTTTCCTAACAATACGGTTCAAAAAGGCAGTGACAGTGCACACTCATAAATTAGCCTCAGCATCTCCGAACATCACAGTGTTTGGTTTGTTCCACACAGACTGTCTGCTAGCTGACTGATGGGAGATTCCCCAAACTACAACTCCCAACCGCTATCTCTCTTTGCAGGCAATCCTGCTCTGGGTTTTCTTTTATGAATGAGTGAAGCAACCATGACCTCATCCTCTCCATTTAACACAACTGACAGAAATGTTTAATCAGAATAAAATGTATAACCATTCTGATACCGGCGCTAAAAAAAGACAGCCTTTCCATTGAAGACGGTAATGGGGTTTTGGCCAACAGTCCGCAGCGCAACAAACTAGATGTACAGTTACGATGTAACGGCCTCCAGAATGCATTTCGTTTAGTGCCCATCTTTAGTTTATGCCGCTTAAACCTTTTGTAATCCTCTTTTACACGAGCCTAGTTTGCATAAGCAGGCTCATTCAATATTGTTGTTGTACTGTAAAAAGCTGTATCCACCAGCATGAGCCGTATAATCAGTTTGATGAGATTATTTGTTGTGAGCCTTCGCTCTGCCTCCCCCCCCCCCCCCTCCCCATCCGAAACATTTGGCTTGCGATGGGAAGTTGCTGGACTGGGGACTGGTGTGGCCTGGTGCTCCCAATCAGTATCGGCCAACAAAGCGGCGGAGAAGACCGAGTTAATGCTCCAGTTGGCCGAGGCTCGCAGCCAGGGAACTGGTATTGTGTAGCTGGACATCCAACAAACCAAATACTTTCCTACTGACGCATCAAAACCATAAGAGACACCTCCATGCAAACGACGCAGTGATAGAAGGAGGACGGTGCCACGTTACATTCAGGGAAGACCTTTAAAGATGTTCTCTTTTTGGCTGGCTAGGAGTCAAATGTTTCTAGCCTCTAGGGTGGCTTTCCTTGTGCAGTGTGTTTTCTTGAAAGCTGCAACTCTAGCTGGAATCCTGAGAATCAGGAACACCAAAATTTGGCTCCACACCTAATTATGATAAATGTTAGCCTTTCACCAGAGATCTCTGTATCCTGCTCCATCAAAAATGAGGAAAAACAGAGAAGTTTGTTACACCAAGCTACCGGTTGTCATCAGAGAGGTATGGCTCTCCTCCAAATGGTACCAGCTCTCCTATAGTACTCTGCGGATGTCATGTGTAAAACACAACCCTATTAATCAATAACTATATGCACAATAGTACCACAGTCCACTCATGAAGTTAATTACAGAAAGTTGCCTGGCATTCTGCTGCTGTCAAGTTTTTGTTATGATTTGGGTTGTTTTGATTGTTGATTTGGGTTGTCTTTTGAGTGTATTCCGTGGAGGGGGGGTGTCACCATGGTGGTGGTGGCGGTGGTGTGGGGGGGGGGGGAGGATTTAAGGGGAAAAACTGTTAAACATTCTTTTTGAAAACTTTTGTTGATTAAAGAACATTTGACCCCAAAAACACTCACCACAGCCCAGAGCTCCCATCTACCAAGTAAGTAGACTACCATAGCATTATAACCAAGACAAAACACTACTGTTCTTTCACAGGCACACAGCTGAAAGAGTTCCAGGCCTAAGCATAGAGGGCAAATAAAAACTAAAAGGAATGGTTGAAATACCTCTGGGGGTTCCCTGCTGTGTAACCTGCTAGAGAAAGTTGAGAAAGCTTACATCCTCAGCCTGGCAGATCAAAGACATAAATCAAGACCGCCAAATGACTTTCCAGTAATCCCTGTATAATAATCCTCTATGCCTATGATGCCTCCAAGTTAATCAGATGGATATCAAGCTACAAGGCTAATTGTTACAGCATGGGTTGTAAAGAAAAACAGCTAGGAGTAGGTTCAAGCTTTGAATTTCTGGCCCTCCAATATTTTAATGAGCACATGTTTTTTGTCTACTGAACAGATAGCTCAAGCTAAAATGTTCAAGGTTCCCCTTTCCTCCCTAGTTTGACCACTTCTGCCATGGGTTACCGTTTTAGAGGTACCTTCCATACGGAATCACTTTTTTCTGCATGACTCACCTTTTGCACATTTAAGTCAAATCACTTATACTAGAATGGCTAGTAAGTAGTTTCAGACTGGTAATAACAAGGACACATAAGGCTGAATGAACTAAGGATTTTGAAAAAAAATTAAGCTATTCATTAAACTATTTAATTGTGTAAGAATGACCTTTAATGAGCCCATCCTTTTTTAAAGCCTGAATTTTACCATAAAACTATAATGAACAGCTATGATTCTGTACTTAAATGTAGCAGGTATGTCCAGGGTCTGAGACGAAATAATTGGGGGAAAAGCAGATTCTTCCCTCCATATCAAGTCCAATTGAACTGGGAGGCAGTGCAATATTATGGTTCAGGGCTTGCAACTCAGAAGTTGTGTATTTGATTCATTTTGTGCAAGCTACTTCACAAAATATGGATTAAATATGGATTCAATCTGAAAAAGTATGCTTGGCAAATCACTCTCGATAGGAGTATCTGATACACGCCTAAATGCGATGTAATGTAAACCGTTAGAATGTGAATGGCGTGGGAGGGTGGCGAGTCAGTTGTCGAGGTAACCACAGGTTCACTTTAAAAACGCTGGGGGTGGGGGTCTGAGATGGGAGAAAAAAACCCACAGCCATTGCCGAAAAACATAATTTACAGTGACAAGTAAGACCCTGCTATCAGACTCTGCTTCTGTTGGTGGGAAATATTTCATTCATTACCTTGGGGGTGGGGAGGATGCGTATCAATGCGCCAAAATGTGAAAAATAATTTACATTTTTTTGTGTCATACGGAACGTCATATGGGTGGTGACTGACTGGTGTGTTCTTTACAGATCAACATCAGAATTTCAGAAATGTAAAATGCCACACAGCACTAATCACACTTCAAAGAACATGAAATAGTTGTTTAACTGACTGCTGCCCAAGTATACTCTGTAAGCTTAATTTTAAAATGACATCATTACAGTAAATAAACTACACAAAGTTTATTCGTGCACTTGAGTCTCATAAACGAAGAACAGAAATAACGCCAAGGCCTCCGCACTTCAGCACTTGTGTAGCCAGTTTTTTGCAGCTTCTATGTTTTATATTCAGAAAATCGTGCAATTAATTTCCATAGCAAATTTAGCATTTCTACATTGCCTATTACCTCTTTATTTTCATTGGTACAAGAGCGGTGTCCTGCTTGGGAATAATACAGTTCTGTTTTCTGACAACTCCAATAAAACTGCGCAATGCAGTATCCAAAGAAGTGGTAGTGGTTGTGGTTATTTTACATTAGAATGCAATATTATTGCACTTACCGAAATATTCTTTTTTAATGTGCATCTCTAGCTCCTTCTCCAGCTCTAGGGTGAGCGCCTCTAGCCGTTTTTCGGCTTGGCTGGGGCCACTTTCCCGGCACGGGGTGACTTGGTAAGGCAACATAAACTTCTGTGCAGGGGTCGAACTTTTCGTAGGGCTACCGTAATTAAAAGATGCTGGTAGGCCCAGCGTTGGTTCGGGGTTTAATCCATGTTGTGTCCCCTGCTGCATCTGCTGTGCTTCCTGCATCACAGGGAACGACTGGAGATCAATCGTGTTGTGAACGCAGCTCGTGTCTCCAAAATCTTGAATTACCGTGCTTTCTTGTAAACCAGGTCCCAACATTGACGACCGGGGCGACGGTAGCTGTAGCTCCGGGTACGTGCTCATGGATCCCCGTGAACTGCGGGAACTCCTGGAACTGTGGCTAGAAATACTAGAGCGCGGACTCAACACGCAGTTAGCCGGTCTAGCGCTGCCGTCCTGGATACTCATGCCGGACTGGGGACTGACCACTGGCAAGCCATGTACTGCGCCCTCGAGTTCATGACTTCCACTCGGCATGTACCGAGAATCAGAGTAGCTAGACCGAGGACTTGTGGTACAAGAGTACTGGCTAGCCGTACTAGACCTTGGACTGATGTGCCGTTGGTCATAGCCCATACTGATGCCACTAGTACGGTTGCTGCTGGGTTTGCTACCGCAGTCATAGCTGTTCAAACTGGTCCTTGGACTGGAATGTTTACTGGTATCGCTGGCTGTGCTTGCGTAACTGGACCTCGGGCTAAGTATACTGTTCCCGTCGTATTGCACCAAACTGGATCTGGGACTGCTCATTTTTTCTTGACCGGGTACCACCAGACTTGTCCGCGGGCTGCTGATACTAGATCGCGGGCTTGGGTGCTTGCTCTGCTCCTGCGAGAACAAGGAAGACGCTAAACTCGACCGTGGGCTTGTTGCATTGTACCTGCCGTCCTGATTGGTAGTAATGCAGACACTGTTGCTCCTGTTGCCGGGGAAGGGAGGAAAAGCACCTTGTTTCACCGCCACTCCATCATACGCGCTACCGGTGCTGTACCTATGCGCATGCACCTCCATTGAGTACCTCTTGTGCCGTTCAGAAGACCCGCTGTAGCACGGCAAGGCAATCTCCGATTTGGTGCAATGGCCATCTTCACAATAGATAGGATCTCGTGGAGGGTTGCAAAAATCTTCGTGAATTGGTCGGTTTCCATTTACCGGGCGCACAGGAGCCGCATTGTAAACTTTGCTCCCAGACGAGTACTTTTCAAAGGTATGGGGCAGTTGATGAGGCGCAGAACTACCATTCATTCTTTTCGCTTTTTGCTCGGGAATAATTTGAGTCGAAAAATCCAAATCTGGGCTAATGACCATGTCTCTTCTTGCACTGTAAATCCCATCTTTGTACGGTTCGTACATTGAAAGATCCTCTATTAATTTACTCGCCCGGATACCCGCATCATCCTCATACTTATCCATGTTCTTTGCTCCCGGGAAACAAGAGTAACCAAGAGAACTAGCCAGCGAGCAGTAATTTCACTTCACATGGAAATCACAACAAAAACTGGCTTAATCCAAACATATTCGCTATTTAGCCTTAAATATACCTTTCCACATTATATTAACATACTGCACGACCTTCCCTTTCGAGTGTAAAAATTGTTATGGATAGATTTTTTTTCCCACAAGCACAGAAGACGTTTGTCAATTTCAGTCTTTGATAAGTTGAAAGGTCTTTACAGTCAATGGCGCGCTGCGCGGAGGAATTTCCCCTTGTATGCTATCCGTTCTATTAGACAGTTATTGTATTATCTTCTAAATCGCAGAAAAAATAAATTAGTTACGGACGACGACCGCAATGCAGACGCTACAGCAAGCCACATCTTTGGTCTGGAGCTTTTGTTGTACAATACACGACTCGGGACTCCTTTCTGTGGAAGGAATGCGAGGAAGGAGACACGGTGTGCTGCGCCTCTGTGGAATGTAGTTAATGCTGAAGCGAAACAATGATTGCAACCAACTCAGCAAGGGGCGCATGCAGGAGATTTGAACAAGAGTTCCGAAGGAGGATAGGTCTTGTGTATTGCAAAACAGTGGGCTATATGGATGTAGACTTTGCGAAATGAATCGCGCAGTTACGCTTCTTACACAAAATTGTTACATTGAATTAGTTACGGAGTGTTCAGACAATTAAACGGGAGCCCAAGGAAACTGCCAGGGATAGCACGTTTTCCCAAGCCTCGTGCCAGTGTAAGATAAATAGCCATCACACTCCAGTATACTCCCAAAAGTCCTATTATCGAGGGGTCAAATAATGAAAACTACAAATACAATAAGTACAATTGTTGATATTAGTTGGAAATTATGTATAGTATTTCACTGGCCCATGTATAGACGTTATCATCACCTTTCACTGTATCGCACAAAATGTTCATGTACAATTTGAAATAAGAATGTGTGGATAGTTCGAGAAAACCCGGATTCAATTAGTTATATTCAATTTATACAACAATATGTATATCATTCTCTACATCAGTTTTAGGCTATAACACACTATATTTTCCTGAACACGGGATAATTTAATCTTTGCATTGATTGTGTGCGGTAGACATGCTCCTGAAGACGCGACTTAGAATAGAATGTTATTTTAGCTGTATTATGCCATCTGGTGGCAATATAATATAACATATTGCATGAAGCCTACAGTGTATTTTTAAATTTCCAAATTGCCATCGACCAGTTGTTTCAAATGGGAAAAGAGAATACACCCTTTATGATACCGATTAACGTAGTGGTCTAATAGAATAAACGGAATGCCACGTCCCACCACACACGGCATGCTATAACAATTTAATAAAATGGTTATACAATGGTTCTGATAATATATTTAATTGGATATTTTCTGTACTGCATGCAATAAACTCTGGAGTTTGTAACCCCACATTTTAACGAAAAGGCCTCCGCACTTCACTATACAAAATAAAAAGCAAAGCAAAATATCAACAAGTGATTACACTATTTCTGTCATTTAAGGAGCTACATCTGCACTTAAGGCAAACTGTTACTATTTAATATTGCACATTAGTTTATATCCTGTATCATCCAGAATTTCCTTAATGCTTGGTCAAAAACTTTGAAAAGTGTATTGTGTGCATGCTTGTACTAGAGGCAACCAATTTAGTGTAAAATAAGAGTATGTTGGTTTTATTCTTTAAAGAAGGCATTCTTTATGCCGGTGACACAACAAAGAAACCACAAAGGCCTGTTAGCCAAAAATGTCTATTTACTCGTTCCTCGAGAAGCAAAACAATAAAAAGGGGAAAATATTATGGTAGTACATAAGTAATTGCGACACCAATATTTTGGAGTCATGCTAAAATGAGCTGTCCTTGTGTAAAAGTAGTTATAGCCAATCCATAAATATTGAGATTTTGCATTATAAGTTGTTTACTATTGTGTTTTTGTGTAGCCTATGGTTGAATCATCGGTCTTAGGCTGGCAAACTAAAGGGGCTGTGTCTAGCAGATCTGCAGGGTGGTGCATGCAGAACTACACATTAAAGGATGACTGCAGCATACCTTCATTTTGTAGAGTTGCCTACAGCATGGTATCGAGATGGAGATGAGATTACATTTAAATTACAGTTATGAACTGAACTGACACTTTTACCCAAAGTGACTTATATTGATTAGGTCAAACCCCCCTGGAGCAACGTGGGGTTAGGGTCCTTACTCACGAACCGTAGCAAACTTGGACTTGAACCTTCCAAAGCTTCCAGGTCCCAGTCAAGCACACTAGGCTATAGGCTGCCCCTAAAACATAGATAAAGTATTTCCAAAGTAGCCTAACATCTAACATGGGTTTCTGTAGATTATCACCATTAGGGAAAATAGATTGCAGTATATAAGTGGAGTTGCATACTTACTGACACTCAGAAAATCTCATGCTTGGTCTGAAATATCTGTTTATGTCGAGGCAAAGTGGTAAAGAGAGCTACCTTTTTTGACCTATCTGTGAATTAAATAATTTAATCACAGAGCTATATGAACCAGCAGGCCTAATGTATAATGTTAAAGAAATATGAATTTGCTAACTACTAACACCCTGGATATGATCAGTAGGCAGTGTAGACTATTGACAATAGCTGCTCTGCATGTAACCTACAGTATATCAAAAATTCAGTTTGATCGAATCTTATTTGTATCGTGTTTTTTACAGAGTACTGTCACAAAGACTCTTTACAGAGTAACAGAAATGCAAAATGGCACAGACTGTACCAGAGTCCCAAAACAGCAAAAGCAAGAGGCAAAAAACCCTGAGACAATAGCAAGAAAAAACTCTCCAATGGAAAGAAATCATACAAGGAACCCGGCTATAGAGGGGCAGGAAGGTGTAAAGGTAGGACGGATAAAACAGAAATATAGTCTGAAATCTATTTCCGCAATTCAAATGGGTTGAACCAGTTGCAGTTAAAGTAGAAAACTAGCTAGAAACGCCCATGAGGGAAAGTATAGTGGCCGGTTTGAGAGGGGCAGGGTGATACATTTGGAGCTCCAGGATGTGACGAGGCGTGGGCATGAACCAGGGGAGGAACAAGGTAGCAGCACTACACAACCCTAGGGTGGAGACAGGGCTACAGCACTCCACAACCCCAGGGTGGAGACAGGGCTACAGCACTCCACAACCCCAGGGTGGAGGCAGAACTACAGCACTCCACAACCCCAGGGTGGAGACAGGGCTACAGCACTCCACAACCCCAGGGTGGAGGCAGAGCTACAGTACTACACAACCCCAGGGTGGAGGCAGAGCTACAGCACTACACAACCCCAGGGTGGAGGCAGAGCTACAGCACTCCACAACCCCAGGGTGGAGGCAGAGCTACAGCACTACACAACCCTAGGGTGGAGACAGGGCTGCAGAAGTCCATACCTCAGGGCATAGGAGGGGCAGGAGCTTGGGGAGAAAATAAACAAAGGAGGAGAAGGTTATGCACTATACAAGTTACCAGTACACAGAATTAGATGTGGGGGCGACATTGGTTCAGGCGGTAAGAGGGTTGCCGGTTCAATCCCAACCTGGGTGTGTTGAAGTGTCCCTGAGCAAGACACTTAGCCCCCAATGGCTCCTGACAAGCTGGTTGGTGCCTTGCATGGCAGCCAATCACCATTGGTTTGTGAGTGCGTTTTTAAACTAAAGAAATGTGAAACCAATAAAACCACATTGGTTTGTGAGTCTGTGTGTGAGTGTGAATGGGTGAATGAGAAGCATTAAATGTACAGCTTTTGGATAAAAGTGCTATATAAATGCAGACAATTTATCATTTAGATGTTGCTTCTGTGCCAAAGCTCCATTTCAATTGATGTTATAACTAATGCGCCCCATGCCCCACATATGTCTTATATGCCTGTTCCACATGTACCTCCCTGGTGGGTAAGGGTGGCGGTACACCTGGCAAGTTTTAGAGCAACGTACATCAGCAACTCTGCAACCAACACGAAGCAAAGTGATCTAGAGGGCAAAACATGTGTTAACACTTGTTTTAAATTATTCTGACAGCAGGAGCATTTTTCTGTATTCTGTGCCAGGTTTATATACCCACTACTTGGCTGGTATTGCTGACCAAAGTTGCCAGGTGTCTCACCACCCTAAGGTTGTGAGTAGCCTCTCTGGCACCGTTAAGGCATGCTCAGTGCCACTGGTCACGTGTGTATTTCTAAATATCCACTACCCTTGCCTGCCAACCATCTCTGGAACTGTACACTATACAGTAGGATTGACTAAAGAGATTTGAGTGTATATTTAAAGACAGAGGGTGTGTCTGAAGCTTGAATATGTGGGGAGATTGTTCCAGAAGATAGGAGCTCTGTAAGAGAAGGTTCTTCCACCCATTGTACTTTTAGAAATACTTAAACATTTTAAATAGCCTGCATCTTGAGAACAAAGTAATCTTGGAGGAAAGTAAGCAATAAGTAACTGACAAAGATATTCTGGAGCCAAGCCTTTTAAAGCTTCATAAGTTAACAACTGAATCTTGTAATCAAATCAAAATTTAACAGGCAGTAAATTAAGAGTTTTGAGCACTGGACTGTTCAGAACTAGTAAGAACCCAAGTGGATGCATTCAGTTGGAGGCTTTCCAAGGCTGAATTAGTGCAACCAGACAGTAAATGACTTTTCCAAAAACATTTCCGATTGAGGAAATGGTTTGTGACCTCAAATCACTTTAACTTGTTCGTCAGTCAGGATAAATGCAGTGCACAGGTAACTTTACTGAATTATAATGCATTATTATATCAAACTGTTCTGTTCTGACAATGATGTTTAAATAGCATTTTGAGTTTTGAATTGATAGGTTTTTATTGTTACAGGATGTAACCAACAGTCAACAAACTTGCCTGCCATTGTAATACAGCGTATTTACACTTTTAAAATGATCCAGAGTAAAAATCTATGTGAATGCTTCATTTAAATGGGTAACACTTATTTTAATGGGTAACACTTTATAATATGCCAACCCGAATTGTAATTGACTAATGTAGTTGTTAACTAACTACTTTCATCTGTACAGCTTATTGTAACAACTACATTAGTTAATGCCATTTCAATTTTCATGTTATTGCCATTGGAATTTAAAAAAGGTTAACATACATACATGTTAATTGTTAACTAATTATAAGTTTATCCTATGGCTTGCTAATGTATAAATACTCATGTAACTAATACATTAGTTAGTAGTTAACAAATACATGAACATTAGTTAATGCCAATTCATGTACCCTTATTTTAAAGTGTGACCTTTTCATCAGCTGGCTTATTCGCAGTGCTAAATAAAACCTCATCAGCTGCAGGTATAGATACGGCTAATATGTAACTTTAGTGTTCTGTAGGTTGCTGTTCAAGCATATGGCAATCGTGATCAATTGGAAGCTAGACTAATGAGTTCACAAACACATTGCAATAGCTAAGACAATTATAACTTTTTCATTTCATAATAGTGATATTATATTTATTCATTTATGGTGTTCATTTGGTACAAAGTCCCATTATTATTGTATAATTCCATTAGTATATTATTTAACTACCCTTGTTTTAGTTTTATTTCAGAATTTACTATTAAATGGAGCTAATACTGCCTATTCACTTTTCTATGTTTAATTCTGGTTCTGGATAACGTGATAGTTACAAGGAGGAGATGGAAGTATAGTGCTTATTATGAAGTTCTTATTTGCAGATCTAAGAGAGGGATAACTCAAATATAATTTTTCAAGCACATGTTGTGTGAATAAGAGATCAAATAATTAGATTATATACTACACAATTAGGTCCTATACTACAATATATGCAAATGCCAAGAACAATTAAATCTGGTTTCCATAATCCCACCAGGAGAGGGCAGCACTATGTCAACAGTGGAGAACAGAACTCACACCCACACACATAGCAAGCACACTCAGTACTTTTTTAATCATTCAAACAGCAAAGATTCAGATTTATTTATATATTTTTTTTTGGGCCTAAAGTCTCATAGCAGCCTGCTTTTACCAGAGACTGTGTTTAGAACAACGACAATATTGTATTCAGTTTCCAAAAAGCTGTTAATATAGTTCACAAGCAAAATAACCTTTTGAATTATAGCGCGACCAC
Organism: Conger conger; assembly: GCF_963514075.1. NCBI lineage: Eukaryota > Metazoa > Chordata > Actinopteri > Anguilliformes > Congridae > Conger > Conger conger. The sequence continues at coordinate 55,173,839 of NC_083765.1, forward strand.
AACTGGCAATACAATAGAATATACAATTATTTTTCAAGCTGTTATCTTTCATGGTATATTTTATTTATGGATTTAATAGACTTAAACATGAATTGAGTTGGACAGTTTAATTGATTTCCCATCTTGATAAAGATATGGAATCATCAAAAATCCTTGCACCTTGGCAGAGGCTCTTGTTTCAAAAGTGGTTTGCAAGGTTAAAAACATAGTGTGGAAAATGGCCGCAGTTCAGTCATAATTTATGACCACAGCAGAGTGCTGTGCCTCACTAAGAGCCCAATTGATAAAGTGGGTCTGAATTACGCCTGTTCTGTATGGTGGATGTACCAGACATTGTCGGAAAACTAATTACATCCCCTCAAAGAGGCATGGGTGAATGAAGAATTTGTTTCCAAAACAAAATGGCCGCCTGTGCGTCCTCAGCACAAACAAAATGTGCACAGTCACTGTGTACTGCAGTCCGGCCAAAGAAAATTGTCTCAAAACTGTTTTATATACACATGGATGAGTGGGCTGAATTCTAAGCAGGACAAACTAATACATGTCATTAAGTAAAGCGTGGACAGTTTCAATTTTCCACCAGGCTCTTTGCACTGACCACAGGAATACTAAACAGTTAGCATACCATGCCTTTAATGAAGTCCTTACACAACCTGAATGATGGTCTAAATAAGGGGACTGAGTGCTGGCAGTAATGGTAATGTGGTAACTGTCTGCATGGTGTCCATATCGGTGCTGCTTGTCACAGTGCATTAAAAATAGAACATAAGGTAAGACAAAGTCATAACTGCTATTTCAAGAGTGCATTGACATCCGTGTGAGATGCAAGGCATGACACATACAGAGCTGTCCGTAAGTATTTGGACAGTGGTGCACTTTCTGTTCTTTTGCCTCTTTACAACAGTACATGAGGTTAAATAATGAGTAATGAGTAAATAATGAATTTATTTACAGACTGGTTAAAATCTGGTTAAATTGCAGACTGCCACCTTTAATTTAAGGGTATGTGCATCCATATTGGTTAATCAGTCCCTTTTTATACATACTCCCTCCATGTTAGGGGACCAAAAGTAATTGGACAGTTGGCTTCTCAGGTGTTTCGGATTAGTCAGGTGTAATCAATCGCTTCCTAAGTGCACTGTACAGTATACAAGCTGCTCACTGAAGTCAGTGGCATGTGCATTAATTGAGGAGTTCCATCCCAATTTGACCACAAATGAACATTAAAGCCAACTTCTTGTTCTTTTGGTGTAACACAAACTGTATCGTCTGTGATACACAATGGCACAATTCACTGGTCGATTGAGACAGCTGAGAGACACCACTCAATTTTCTATAATTCATGGCGCTTATCTTCTTACACTCTGATGTGTTGGTCAGGAACCCACTGCTGCAGAACAAAGTTAAGCGCGTAATGGCGCACTGCGGTGGACTTGCTGTCAGGGGAAAATGCGCGTGTGGAGCGACGCGAAGGCACACAAAAGCTTTAATTCCAAACGAGGAAGCAGCACGCGCCCTCCCTGGCTGCCTTACGTAGCCCAGCGGGGACCACGACTGTGGCGGAAATGAGATATCCCGCTGCAGTGTTTGATGGGTCATCGATCGCCACGCTCGAAGCTGTCAGCTGGAAACAGCCCCGGAACTGCATGTTCAGCACACAGGCACCGTCGCAGTACACAGTCTGGGCTCTGCTAAATAATCTACTTTTCTGCCCCCTGCATTTTACTTCACAATATAATCCATCCTGTCAAGCGACACTGAACCTGAGGGGAGGCAGGCAAAATGGGAAGGCATTGAAAGTATATACACATTGGAGTCTTCATTGTGTATTTATCACTGCAAGCATAAACACTATGACCAGGTTACGTACTGGACACATGAATGAGTTGTTGAAGGATGATTGATCCCACCTTCACCTTGAATATAGTCTTCTATATTCTCCTGCAGTTGATAGACAGACAGACTGATAGAGAGATACAGTACATCAATAAGTAGAGAGAGAGAAAGAGAGAGAGATCTTTATTGTCTGTGGCACACAAAAAGTCAGTCAGAGAACACAGTAGTCACAATTGAAGACACATTCAACAACAACAACCAATAAGGGACAAGGAGATACATGATCATAGCCGTAGTACAATCCTATCCAGGCTATATGAGCAAAGTGTGCATAATAACCATATGCCACATACCTGGCAGTTAATAAATAAATACATATAAATACATGTAAATAAACAGTCAAAAGGTCAAAAACAGTAATGAAGAAAAATCCAACAGAAAATGATTCAGTACTTTGACTGACAAATTATTTTTTGTCCTTGGTTTGCATCTTTGTTTTTGAATATTTTGAGGGCCATCCTCTGTACACTCTTATAACTTCCCCGCAAGCCCTGCTCTATAGAGATATAAATGATCTGTGATGCGAGTCTTAGGAGGCTCAGAATTGTTTGACCTAGCCTGAACTGAAACATTATTATAGCAGGCATTCATGCGGTACGAGATGACACTTTGCATTACAGAGCAGTTGGATGATGACATCGGCGAGCTGTGGCACTGGAAACCTGGAATACAACTACAAACCTGTGTGACGCATCGAGAGGACCGCCACATTACTCCAAACACACATTTAATCTGAAATTGCAGGAGATAACAAAAAAGGAAATAGAGAAAGCAGAAATATAGAAGCTGTGCTGGTCTGGCAGGGACTTATGGAGGGAAAAACAATGAGCTCGCCATTAGCTCTACAGCAGCATCAACCGAATAAATGTGCTGCAGACAGGATGCTACAACCGCAGCTACCCTCCCATGGATTGATTCAGCTGAAGCAGGAGACCATGCACAAACCCCATACATCATCTGTCCCATTAATAATATATAGTAGGGCCTTTATCCAAAGCGCTGTACAATTGATGCTTCTCATTCACCCATTCATTCACACACTCACACACCAATGGCAATTGGCTGCCATGCAAGGCGCCGACCAGCTCATCCGGAGCAATTGTGGGTTAGGCATCTTGCTCAGGGACGACATACCCAGGGTGGGACTGAACTGGCCACCCTCCAACTGCCAGACGACTGCTCTTATCTCCTGAGCCAATGTCGGCCCATAATAAATAATAAGAATAGTAATAAAAGTCACTGTTCAAGCTGCTTTGGAGTTACTTGGAGGGCATTTTCTTGCTTTAGACCACGCATCCCCCAACATAAAACATTAAACACAAAACTGTCAGGCCACATTATCATTATAATATGAAAGATATTAGATAATACTAAAAAGCACACTTTTTTCACTTAGGCCTATTGGCACTCCTTGTACTTTTGCACAGAGCTTGTCAGCCTAGCCCTGTTTTCAGAAACATGTAAGACTGACTTATAGTTCGCTGATAAGCATTAGTACCTTATTAGGATACTTATGCCCCTTGGCATTCCAACTGCAAAGGCAGAGTCACTTGTGTGGAATTATGACTATAAATGTGCAGTTAAGTATTAAGTGGTCATCCTTTGCATAGATAAAGACCTTTCAGAATGTGGTGGATGAAAACATCCATTTAGGTGCTTCAGAGTTTGAAAGTTTGTCATTAGCAGTTTGCTACTGCCTATCTCATCATCTACTTTACCTGCAGGTAGGAGTTGTGCACAACCTAACTAATGATTCCAGTTTGTAACAAGCAGTAAGCTAGATATTCTGGAGTAGAGGGGACTAGAAACTTGACTTTCAGGTTGAAAGCACTACTTATACCTGGTTGTACATCTTCCTTTTTTGTAGTTACATTTGTTATCAAACCGTTTTTCACACGCAAAGCACTGTGAACCTTCACAATGAAAGAAATTACACCTGAACTCTACAGTACATCAGCACTGTACAAAACACAGACTCACAAAGTATCAGCAATGAATGACTATGTATGATTGTTCTGGATATTATCTTGAGAAACCCCGGTGGACCTACATTATGACAAACAAATGGCACAAATATAAAAAGCAAACAAAGCTCTGGCCTAGCTGTCATCTCTTACAGCAAAGCAGCTGTTGTCCATGTGCTGTAGGGCTAGGAGGGGACCACAGGCTGCAAGGTTGGCAATTCACCTCATAATGCTGTGGTTTTGAACCTAATCTCCTAAAGCTTGATCACTCAAACTAAATTATTTAGTGGTGGATATCAACACACACCCTAAAAGGCAAAATAAATTATTTAAGGTCTATGATGTACATATACATAATGGGTAGCCCATTTGGAAGACAGGTAGGCTATATATCATAGAAGCTTTATGCTTTATTAAATTATTTATCTCTGTATGCAGCAATTCCTGATGGAAATCTACAATTGAATCAAAATGTAAAATATTATATAGAAAACTGTACTTTACACCAGGTTATTAATATAAATGGAAACATATACTTATTTTCTGCATGGTTCCTTAACCCAAATCAATGTTGAAATGTTCTGGTTTGTACTTTTAAGATATGCAGATCGACAGAGTGGTTTTGCTGACCGAACGACCGACTCTGCAGTATATGTCTACTTTGGCTCTGTTCCGCAGACTAATTTAATTAAAGCAATAAAGGGGATAGGAAACCTTATGGTTTGGGCACGCCAATCTGTCTGTCTCACAGGAGTGGAGAGGAGCGGAGAGATCCAACAGGAATGTATGGCTTGTGGACCCGAAACAGCAGCTAATACAGCTAAGGCTTTACTGTCAATGCGGTTGAGGTTCACATTTGATGAGCAAAGTTAATCACAGCAGCTCAGTAGCTCATTTTGCCTCACATGATCTGTGCTTTCTCACCGCAGAGAAGCTCCTGAGGAGTAATTGTACATTGCACAAGAAAATAATTGTAATTACAAGTAATTGTTGTTGCAATTGTCAGCATTTCATTCCCAAGGGTGGTGGGCCAGTTGGATGTTCACCGTGGCTGATCCTTTTTAATGGACTCGAAATCCTTGCCCAGTTTACCAAAATAGACTTTCAACCCATTACATAAACATTTTCTTCTCCTTTTCTTTTTATGTAAAACATAGCTTACAGTTTTCTCCTCTGAATGCCAGGTGTAACAAAATGCAGTAAATTTCTGGGTGTAGCCCTCCCTGTTTTCAGAACTCAGATCTAACCTACTATTTGCCAATATAAATAATTTGAAGCATGTAGATATTGGGAATACTGTTCTTGAATGGAAACCGGGCACTTGAAACAAACCCTACTATTATCTGGTGGCAAACATGGTTGACCTACGATTGCCTGTAATAGTAGGGCTCCACAGCCCATTGGTAGAGGTGCAATTTAGTCATATCCACTGAGATTCTGTCTAAAAAGGGTTTCAATTTAACCCTGCTCCAGGGAGCACATTTTTTTCTGAAGTCTGACTTTTTGTTAAGGTGGACGCTGTTAATGTACGTTCACATTTATTTGTGGTAGTGTTGCTAGGCACACAGTAAGTGATGTCACATTGTTAGAAATATTCACTTCATGATCCATATCTAATATATTGTATATGCTTGACAAAGATTTTGAATAATTTTCTAGCTAAAAAAGAATAGTTTTCACTACTCATAATTGCCATTAGATTTAAATATACAGAATGGAGAAGAAATGTGAAATTGCTCAGCGAGTGTATATACTGCACTTCAAGTATATGTTAAAAAATACATAAAATAAAAAACACAAAGATCGTTATAGATTTCAAAAACTACTGCTAGGGCACAATACAAAGGCTGTTGCTAAATGTACACTGCATGAAAAGTATGCCAGTCCTAATGTTAGTCAATGTCCTCTGCGCAGAACACTATTAACCAGGGCCTATTTTCATCCTCTCTAGGGCTGCAAAGACAGAACCAATCAATTGGGGAAAACGTCACTCACCATTTGAGGCGAGCAGCAGGCAGATAGTCATTCCCATTTCCACCGAAACACGCCTCAGGTGCTCATGAAATGGCGGCCACAGTTGACAGAATGACAAAAAACATACTTAGCACAATCGCAGAATGTGAAGTGCTTCTGTCTTCTGTATGCGAGTGATAGTAGCATTAGAGGACTGATCATTTTTGTTTCTGACTGTCATCGTCTGGGATTAAGAAAATTAATATAAATTTTAAGATTAAAAAGTTTTCCATTAATTGGGAAGGCACTGATGTAAAGAAGGCAGTAAGGGGGTCATTTATTACTTGGTTATTTTGTATATAAATTGCATGACTTTTTAAAGGCAACAACATGAGATGTGGTAAGGCATTTATTTTCACTGACTGCAGTATATCAGGTAGTTTAAAATGAACATTTGGAGCAGTGGACAACTGATGAGGACACTCTGTCCTGTGGTGTACTTGTATGTGTATCCCCTTGAGGGAGAACAGCATGTTTAAAATAGTCTAGTCTAGTCTAGGGTAAGCAGTGTGTGGGTGCTGGAAAAAGGAAGCAGTATGAAGCAGGGTTTCCCACAGCAATTTATACGTTTCCCACGCCTCCCCTGAATTACCCAGCGCCTCCCCTGAATTACCCAGCACCTCCCCTAACGTTAAGGAAGAAATGCAGAAATGGACGCTGGTTGCATTCTGTAATTTTAAAAAGGCTCATGGTTTCATTTAAAATGCAACATGAAGGGCCAGATTTAAAAAAATGCTACAACATTTTTACATTTACATTTTTGTCATTTGGCAGACGCTTTTAATCCAAAGTGCATAGGTTCTACCGTAAGTCAAAGCATCACATCCAGAACTAGCAAAATACACATGAAATGCTGTTCTAAACATAGGCGTCATCATAAGTGCAAATATTATTATAATTTTTTTTTTTTTTTGGGGGGGGTTAGACAAGGATAGGGATATCAGAAAGGAGGGGCAGGGGAAATCAGGAGGGAGGACTAAGGTAGAGTTTGAAAAGGTGGGTTTTCAGTCTGCGTCGAAATAGGGGGAGGGATTCTGCTGTTCTGACAGTGGTAGGCAAGTCATTCCACCACTGAGGAACCAGAACGGAAAACAGGTGTGAACGTGCAGCTCGACCACCAGGTGCACGTAGAGAAGGAACCATAAGGCGTCCAGAGCTGGCAGACCGGAGTGGTCTAGCTGGGGAGTAGGGAGTGATCAAGGATTGTATGTAAGGTGGGGCAGTCCCCTTAGCAGCCTGAAATGCCAACACTAGGGCCATGAAACGGATGCGTGCGGCAATAGGAAGCCAGTGGAGGCCAATGAGAAGCGGGGTGACATGAGCCGACCTGGGCTGACTGGTGATCAGGCGGGCTGCAGCATTCTGGACCAGCTGGAGGGGCTTGGTGGCACACGCTGGGAGACCGGCTAGGAGGGAGTTGCAGTAATCCAGGCGGGAAATGACGAGCGCCTGGACTAGGAGCTGGGTGGCTTTCTCAGTCAGGAGATGACGGATACGACGTATATTACACAAGGTTGCAATATCCAAATTAACCAAATCGCTATAGGATGTAAATTCTGGGGATTGCGTCACTGTGACTTGACATACTAAATGTGGAACTGTAAATGTACACTCAATGGTCACTTTATTAGGTATTTATTTAGACACATTTTTTTATCCACTTCATGGTTCAACATTTTGTGTGTTCAGAGATGCTCCTCTACATACCACTGTTGAAAAGCTTGAACGAAGTTTGAACCAGTCTGGCCCTTCTCCTCTCTCATTAAAGCCCACAGAGTTGCTGTTCTCTGTTGTGTGAAAAGCTGTTTCCGAGATACTCAACCAACAATCACTCCATGACTACATTTCTTGCATGCACTTAAGCATTGAGTTGCTGCCACACAATTGGTTGATTAGATACTTGCATCAAGGACCTGGTGTACAAGTTACTTAATTCATAAAGTGGTCGCATTTGGAGTGAACAGGATAGATACTATGTAAATAAGTATTCAGTGGAATTTACTGTGTGCAAATAATATACTACAACCCCCATCCCCCCTGATCAGCCTAACCCTAACCCATGCCCAGTTATTATTCCAGCTGCAGTGTTCAGCAGCAGCACTTGCATTTGGAGGTGGTGTACTTCTTTCCACTTTAAATGACAGTCCCCCTGCCCCCAAGTGTCAGAATCTCATGGGTTGAAATCACAATGAAGGGTGTTGAGCAATTAATTAAGGGGGGAACACTGTTAAAATCTAATAAACACAGAAACATAATATACTTTGGTGTCCAACGCAAAGGGATTTATTACCACTGTGTTAGTAAAATACTGGCTACATTACAAAGTCACCATAAAAATAATTTACATGTACTTCAGCTGTGCATGCAAACAGCCCAGATACAAACTCTGACATTCAGACAGGAAGACAGATGAGAGGATACATTAATAACCTGACAGAGACATACTATACTCTAACAAAGGTTTTGCATAGATGAAAAAAACCACACAACTTAGTTTCATTATTTTGTTCACAAAACGCTTAAAAAAAAGACATACAAACATAAACCTGACATATAACACATCAAAGGTACGGGACTGTCTGCGGTACAAAATATTCAATTAACCAGCAAATGAAAATATAAAAATATCTAGCCATTCACTGAAAAGTGACCAGAAACAGTGTCAAATTGGGAGTATCTTTCTTGAACCAGGCAACATTACATCGGTAGCCTTCATTCATATTACACAGTGCAAAAAGACAAACTCCTATGTGCTATTACATCTTGTAACTTACACTCTCAGGACTGGAATCAACATTATTTCAATGTGCTATCTCTTTTCAGTTCTCACATGCTATATCCATTATGCCAAAACCCTTGGACAGGGTCCAGACCCTGGTGGTCATCCCAGGATAATGAAGAGATCTCAGGACAGGTCATCCTAGCAATGATCAAATGGTACACTGACCTCAACTTAACCTCAACAGATTCAAATCACAAAAAGCTTTTGGCCTTAAGTTCATTGATACAATGATGGAGGCCATATCTGAGTCCTGGTGAGACACCGGTCACTGGACACAAGTTAAACAGTGATGAATGAATGCCAAACCAGTGCCACTTAATCCTAGGGAACCATTGTATCTGCTGTTTTTTCTTTTTCTGTTTTCTCTCTTGATTCATGAATGTTTCTGAAGATATGTTAAAAGTTCTTCCATCATTTTTCTGTAAACTTATAGTAACAAAGATGCATGTTTCACTTGTTGCCACCTTTGTCTTTGAACTCATTTCCACAAATGGTTTAGTTAACAGGGGTCCAAACTTTCAGAAATTAAGATCACATTTATAATTCAATGGGATCAGTCTACATAATATCAGTCCATAATTAATTAAAATCAATTTAAATGGAATGTCTTTCTACAGGCATCCAACACATAACATAGTGAAAGCATTATTTAATCAAAATGTTTTAGTCTTAGATATGTTAATAATCTTCAGGGCATGAATGGCTATTTCTCATATTGTGACGTCAAGAGAATAAATCTTTTGATTCATATCAATAGTGTCTAATTGAAAACAATGAAAAGCTTTTGTCAATCCATATAGGTTGCAATTATGGTTGGAACAAAAACAGCAAACACACCAGGTCCCAAGGACCAGCTTTGAAAACCCCTCTAAATATATAATGTAATGAATTTTCACATTACTTTTTTGTACTAAAGTAAAGTGACATTTGTCAAGCGTGGCAAGAAGGACACCATATAAAATGTGTCATCCAAAGTCAATTCAAAAACAATTCTCACATTGATTGAGACCAGGAATCAGTGAAAAGGGCTATTTCATTTATGGATATAAAATATAGGATTCATTTCCTTGGCTGAACAAACATTGAACAAAGGACACTGAAAATTGATATTTTAGTATAATAGAAAAGCAAGTCTTTATCTGTAGTGACATTTTACAACTTGACCTATTTTCTATACTTGTTTTACACAGAAGGGGTTGTTTATGTGAACAAGTTTAAGCAAGGACAGCTACAGTGTTTATTCCATTCCTAAAATGTGAAATTAAAATTTCCCTCACAAAATCACACAGTGCAGCTCCAATATCTTCGATGTGCGAAGTCTCATATTTGTGCAAGGACTGTTGAGAGGGAAGATTCAGTAAAGTAGGCTATTTATTTTTTTTAAATGTGCCCAAACCAACAGATCTTACATAAGAATGTGGCGTATATGGGAACATTTTTGTTCACACCAGAGCCATGGTGAAAGATTTTTGTAAATATCACTAGGTCCCAACCTGGCAAATCGGAGGAATGTCTCACACGGATCATTGTTTCATGCTCCTATTCACACATCACACCTACACTGGAAATTGCCGGAACATCTATGTGTTAAGATGCATGTGTGAAAACGGCTATTGGAAAAAAAACAAATGTGTTGTTTTAGATTGGCCAAGTTGCAATTACAGATATGGTCACCACTGTGCATTAATTAGGAAGACTCACAGAGACAGCATACAGTATACGCATTAGTTGCACAATTCCTGATACAAGGACCTTGTTAAATCAATCTAATTCTATACTGAGTGAACAAATGAAAAATTTAGATTCTTGAGCAAATACTGTACTGAAACTACATTTATTGTATAAAAATACAGAGCATATTGTATATGGTCTCGGGGTCTAACGATACGATGGATTGATGAATTGTGTCAAAGGGTAACAATCCAACCCAATCAATACAAGCATTGCAAACAAGTGCAAACATTGATCCGTATCATTATGAATCATAGCAAAATATTTATTTAAATGTCCATAATCTTATGCCGATTTTCTCTCTAGGAACACTGCCAACATCATTGTTTGTTTCCAGCATAACAATTCCTCATCAGCACTCAACACATTTAAGTTTTTCCTTCTGTTAAACATGACGTCAATAAGTTTTTGCACTCTCAACCTCATTTTGGCTGTATGTGTACATTGTAACAGGATTGTATTAGCCCAATCACACTCAGTGAGCACTTTATTAGGTATTTATTAGACTTCTTTTTTTGACTTCTGCAGCTGAAGCCTATCCACTTAAGAGGTTTCACATGCATACCACTGTTGTAATGTGTGGTTATTTGCCTTACTGTCACCTTCCTGTCAGCTTTGACCAGTCTGGCCCTTCTCCACTGACCTCTCTCATTAACAATGCTTTTCTACCCGCAGAACTGGTGCTCACTGGGTGTTTTTTGCAGTCTCTGCATACTCTAGAGACTGTTGTGCATGAAAATCCCAGGAGATCAGCAGTTCCTGAGATATTCAAATCACCCTGTCTGGCACCAACAGTTATTCCACGATCAAAGTCACTTCGATCATATTTCTTCCCTATTCTGACATTTGGTCTGAACAACAGTTGAACCTCTTGACCATGTCTGCCTGCTTTTATACATTTAGTTGCTGCCACAAGATTGTGACTGATTAACTATTTGCATGAGCAAGCTGGTGTACAGGTCTACCTAATAAAGTGCCCAGTGAGTGCATATGTTGATTGTATAAGTAATATCAGATCATTTTGGATTGTGTCGTAGCTACATTTTTGATATTGCCAAATATCAAACCATTGCCTGAAGAATCAAAATCATATCCTATCGTGCCGATGCCTGACATTTACACCCCTAAACTACGGTCCTTGGGATCGTATAGGGCTGCAATCCTGAATGCTTTGCCACTATGGCCACAGTCACAATCATTGAGCACATTCTACTTTTGCCTGGTCATAAGAACAGGCCTCAGAATCTGCTTAACCTTGAATACCCAGATTGTTCCACAGCTGAGTACTGTGATAAGAAAATTCCAACCTTTCCTTCAATGTAAAAGCCTTTTTGATCCATCATACTCCATCTTCCATCAACACGTTGCTGAGGCTAATGTCACTGAGCAGAAGTAGTTACGACGGCATATCAACTTCAGGTCTTCCATATCTTTTGCAGTAATCAAAGTAGCACTCGTTGATACTAACAGAATTTTAGACATTTTTAAAGAGCAACAATGCATGGAATTAAAATAATAGTGTGCAGAGAAAACAATTATAATGGATACATAGGCTACTGCAATTCTGTTATGAGTGTTAATAAATGGAGGATATAGATTTCCTGGTCCTGTTATATTCAAGACTTCCTTAAGTAAAATGTCCAACGTAATAAATATATAATTTTTCAGAACACGGCTTTACCTGACTATTAGGCTTATGTTATAATTTTGGCTAAATCTGTCTAAAGGTTTTGCAGTTTTGCATCCTTACAACACAATGGCTATTTCACATTTCATATGTCTACGTAACTCTACCAATCAAGCCTTATACTGTAACCCATCTCACACACCTTTAAGGCAGGGTAAACAGGCCATCATATTGTCCATACACAATCATGAATACCCAGTATTCCTATAGCCTGTGACAACAATATATCCTTTATTGGGAAATTAGAGCAGACACTACTACCATCATATCGAGAACCTCATTCACTTTGAGTAGGCTATCCATCTGAGTAAACTTAAAGACAAACAAATATATATTTTTCTTCTTGTGATAAATAATTAAAAATATATGCTTTCACAGTATTAATATCAGTTCTACTTTTACTGTATTCTGCTCCAGCAGCCATGTCAGTAGGCTAGTCACTATGCCAACAGAGGAGTTCAATTTGATCCCAAAACTTTGACCCTTTTAACATTCTGTGAGTAAGGCCTTCAATGCTTCATGGACACTTAAGGCAATGTCTTTCTGACAAAATTCATGACAATATCTAATGGCAGTAAGAATTACGTTTGTCTAATTCTGGAGCTACAAAACATCAGCCTATATTTATATCTTAAGTAACTTTATTTAAATAAAATACCTTCATAAATTTTATCCTGTCAGGGAATTTAAGAATATTTTCTCCCTCAAGTAAAAGTGATTTGTACGTGGTCCCTTTCTAACAGTGAGCTGTAGGCCTAGTCTTAACTGCAGCCCGCTGCACAGGACACGTGTCCCATATGTGTTAACTGTTATGAAGTCAGTTAAATTGATCGATAGATTGACGGATAGAAGGTCACCGACAGATTCACTGGAGAATCAGAAAGACAGATTGCACAGTATCCAATGCTATATAGCCTGCACGTTTAAAAGTTACGTAGGCCTCAATTTTGTGGACAATTAGTAGGATAAAGATAACTAGGCAATGCATGACATAAATGCGTGTATTACTGAATTAAACCGTGGCACGTAGTATCCCATTACATAATAGGCTACCGTAAGAAGACCCTGGTCGTGCCAAAGAGAGCACGGCCGACATAGGCTTACACAAAACCCTGAAAAGGTGAATGCACTGCTTTCATATCTCACATTTTGTGCAGCTATGCCTACAAGCTATCCACCTCAAGGTTACAAATTCGATCCATGTATAAAGCAGGGAAGCCCGCGATAGCACATATAAAATATAGGAGGCTACCCCAACACGAGGATATGGCCCCTCAAAATATAATTTGAATCAGCCTGCTTTTGTATTTTATACTATGATAGCCTTAGCACATAACTTATGAAATGACACGCAAAAGGTCGCCGTAGGCTAGCTGTCTTAGCAAAATGAAAAATGAATATATATTTTTACATTTAAAAACGCAAGCTATATGAAGTGGATCCAGCCATTCTCCCATTCCCTTGGAGGCGATATTTTAAATGTGTGGCGTCCAACTTTGTAATTATTGCCGTTATTATTATCCCAAAACTCTTCACCGGCTACACAGTACTTTATGGCAAACTGCAGAGAGTTTCCAGTCTCAAGAAATATCGGGGTTATGACCTTGAAGGAGAATTTATCAGTTAGTCCGTCGGTTGATTCGGGGACATGCGACGCAATCATATCTAAATGTGTCTCCCAGTTATTCAGAGAATACCGCAAAATAACCGTCTTCTCGAAAGCCAAGTTTAACACACGGATCAAACCCGTCAGGCTGAACTCGTCCGTTTCAACAGATTCTAACAACACTTTCATTCTCTTCACTTTTTCGAGGAATCCTGGTAATTGACCAGGATTACTAAAGTGGGATTCCATGAAAATCGACTGCGAAGGGATTCTTGGGAATTTTTCAAAGATATTTAGATGAAGATTATTTCCTTTATTGAAATTGTCCAGCACCCGCTGAGGTACCTCAGGCATGTCGGCGTCGCAAAAGTGCTTGACAGAGGTAAGCTCCAGACCCAAAGAATCGGCAAATCTGACCTTTTTCTGACTAGACGGGCTCCGTCTCCTTGCGATTTCAAGCTTGCCTCTCTCAGTCGGAGTCGGTACTGATTTGCATCTTCTTCGCAAGGTCGGACTTTGCGGAGGTTTCAAAAAACATTCCCTGCCTCTTGGTCTTTCGGCCACCACATGATTCTCCAGAGGTTCGCAATGATCTTCATCAGTATCTTCTTCCCCATCTTCTTTCCTCTGGCTAGCCGCAGCCAGGCTACCGAATAACCCAGCCATACAGCTGTAGTTTCTCGGGAGGCAATTCTTTGGAGGCAGCATTACCACAAAAGTGTGAAGTTTCACTTTCCATATAATAAAATAACCTACGAAATTAGGTTGCTTTCAAACTCATGGATGAAAGCCGTCAGGTGTCTAGGCTAACACATGGTAGATTATATGGTCGTCTGTGACACTGCGGATTTCTAAACCAATCTGCGTGGAGCTGTTGCGAGTGCAGCTGACGCACCACGAAAAAGGTTCCCCACACTTCAGTCAGTCCTGCGGACCGATACGTAATACGGAATCCCTTAATTAGGCTACTAGTCTACAAGAAGCCTAGTTCAGCTCAGTGAATTACTATCGAGTTCCCAGTTCATTTGGACAAGCAATATGGCTAGCAAAACACGATATGATACACCACCTGACGTTCGCTAGCGAGTCTATCTGAAACAAGTGATACGTGCAGAATTGCTCGCCTACGTCTCCATTCTGGACAATTGCCAAAATCGTATAACATCCTGTGGTTTTAAAATAACTGCTGCGATTATCTGATTGGCAAATGCTATAAAGTGTTTCTTACACATTATATGATATTATAAAAATCACAGGAGATCCACAAATAATTCTAGTGGAGTGCGAATATAGCATTAGTCGACACTACCCTCAGTTTTGAAGAGTAGATGGGAGGTATGGTAGCCTTTTACATGCTACAATAGACCTATTCCCATAAGAACCAATCATAATGAATTGTAATTTACAATAGCCAAATATGGCTAACTTAAGCAAATAGGATCCAGCTATCAGACAGGTTTTGGAAGAACAGATAAGGCTAACGTTAGACAGGCATTAGCTACAACGCTTGGCCCCTTTAAAAACGTAATGCTAGTATTTAGCCTTAGGAAGAAAAATAAAACATTAATACGAGAATAAGCTGCCGATAAGTGACAAATATTTTTGCTGGGAAATTAAGCAACTTGCTACTGGTTATCGTCTAGTAAAAAAAAGTTACCGGTGGCCATTTCGACCTGTGCTGCTTGACTGCTCTGAAGCTCTGAACTGACGTCGGTGGTGGACAGGGTATATGTTTTTTTATTTATGGCAGGCATCTATTATCAATGCTATTACGCTACGGACTACAGCTATGCGATAAGCTTCGGCATCAAAATAATGAACGAAAGGCAAAAGGAAATTACTGTTTTACAAGTCACACTTGCAAAAATGAAATATATTTTAACGTTTTCACTTTCAGGCACGCCCATCGAATCCCGTTGTTTTTTCCATAGCGTCAGCACTCAGGCGCTTCAGTAGTTCCGTATGGTTGTCATGGCAACGGGGTTACGTCCTCAGTCCGCGAAAGATATGAGTGCATCCTTGTCTGGGTGCAAGCTGCGACATTACCTAAAATATTAGACTAAGAAATTAATTGAACACATTTTAGCCTCTTGTTAGAAACCTGGACCCACAACATTTCTACTGACATGCGATAAAAAAGTAAGCATCTGCACCCGCGGGGGTAAGTTGTTTCTCTCATAAGCTAAGCGTTAGCTAGGCTAAACTAATAACGTTAACGTTACTGGCTAACTTAGTAGTTACTAGAAACAATACTTTAAAGGCTACTTGCAGAGGCTTTCGTGTGTGTGACAGAGATTGGCTACTTAATTAGCGGCAAGTTAAGCTAAGCTTCGAATTTCTTGATATTAGGCTATCATATTTTTTCAAAACCAACGAATAACATAATAATAATAATAATAATAATAATAATAATAATAATAATAATACATTTAATATTACTTTTTTTGTTATTTTAAAAGGCTTTTCTCATAGTGAATATTATTACAAGAGAAAGTAATCGGACTGATGCTGGTGCTGAAATGATGGAGGATACAGACTGCAGAACGGCTGACAGATGTCATGTCGATTCACTTTTGAACATCAGCGAGGAGAGCTTCGCGAAAATTTCTCAGTGCGGAATGCCTGTACAATCGGCATGGGAACAGGTGGTGAGTAATGGCAATTCTGTATTTATATTTAAAAAAATCGTTTTCATTTATTTTACGTTCGTACCGATTCTGTAGGCCAAGATGTTCGTAGAAGTCTACAACAGATGATCGATCTTAACACCTTATTCAAGTAGCCGACACAGCTTTTTTAGGCTGTTCTTTTTAGTGTTTCATACCTCATTGATTGTTTCATGTATTAACAGGTGAAGGGCTGGAATGAGTGTCCTCCATTGGCTTGCCTATTTCAGTTGCAGAATAAATGTAGGCCAGACAAAAGTGGAGAACATGAATTCCATTGTCTCCTCTGCATTGATGCAAATCTGGTGCAGAAGCTTGAAGTGGACCAATGTGCAAATTCTGAATCATCTGAAACCAAATGCAGTTTGGCTGAAGATACAGAACACCTGGAAGCACCCCAAATCTCCCCATCAGAAAACTTCTGTCCAGATGCAGAACAGGACAGTTTCAAGTATGAAAAAACAACAACAATTCAAGATGAATCCTGCAAAGTAACAGGCAGGGCCAAACTGAAAAGACTTCCAGACACTTCAACGATGTTGACTTACATGAAATTTGCCATGCAGTGTCCTATAATAAAAGAAAAAGGAATTATCAACAAGTTCTCTATATTGCCACCCGTGAAGGGCTCTGGTTATCCAAGGGCTGCCAGATTAAGAAGTGCAGCAGCCTGCGCACTAAGCTCACCAGACAGTCTGACAGCAGTCGGCAGATCATATAGCCTCTCTTTAACAGGGGAGGGACATGTTGAGAGAGAATGTGTCTCAGCAGGTGTTGAGATACTTGAGTATAGCCACAGATCACTTACAGCCAAGTGCTATCAGTCTCCACCCAGCAGACGACTAATGTCTGCTGTCAGCACCAGCTTACCCAAGAGATGCTCCTCATTAAACTCATTTGAGGGCACACTGTCACGTGCAGCAGACTTTGTGGGTAGAAGAATCAAGAATGAAAGTCCTATCCGGGCGGCCGTGAACAACCAAGGCTATAACCAGAGACGAACAGAGAATGAGCTACCTATACTGTTGGGGACCAGAGTTCCAATACAAGCAATGTCTCATCGCATAGTGTCCATTTCTAATGCATAGAGCCCTGATTGGCAGCTTCCAGCTACCTCCAGGGCCTTTTCCATGTCAGTAATCCTACCTGTGCTCCTCGATGCTCGGATCCCATCTCTCCTGCTACCAGCTCTAAACTTCAGATCAGTTGTCAGTATGTATACAATATAAATTTGGCAGACAGATTTTTGGTATAGATGTATTTTTCATGTATCTTGATAAAATAAGAAATGTGGTGTACTGGATAGATGTTTTAATCTTTTTGTTTCATTAAAAATGCTTATGCAGTATTACTTCTTGAATGTTAAACACCTTTGCACCATGATTCTTCATTTAAAAGTAAATTTTGAATAAAAGTCTTCATTTTAAAAATGCTGCATTTCTTTGGAATAGCAGTTTCATTAGGAACACTGATAACGGTTTTCAGAGACTCTAATAGTTACGGGGAGATATGGAATACTGCCCAATTAGGTTTCCTGTAATTATTTCTTATGATGGATTTTATTGGTTCAGGTAGACATTGTGATGCTGCCCCTCCCCTATAAAATGTACTTTTGTATTGGTCTTCCCCACCTGCCCCACACAACTAGCATTGGTGCATTAAAACCTTGTGCTTTGCTAATACAGTTGGTTTGAACTTACTGTTGCATGTTTTCAATATTAATTTCACTCCTAATTGAACTGTAGTAACTTAAAAAAAAAACTAGGAATATGGTACATTTCCAGTATCAAGCCTGGTTTCGTGGTAGCCTTGCTACATGAGGTTTATCAGCTGTATATGCCACTCAAAATGTTGGTCAAGAATAAGATATTTCAATTGTACAGTTTCACATCATTTTTTGGGTCACCAGAGATATTTGTGTCCAATGAAAAATTAAGAAACAAAGTGTTGGAGATTCCAGTTTCGCGAGGGTTCAAACCAAGGCAGTGGGTCTCATTTGATGAAATGGTGAACTGATAGTTTCAATTCTTAGCAAGCACAGCAAACTTATCAGCTTTTTTTGGCAAAAACATTCTGGCTTTGAATTGTTGCTCACAATTGGAATCCCACCTACGCAAGTACTAATGAGAACATTCAACATGTGAAGGAGATTTGGGATATGCACACATCCATAGTGATGGTAGATTAAGTGAAAAAGATGCCTTTTAGTGTGTGATATTATAGCTATTGTATTTCTCCAATATTTATATGAGCCAAGAAAAAGATCAGTGTTTAAAGTCGCCTGCATTAATTAGAAATTCATTTGCGAATTATTTTCAGTAAAAATGCCGACTGTATGTAAGTGGTATGCATCAACAATTGCATTCAGTTCAAGACATTGTCATCCAACACAAAGCACCAATTCAGGGACTGTCATACTATGAACGAAAGAAAGATGTGCCTTTTCTGAACCGTTTTATTTTGTGTAACTACTGCATTTGACAGCTGAACATATACAGTGGCTTCAGAAAGTATTGAGACCCATTTACTTTTTGCACTTTATTGTGTTGTAGATTTAATTGGCATTTTTGCCCATCAATCTACACTTAATAACCCATAATGAAAAAGTGAAAACATGTGAATTTCTTTTTGCAAATGTATTAAAAATCAAAATTTTAATCTCTCTATATAAGTATTCAGACCTATTCATACAGTGGAATGCAGAAGAGCATCTCTGAACACACACCACGTCAAACCTAAAAGTGGATAGGCTACAGCAGCAGAAGACCATTAAGTCTAAAAAATAAGTCTATTAAATACCTAATAAAGAGCTCAATAAGTATATACAGGTGTGTGCCTTCCTAAACTATGTCCAATCAATTAAATTTGTCACAGGTGGACTCCAATCAAGTTCTAGACACATCTTAGAGATAATTAAAGAATGCACCTGACCACAATTTGGAGTGTGGCAGCAACAGGTCTGAATAGTTTAAGTTTTTGCAAGGGTTTCTAAAAACACTTATCGTTATGGGTTATTGAGTGTAGATTGATGGGCAAAAATGGCAGCTTTATCCATTTAAAAGTAAATACACAACACAATAAAGTGCAAAAAGTGAAGGGGTCTGAATAGTTTCTGAAGCCACTGTAACTTAATAGTCCATTTTGCCATGGGAAACTTAAATAAATATGCAAGCCCAATACTTAATTTTAAAGAAATTTCCTGAAACAGATAAGTTAAAGAAGTGCATTCTCTACAGAAAAAGATGATTTTAAGGTATATGTACATATTCAGCTTCACCAAAATAACATCAGTCGGTGTCAAAGCAGCGATAAATTGGAAGTAGTGTTCTCATAACCACATGTCCATCTTATGTACAGAAAACAACAATCCCCAGCAGTTTTTTAGTTTAAGTAAAGAGGACTATTCCATGTGTCCAAAACACGCAGTAAACAGCCAGTATTACAAAACCAAAAAACAGCACAAGGAATGGTTCCATGAAATCAGTCCCACATTGTGGGACAACAGGACAAAAACACAGCATCAAAAAATATTGTGCTTTACAAACACAAATTTTAAATAAGAATACACATTTTTTCAGATTTGACATTGAAAATATATAGAACCAAAAATACTCAAATATGAATCTATTCAGAAAAAAACAGTATTAATATACTTGCTCAATAGATACACAATATGTTCTGCAATATATTTAACATTATTAGGGAAATAACTTCACTCTGGGTCCCTTCCTAAAGAAGCAGCACGGTGTTGAAATTTGTTGAAAAGCAACACCAAAAATAAATATTCATTCAGTACCCGGAAAACAACAAAAAGTAAATAGATGCAATACTGTACAGTATATGCAAAATCACAAATCATCAAACTTGAAAACTATTTAACATGAAGTATGAATTTTCCAGTCAGAAAGCTCATGAAAGGTCATAATATAAAACATGCAGTCATGTCAGAGCATTATTAAAGTGAGAGCTTCTACACTTTCAGTCTCCTATATGGGATTATCTGGACCCTGCAAGGACCTATTGTATTCAAATTCCTTTTTCACAGCATGTTGATTTGCCTTATTAATATAGAACACAAATCATTAAAGTATTTGCTCATTAAAGGTCCAACGGGAATGGAAGGTGTGCTGAAATGAAACAACCAATTACAGGGTGCAACAAGCAGCACAGGAAGTGATGGGAGTGCATGTATTCTGTAACAGTCAAACTCAATGCCTTTAAAATCCTGCAGTAGGCATAATTATACAATGTTCTGGGTGAATACTCGCTCCTGATTGGAGGGTATGCACGCATTAAAACTGTATAATGTACAGGTAGTCCAGGTAAAGTTTAATCACCATTTTAAATTAATGCGCTGCCTGCTCAGCTAAATGAGCCGTAGCCCCTTGCGTGTCCTTGGTGAAATGCTATGGCAGTATAATATGAGCTGAAAGGCATTTTTAATGACCACAATTTTGTCAGGTCAATAAAGCTATTATGAAATGGCATTTGATAGAAACATGAGTGGTTTTGTGAATTACATCAAGATATTATTGGCCAAAAAGCTAATGCTGTAATGATAAGCATTAAAATATTGGCTTTAGTTAGCTAATATGTGACGTCTTGAAATGGCATTTTGCAAATCTTTTCCTTTAGTAGCTAGCCAACACAAAATAGAGAAGGTAGCTATGTTAGCTAAATTGTGTGATATATTGTGTATAATGAATGGGCTAAGACTGGAGAACTATTGTTGCATAACTAAATAATTACACAAATAGTGAAATGTCAACATAAATAAATACATGCAAAATTATTTCCACATTAAATGATATATATCCTCAATTAATCATTTCCACATTTCATTATTTCAGGATTGTTGGCATGAGTGTGAACTGAGAAATAATTGAATCTGAAAATATCACCCATCAAAGCCAGCAGGGAGGGTCTAATATCTGATTGGTTGTTTGATTGCTTTTGCCTGCATTTGCAGGTATGGTATAAGCAGAATAATCTAGTCCAAGGTGGATTCGTGTCAGGTGGTTCTTTGTTCATGTGTTAAAACCCTTTAACCTTGGATTATTCCTTATTTACTGTAAGAGTCACTGGTGTAGCTGAAATCAAGTTATGACGAGGTGTTCTTTACAGTATTGATGTTTACATTGGTGGGAATGGTATGCTATCAATGAATCAAAGATGGCAAAAGTCAGAACTTGCAACAAACAGTTTGTGGTGTTCTGGAACAATAGTTTGACTACATAATATGAATGCTGACACCCTGTGATTCCAAATGCTAATCTCCATTTACACATATAATATTCTCACAGGAGGCAAGCCTGGCCCGCTCAATATTAGTGTTCATATTGGAATATATAGATACTGTACAACAAAATACTTACTTTGTTTTTTGTGCAAATTAATCATATGGGGTATTGGGAAAGGAATGCATAAAATGATAAAGTGCTTTTGATGTTATAAAAATTCTTGAAATGTTATCTACAAAACAATAACATTGTTGCCAATAACCTCTTCTGTCCTGACCATGTTACCCATGAGGTCTCAGAGTAAAGTGGGATGAAAGATCCCCACCCCGCACACCGAACTGGCTCAGAAACTGCCCTTTCAGTGACTGACACCAGGAATACTCAACTGTTGGGTTTCTCAGGGTGCTGAAAGAGAGAGAAGAACTCATCACTGGTCTGGGTTTCCACAGAGCTCAAATGAGAATCCATGTTCCAGGCAAGGTCGGCAGTCAGAAAGTCGTCCATTACCGTCTGGGTCTCGTTACTGGTCAGGAACAGGCTGCCCAGGCTCTCGAAAGAGCTGGTCACTGTTTGCGTCTCTGTACTGCTAAGTGTCACCTGGCTGCCATCAGGCTGGAACATGTCCGTTTGTGTCTCCATATCTGTGGACTCAGTGCTAACAGAGAAGCTTGATTGCTTGAGGAAGTTCCCCAGGGGTATGTGGCTGGTTGTGTCCAAAAGGAAGTTGAGGTCAGTTTGTGTCTGTGTGTCGAACATCTCCAGGCCAAGATCGTTGGAATGAGCCTTTCCATTCTCATCACAGTCTGGCAGGTGGCTGAAGAACAGGAAGTCTGTCTGAGTTTCGATGTCAAGTGACTCCAAGTGAGTCTCAGAACTCAAGGTGAGAAGCTCGCTCTCCTCAGTCTGTGTCTGAATATGCACAGCGTTTAAAAACTCTTCAAAGTCGAAGTCGATGCCCGGCGTTTGTTCTTGGTCGGATGCTAGTTCCACTTCACAGCTAGCTGTGGCATCTGACAGTGTGCTGTGGCTCTCCAGTGCACTGCTGTCCATACTGTCAGACAGCATTTTCTCAAAGTCACTGAACAATGTCATAGTCTGTGTCTGGTTGTCTGCCATGGGGTTTGGGTGGAGCAGGTCAGTCTGAGCACTGAAACACATCATCCCAGTAGACTTACTGTCGTACGGACAGGAGTCACTGCCATTCAGAGGTTCTTCAACAGCGTTGTCGGGTCTGAAAAGTCCTTCCTTTGAGACAGATTGGGTCGAAACACCGAGGGCCTCACTATTAAATATGTCTGCACATATCACAGCTTGGTCAATCTGCCCTCCATCCTCAGAGATGGCCAGGCGGTAATTTGTCTGCGTCTCCCTAGTGACATGGTATGAGGAGGAGTAAGTCTGGCCTAAAGAGTCTGTCTGTGCACTTATGGAGGAGGTGATTTTGGACAGTGATGGAAAGGTCTGTGTCTCTACACTGACAGGAAGTAGGACCTGAGTGCCAACACTAATGTCTGTCTGGGAGCATGATGAAACCAAGGCCTCGCCAAGAGAGCACAGCGGTACTGGTGGGTGGCCCTTTGAGAGATAAGTTATATCGGTCTGGATATCAGCAGATGTGCTCTTGCCCCTGTGTTCCACGTCACTTACCAGATTATGGTCATAGCAGTCACCGTCCAAGTTCACTTGGACTCCGACACTCACACCGTCCAGTCCAAGGCTGGGAACAGGCATAGTATTTCTGGAACTCAATGTCCTTGTACCCAGTGCTGGTATCACTGCTCCCGCGGATTGGGGAAGAAGGTGAACGGCACTCATTACAGAGCCTTGGCTGTCTACAGTCAGAAGGACCGATCTCATGGCATTACTATCTGCTGAGGAGAGGAGAACTGGTACGTGGGCAAACTGCATCACGGGAACATTCAGGAGGGCTATCTTTGGTTTAGGCAGCAGAAGCTTTGGGATATTTTTTGTGGAATTTAAGTTTTGGCTCCCAGGCTCTGAGTAAGAGGCTCCATGAGCTGAAATCAACATGTCAGAAAGAAGCTCTTTTCCCATATTCACTACTTGATACACATGCTCATTGGGCCTGGCTTTTGCAGCACCATCCATCTTCCTCTTTTTGACTGGGGGATATCTGTAATGAGGAGAGTAAGTGCTTGTCAACTGCCATTGTAAGCAAAAAGCAAACTGTGCGTGAAACGTAATGGATGGCGCACACTAACGGATCTTAAGAATATTTACAGGATAAAGAGGCATTACTTAAGGCAATGGATGCTCTCTTCCTTGGTCATAGCCTTTCAAAAATATTCATAAGCTATACATAAACATAAAACTGGAAACTTCCATTACTTTATGGAATCTTCTAGAATCAATCAGGGCTAATAAAACAGGGTTAAGACAAAGCAATAGAAATGGAGGAGTACCTGTGCTCCGTAGGAAGCTCATGACCTGTCCTGTAAATGTGAGACAGCAACGCAGCTCTGCTTGCGTAAGGGCACCCGCAGGTACAGTGAAAGGTCTTCCCACAATCCTCAGCGTGCCTCCTCAAGTCCCACTCAGTGCTGTAACAGTTGCTGCATGTGGTGCACTTGTGCTTCTTCTCTGCGTGCATCTTCATGAAGTGCTACAGAGGAACAAGAAATGTGTGAAAAAATACCACATTTGCTCAAAAAATAACAACGGCCATTTAAAGTGACAATCCATACTTTTTTTACCAATTGAAAAATAATATATTTCACCTTTTCACAATGTTGTGTTTTTGTAGCAAATTTGATTCAATGTGTTTGCATTCATAAATTGCTCCTGCTCCCACCTAAATTTCCCACTGCTCATGTTGGGTGTGACATTCCTGCCATGTATTCAAATTGGATGACTTGTAAGAGAGCTAGAGGTCTGATGCATGCATAGAACATTGCATGATGAATGTGGAGGAGAGTGTCCAAAACCCAAAATGCATCTTGGCTCGGTATGTCGCCCAATATTAGTCAGACAACATTGCTGGTTGTCAAAAGGCAATCTTCTTTCCCCAGATACACTACTGCTGGATTATCTTGGAAAATAAAGCACTTGATATGATCCTACTAGAAAATAGCTGAGTTCTGAATGAAACTCTGGTATTTGCAGTGTGACATGACCTTTTGTGACCAGCAGTGACCACAGATGCCACTAAATCCACCAGAAATAGATAGTCACTTTAACTATATTTAAAAGACAGTTTCTAAAAATATATATGTATCATGGATTTTAAGCAAAATAAGCATGCTTTTGTGGCTAAAACTGGATATTTACATTTAAAAATCAAAGAATAAAAAGCACATAAATATACATTTCCACACCCCTCAGTATTTTTCAAATGTTCCATTACATTATTCTAGATTGCTACAGGCCTTTATACCTGTTTGACCAGGGAAAACTGGGAGAAAGGCCTGCTGGTTCCTCTTGGACAGCCTTCTACTGGACAGCAGTAAAGCTTCTGTGACCCCTTCATGCTCTTCCTCACCGTGGGGTTCACAAGACCGTCCTGAAATGAATAAAAACAACGAGCACGTGAGTCCTCCCACTGACAGCCTGAATGAAAAGAGATTAACCAAATGCTCCCCCAAAACCAATACAATCAGAACTTTGGAAAAAAAAAACATCTAATTTCACATTCCATCTTTGACCAGTTGGCCCCAGTCCATCTGACTCCACTCAACACTCAACAAGTCAATCAATATTGCATTAACCCAACTCTCGGGACAGTGTATTATTTTGGCAGGCCTCCTCAGTAATACCTTAATGGTTTATATTCAGCCCAGTGTGGAGGAAATGGCCCCTTCCATCTTACCTCAGCCCTACGCTCAATTAAAAACGGCTAATAAGCCGTTACATAACAAGGGATGGTAATTTTGTGGAAGGGGCAGCGCAAACACATAATGATGCAGACAAATACCAATTTACTTTGCTGCTAATTGTTGTACTTATGGCAGCTTCAGGCAATTATCCCATTGACCAAAATAAGAGAGACGTCTGGGCAATAATCCAATCAGCAAGGAGCAAGCTATTTCGAGAACATCAATCCACCTAATCAAGAAAACCACTGCTTAACAGTGATCAACTACATCCACTATATCACTCAGCATAACGCTTACATAATTTCACAGTATTGCGCAGTACATATTCCAGGATGGGCCAGCAACAGATTAGCATACATACAAACAGGA